>NC_041392.1:349399061-349486997 GCF_002162155.2 Triticum dicoccoides
CGGCATCGAGAACGTCAAAGTTCTCTGCTGAAAACAAAAGCCTTCCTGGCGACCAGCTTGCCGGAAGCCGGCATCGAGAACGTCAAAGTTCTCTGCTGAAAATAAAAGCCTTCCTGGCAACAAGCTTGCCGGAAGCCGACATCGAGAACGTCAAAGTTCTCTGCTGAAAACAAAAGCCTTCCTGGCGACCAGCTTGCCGGAAGCCGGCATCGAGAACGTCAAAGTTCCCTGCTGAAAACAAAAGCCTTCCTGGCGACCAGCTTGCCGGAAGCCGGCATCGAGAACGTCAAAGTTCTCTGCTGAAAACAAAAGCCTTCCTGGCGACCAGCTTGCCGGAAGCCGGCATCGAGAACGTCAAAGTTCTCTGCTGAAAATAAAAGCCTTCCTGGCTACAAGCTTGCCGGAAGCCGGCATCGAGAACGTCAAAGTTCTCTGCTGAAGATAAAAGCCTTCCCGGCAAGCCAGTATCGCTGGGGGCTGTGAGTGCCAAGAATCGTCCACGGCAAACCAGAGTTGCCGAGGGCTGCAATATCAGATAAGTCTTTCATCCCTCATCATGCATCCTCTTATGGACTGGGGAATGCAAAACCACGTTTCTTCCCGAAAACTGTCGTGCTCCCTCGACTCTAGGCCCTGGGGCTTGTTCTCGGGGCCAAGTTTGGTCGTAGTCGCGGCAGCAAAGGGATGAAACGAGGAGACCGCACCCACCTCGTTCCTGCCTCCGTCAAAAGCGTGATAAAGGTCGAGCGACATGGGAAGGCGGCAGGGTCTGTTGCCGGGAGATGAAATGTCTGTCCGTGGGATACCAAGGATTTGCTCCTTGGCGTGGGTTTAACTCGCGAGACAAATAACCCGGCAAGCATCCCCTTTTCATTAAAAAACATCCCACTCAGGTACAGTCCATAGAGGATGAAAAACATGAAAGAGAGGATTACAAGTTCTAGATACAGCTAAGGCCCGAAGGCTTACAAATTGAAAAGATAAGATGCCCGTAATCCCTTTCTTGTCCCTCTTTTCAGGAGGCAGGTCAAGGAGACGAAAAGGGCAAAAGGAGTGCCTAGGCGAGCTACGGGTGCCAGAAGACACCAAGGGAACATCCCGGGGGCCGTCCGAAGGCTGGACGGCGACGGCGGCGCTGGAAGCGGGGCTCAAAGACGGGGCAGTAGGGCGTCAGCATGCTGTCGAGGGCACCACGCCCTCGTACTCCGACCTGACGGCCTTGTCGCCAGCCCTCTTCCCCTTCCGCAGCCTCCCTACGCCAGCCGCCCAAGGAGACGACCCCGGGGAGTTCAAGAAGCCGGCGACGCGGATGATAGGGTCGCCGGTGCCGCGCAAAGCGGCGCCCGACGCCTAGTCGGACCCGCTACCCCGCCGCCCGCTACCCTCGTCGTCATTGTCGCTCCCCTCCTCGTCGCTCTCGCTCGAGGAGGAGCCTTCGCTGTCGGAGGAGCTGTCCACGCAGCACTTCGCCTGAGTGCCGAAGCACCCGAAGGCCTTGACGGAGAGGAGATCGCCCTCCACCAACTTAAAATGGAGGGTAAACCCCTCCGTCAAGCTGTGGATGCGGGCGAACGTCTTCCACCCTCGATCAAGATACATCACATTAGGGGCTGGGAATGCAACGCGGACTCGCGTGCCGCTGATCCCACAGCCCCTCATGTGCAGTCTCAGCATCTCGGGCGGGTCCAACTCCATCACGCGCGCAAACGGAGCTGGAAGCCGGAGGCGACGACGAGGCGCCCGGCGCAGTCTGACAAAGAACTCGCAAGGGTCGTCCCCTATATGGACCGCCGTGGGGGGAGGAGCCACCGGCGGAGGTGAAGCTGACGCGCCGCCCCGTCCGCCTCTTCCCCGAGCGCCTCGACCTCGTCCTCGACCTCGTCCGCGACCTCGCCCCCTCCCTCTTCCCCCTATAGTTGGCTCTGCCACCACGGGCGCGGAAGAGGGAGAGATGCGCTGTCTGGCGGCGACCCTCGCCGCCACCGATGAAGGGCCTGGGTTCCCTTTCTCCATGGCAGATGAGAGAAAGGGGAGCAGAAGCTGAAGAAAGGAGAAGATGAGAGAGTGCGGATTTCTGTGCTCCCATCCCGCTCTTTATAAAGGAGTGAGGAGGGAGCTCGGCCGCCCTGCTCAGCGAATCAAGGCACGGGAAGGGCAGGGAGTCGGGGCCAACCCGCTCGCGACGGCCCAGTTTCCCACTCCACCGTCCGTGACCCCAAGCGCATGGGAGCCGCGTGGCGGGGATGCAGAACCAAGGCGACAGATGAGGCAGCCTCGCTCCGCCCCGTGAACGCGGAGAGTGGGCGTCCCAAAAGCTGCGCACCGGCCCCGTCCAGTAAATGCACCACGCCCCCACACCTACCTCCGTTTAAGGAGGAGGGCGTGAACCGTCCCCATCACTGTGGCCTGACGCATGCTCGGGAGGCTTAGCCCCACGCACGCCACCCAGGATCTCACCCACGACGCCGCGTTTGACGCGTGCCATTCTGGGCTTGCGCGGTGGGGGCGGAGAGATATGCGGTGTGACCTAGGCCGCGCGTGCCCGTGCACTGTTTTGGGCCTGGCCCAACAGCGCTCGGCACCGTGTATGGCCCAGGCCCGGGGGCTCCTGTCGGTGTACTAGAGTAGGGGTACCCTATTACCCCGAACTCGTGCACGGGCAGTTGCAGCGCCCCGCGGCAAGGCTTGCCGGGTGACCGCCAGGACCCTCCGTGGTTCCCTTGAAGACCATTCAAGAACAAAGTACTCAAACCAAGGCCCCGGCAAGAGGAGCTTGCCGGGAAGGCCAACCAAGGCCCCGGCAAGAGGAGCTTGCCGGGAAGAGACGAGACCCCGGCAAGAGGAGCTTGCCGGGAAGGCCACTCAAGGCATACCAAGAAAGCTTGCCGCGACGCGCCCTGCGTCCCGGCAAGATCCGGCGAGCGACAAGCTTCCGGACGCGACAAGACGATGGCCGCGGCAAGGAGCTTGCCGCGGGAAACCCCCACTTCGTGCCCGCGCTCCAGCACACCTGCTAACGTGTCGCTCTAGGACTCTCCCAAGCACACGTGGCAGGAGGCCGTGCAGCTAGGGGTACGTGGTGGCAAGTGGAGATGAAGAGAAGCCCATCGTGGCAAACGGTGGCGCTCCAAACGGTCACTTTTTGCACAGTTTAGGAGACTCAGACAGGCATTTAATGCCCTTGTCCCCTGCCGTCAGAGTTAGGTAGGGCGCACTGTATCCACAGTAAGCGGTAGCTGCACCTACCGCATCATTTTCCATTTTTACTCTTCTAGTCTACGTTGCCACCTGTGGGTGACCCCTTGAGAGTATAAAAGGAGGCCCAAGCACAACGTAGAAGGGGTTGGGCCAGTTCGTTCATTCAACACCAGGAACACTCTCACGCTCAGTCTGGCAGCGTCCATCGCTCCTGAGCAAGAGTCCAATACACACAAACAAGCAGCAGTAGGGTTTTACGCATCCGTGCGGCCCGAAGCTGGGTAAAATCGCCCGCGTGCACTGCCTTGATCCGCTCTTTGTGAGCTCTCCGCCCCTCACCGAACCGAAAGGGGCCCTGTCCCCATAGGTGTTGGTGGAATCAGCACCCCTCGACACATGATTAAATTGTTGAAGTGGCTCTTATATGCTTTATTGTTGATTTAACCAAAAGCCCATATTGCTTTGTCTTCTCCTGTTTATTGAATGCTCGCAGATTCCAGCTTAGTCCAATGCACGTGCACTCTTATTATTATTCACATCGTTCAGTCATGCAAGTGAAAGGCAATTATGATGATATATGATGGACTGACTGAAATGAGAAAAGCTGGTATGAACTCGACCTCTTTTGTTTTTGTAAATATGATGAGTTCATCGTTCTTGATTCAGCTCGTTATGAATAAACATGTTTGCAATGACAATTAGAGATCATAGTTGCTTGTGCCATGCTTGATTAGCTATGAGTTATAATGGTTTACCTTGCATGCCAACATGCTATTAAAATGGTTATGATGTGGTATGATAGGGTGGTATCCTCCTCTGAATGATTTAAGTGACTTGACTTGGCACATGTTCACGCATGTAGTTGGAACAAATCAACATAGCCTTCACGATATTTATGTTCATGGTGGATTATATCCTACTCATGCTTGCATCCAATGTTTATTAATTTTAATGCATGTACATGGTTGTTGTCGCTCTCTAGTTGGTCGCTTCCCAGTCTTTTGCTAGCCTTCACCTGTACTAAGCGGGAATACTGCTTGTGCATCCAATCCCTTAAACCCCAAAGTTATTCCAGATGAGTCCACTATACCTACCTATATGCCACATCTACCTGCCGCTCCAAGTAAATTTGTATGTGCCAAAGTCTAAACCTTCAAATAAATATCCTGTTTTGTATGCTCGAATAGCTCATGTATCAACTAGGGCTGTCTGTATCTTCCATGTTAGGCGGGTTATTCTCAAGAGGAGTGGACTCCGCTCCTCACTCACGAGAAAATGGCTGGTCACCGGGATGCCCAGTCCCACGCTTTATGCAAACTAAATCAAAATAATTGCAAACAAAACTCCCCCTGGGACCTGATGTATGTTGGAGGCACTTGTTGTTTCGAGAAAGCCATGGATTGATGTTTGTTGGTGGAGGGGGAGTATAAACTTTACCATTCTATTTGGGAACCGCCCATAATGTGTGTAGCATGGAAGATAACGGCATCTCTTGGTTGTTATGTTGACAATGAACGTATACCGCTCAAAATATTATTCACCTCTATTTCAAAACCGAGCTCTGGCACCTCTACGAATCCCTGCTCCCCTCTGCGAAGGGCCTATCTATTTACTTTTATGCTGAGTCATCATCCTCTTATTAAAAAGCACCAGTTGGAGAGCACCGCTGTCATTTGCATTCATTATTGTTAGTTTACCTTGGGTGTGATTATGATTGGATCTCTTTTACCATGAATTACAATGTCTAGTCAGTCCTTGGTCTTTAAAGGTGCTCTGCATTTATGTTTTGCGGTCTCAGAAAGGGCTAGCGAGATACCATCTTGTTATATCATATTATGATTGTTTTGACAAAGTGTTGTCATCTGAGATTTATTATTATGGCTTGCTAGTTGATTGTGCTATTGATATGGGTAATCATGAGACCTGAGAATTATTACAAATATGGTTAGTTATAATATTTGCTGAAAACTTGAATGCTAGCTTGACATATTTATAACAACAAGAGCAAACAGAGTTTGTAAAAGTTTTTCTTTATTTCTTTCAGTTTGTCAACTGAATTGCTTGAGGACAAGCAAGGGTTTAAGCTTGGGGGAGTTGATACGTCTCCGTCGTATCTACTTTTCCAAACACTTTTGCCCTTGTTCTAGACTCTAACTTGTATGATTTGAATGGAACTAACCCGGACTAACGCTGTTTTTAGCAGAATTGCCATGATGTTGTTTTATGTGCAGAAAACGAAAGTTCTCGGAATGACCTGAAACTCCACGGAATATCTTACAATAAATAATAATAAATCCTCGCCAAAGATGAAGACCAGGGGGCCCACACCCTTGCCACGAGGGTGGGGGTGCCCCCCCTAGGGCGCGCCCCCTACCTCGTGGGCCCCCTGGAGACCTCCCGACTTCAACTCCAACTCTATATAACTTCTTTCGGGGAGAAAAAAATAGGAGAGAAGAAATCATCGCGTTTTACGATACGGAGCCGCTGCCAAGCCCTAAAACCTCTCGGGGGGGCTGATCTGGAGTCCGTTCGGGGCTCTGGGAGGGGGATTCGTCACCATCGTCATCATCAACCATCATCCATCACCAATGTCATGATGCTCACCGCCGTGCGTGAGTAATTCCATCGTAGGCTTGCTGGACGGTGATGGGTTGGATGAGATTTATCACGTAATCGAGTTAGTTTTGTTAGGGTTTGATCCCTAGTATCCACTATGTTCTGAGATTGATGTTGCTATGACTTTGCTATGCTTAATGCTTGTCACTAGGGCCCGGGTGCCATGATTTCAGATCTGAACCCATTATGTTTTCATCAATACATGAGAGTTGTTGATCCTATCTTGCAAGTCTATAGTCACCTATTATGTGTTATGATCCGTTAACCCCGAAGTGACAATAATCGGGATACTTACCGGTGATGACCGTAGTTTGAGGAGTTCATGTATTCACTATGTGCTAATGCTTTATTCCGGTTCTCTATTAAAAGGAGGCCTTAATATCCATTAGTTTCCATTAGGACCCCGCTGCCACGGGAGGGTAGGACAAAAGATGTCATGCAAGTTCTTTTCCATAAGCACGTATGACTATATTCGGAATACATGCCTACATTACATTGACGAATTGGAGCTAGTTCTGTGTCACCCTATGTTATGACTGTTACATGATGAACCGCATCCGGCATAATTATCCATCACTGATCCGATGCCTACGAGCTTTCCATATACTGGTTTACGCTTATTTACTTTCCCGTTGCTATTGTTACAATCACTACATAATACCAAAAATATTACTTTGCTTTCATTACTCTTTTGTTACTGTTACTATCACTATCATATTACTTTGCTACTAAACACTTTGTTGCAGATACTAAGTTTCCAGGTGTGGTTGAATTGACAACTCAGCTGCTAATACTTGAGAATATTCTTTGGCTCCCCTTGTGCCGAATCAATAAATTTGGGTTGAATACTCTACCCTCGAAAGCTGTTGCGATCCCCTATACTTGTGGGTTATCACACGCGAGCCAAAACGAGCGGACGACCGGCACTTACCGGACGTCCGGGCGCTCGTGAGCAACCGGACGACCGGCCCCCAGCGGATGTCCGGTACCTGGTTGTGTCCACTTGCGGGCTGAGGCCCATGTACCCCTTCACTTTGCCCCCCATTTGCACTAAGACTATAAATAGACCTCTCCCTCCACCTAGCTAGGTTAGCAAAGGTTTAGCTCATATTTCGTGTGAGAGCTTTGCTCATCCACTTGGTTACCTTCTCCTCGGATATTGCACCTCCTACGGAGAAGAACCCCCAAGCGGATTCAAGACCCCTTTATGGGAAGAACCTCAAGACCTCCTTTCGGAGAAGTCCGGCTACCGTTGTACCGTCCGTTGTTGACTTTGGATCTTGTATCTCCTATCGTGTTTCGAGGATCTAGCACTTGTGTGATCATTCTTGTTGGTTTGAGTGTCTCTCTTGTGTTTTCCCCGTATTTACCCTCGTTTCCCTCATGTTCTTCGTGTTCATCACGGGATCTACTCCTTTTGTGAAAGATCGGCCGATTAGGGTTCCTACCCTACATCAGTTCTACTATCGGATAGACTTCCACGATCTGTCCCTGAACTCCTTCCTCAATATCTCGAAGGTTATCGTCGTGTGCGAGGCCTTCCTCCGCATCCATCCCCACTTCAGGCTGTGGCTCAAAACCTTTAATGTGAAGCCCAAGGTGGTGGATGGACAGCACGCAGAGTGCGGAGGCGGCATGGTGAGCAAGCTCACCAATGTCTCTTGGCCAAAAGGCACATTCGTGGAGTCTGTCAAGGAATGGCAGAAACAATGGTTCTACATCACTGAACCCCGCGGTGCCACCTGGGTCGCGGCTGCCGTATTCAACTCCGGCGCTCCCGTGCGACTCACCTCCTGGGTCGATAAGAGCCCGAACTGGTGTTCGCCGGACAAGCTGATTGTTCTGCAAACGCGCATTCAAAGCATGATCAATAGGGACATCAAGCTTGTCGACGTAATTCAAGTGATGTCGGTGCGTCGGATCCTCCCCTGCCAGAGCCGAAGCCGCCCTCTATGGTATTTCAACCCGAAAAAGCACCACACCTTGGAGAGGCTCTTTGAAACAGCTCACGAAGATGCCTGGAAGTTGCTCTTTAAGGGAAACGAGATACCGCCGGCCACATATTCGGACCGTGGTCATGACATAAATCACCTCCCCAATGAGGTATATTATTTTCAACACATCCCCTACTTGCTTGCTTCAAGGGTGATATCTAAGCTTTTATTATCATTGCTTTTTCAGTACTGGTTGAAGAAGGCGAAGCAGATTCGGTGTCCGGCCCCCCTACCTGAAGAACCAATCATCCCGCGCTTAGCGAAGATGCTGGAGCCGGCGCCTTACAAGGCACTAGAAAAGAAGGCCACAAGAAAGGCCAAGGGGGTCCGGAGTGGCCCCCGCCGCAAGGGCACTTTGGACGTGACATTCGAAGACAAGACCCGTTCCCCTTCCGCCGAAGACGACGAGGATGAGAATGAGGAGGAAAAAGACTCTCCCCCTTATGGGAAGGGAGAAGAGGGCGGCCTCCACAACTCTGGAGGCGGAGGCGCCCAAGAGGGGGAAGGGCTCCCTCGCGGATAACTCTGCATGGGACGTCGACAACAGTCCGGAGAAACGCCCCCGCGGTAAGCTTCGGGCCGCATCGTAAGTACTAAGACTTGTATCCACCCATAAAGTTTCTCCTCCTCACTGCATTGAGATGATTGGTTATGTTTATTGTAGTCCAGCCCACAACAGCTCCCCGCGATTCTCGTCAGGAGGCTCGCTGGATTCCAAGGTGATGGCCAGCGATTCGCCGCCAGCCGCTCACTCCCCCAAGGCCAAGGATGATGCGGAGGTGCTATCTCGAAGGACTGTTCCAGGCGGGGGAGAGGCTCAGGAGGCGCTAGAAGGCGAAATCCCCGTCGCTGGACACCAAGGGGAATCAATTCCCATGGAGACTGGTGGGGAGGGTCGAACTGAATTCGACCCTCAACCGGACTCAATTCCGGAGACCGAGGCTACTCCGGAATCCGGCACGCGACCTCCTTCGAAAGAAGGGGGATGCTTGTTCCCCCGGTGACCCCTGTCCAACCAGGGGCACCGGATAATCTGCTGGGAGCACTGCGAGGCGCTTCCATTGTGGATGAGCACCGTGTCCTTATGGGCACGGTAATTGAAAGGGTTCAGTCCGCCAAGATCGGACTAACCGAAGCCTGCAGCAGCCTGTTAACATGTTTTGAGGTAAGCAACGCAAAAAGGAGAAAATCCCAATATAGACAGTAGCCCCTGAGACACTGTCCGGTGTTCAAAAATAAAAAAACGGACAGAGTATCAATCTCCTATTGCAGGAAACTAACTAAATCTATCTAAAATGTATGCGCAGGCGTCGCTGTTGGCTGCGGCCGCGCATACTGCCGAAGTATCTGGACTGAATCAGAAACTGGCGGAGGCCGAGGAGGAGCTGGGCTAGGTGAAGACGCGGCTCCAGGAAAAATAAGGTAAGTAATAACCTGTTATGGATTCTAAAAAAAGGGGGAAATGATATGCAATGATCAAAATACCATGATGTGAACAGAGGCGACGACCGAGGTCGAGGCCCTGAAAGCGGCCCTGGTCGAAGCCGAGGGGAAGGCTGTCAAGGAGCAGGCCGCCCGTAAGAGGCTTAAGGCCCGGGTCAACGAAGTCCAACAGGAGCTCCAGGACGTGGTGAGGAAGTGCGAGACCTTGGAGCACAATGCGTCGGCTCAAGAGGCCGAACTTGTCAAGGCTCATAAGAGTGCGGAGGCAGCCCGAATTGAAGCCTAGGGCACCCTCCATGAGATCTAGGAGGCCAGGAAGATCGCGGCGGGTAAGGCATTCAATATGCAAAGTAGGAGTGTGAAGAGGAAATTTCTTCTACTAACCCGGATTCGGAGTTCTCCAGGGGCTTTGCTGGTCTACCACGCAGTGTGACCGACGCTGCGGAGTTCTTCCAAGCCGAAGAAAGGGGCTCCGTGGAGAAGCTATTCTGGTCGCAATATTGCGCGCTAGAACATCTGGTGCCCTTCAGCGATCAGCTGAAACAGCTGGTCGAGCTGCATAGGGTGGCCAAACTAGCCATGAAGGATATGATAATCCGGCTGTGGCTAGCCGAGCTATTCCCAGCAGCTACTTCGGCCTCATGAAAAAGCTGGTGGATGCCTATCCTCGGTTGGATGTCATCAAGCGGTCCATCTGCGTCGAGGGCGCGCGTCTGGCCTTCGCTTATTGCAAGGTCTAGTGGGCGAAGCTGGACGTTGTCAAGTTAGCGACCGGGGGGCCGCCGGAGGGCAAGGAGCACCGCACACCTGAGCGATACTTCGGTGATGTTTTGGAGGGGTCCCGCATTGTTGCGGATCATTGTGCGAAGGACACCATATTTGAATGAATGTACTCGAGCTCCCTCCGCCTTGTATAAAACAAATTGTTTATGCAATATAATGCTTTGTTATGTTTTTAAATTTTTACTTCATATGCGGCCGTGTTGTATGAAATCTGAGGGTTAACCAGTTGTCGGCTTCTGCCCCCACATAGGTAGTACGGGGGTGTTCGGGATGGAATCTAAACAATCTTGATCCAATTAGATGGTCCTTGAAGGAGTTGTTTAGCGCAACGAACCAGGCAACCAGACTATGCGCCTGTAACGCCCTCACTTAGCCATAGGAGTGCGACAATAAAAACATGGGCGCAGCCCCTAGTATCCGAACTAGAGTGCTATAAGCATCTGATCAGGAAGTACCAATCCTTCGCGTAATGCGGAAGAAATCTCCAACGATTTGCAACCTCCGAACAGCTGACCGGCTCTCACCGCATCATGACAGTCAGTTTTCGGCTTTCTCTACTGAGATGCTCCTTTGGATAAACCAAGGCACAATCGCAGTAGTTCTCCCTTTACTACCTTAGCCGATATAGAGGAACGTAAGGTAGCAAGCACAGGAGCCGGGCAACCCAACTATTGACCAAAGACATGATTCGGAGCCAATGCATATAATGCTAAATTCGGGGTGTTGAACTATAATTATAAAAAGTGTTCAGACTTTTGTTGCCATTGTGTGGGGTGTTGTGCACCCCCTGGCGAACATGAAACGTACCAAAGTGTACGGGTGCTACCTGATAGGGTTATCCACAGGGGAGCTGAGAAAAAAAACAAAAAATATACGAAGGTAAAAAGCTGGAGTCCTACAGCTCCAGCCATAAACTATTCTCACTGTAATTTAATTAGTATGTCAAGGCGCATTGATACAGGTAGTGTGATAAGCAACAGGCTATTTGACATGTCGAAACCAAGGGAGAGCTGCATGTGGGTCCTGAAAATAGGTAAAGTTATCATTAACGGAATCACCTAAAAAGTCCCCCATATGTCTGTGTTTCTCGCCGTCTTGGTGTGTTTATCCTTCAAGAGGACCGATGACCAGGCCATCAGATGGTGCCTGTGGGATTGAGACCTGAAAAGGAAACAAGTAAAAGTGAAAGTACGTGTGTATCCAATGTCGGGTGAGCCGTACTACGGACCACAAGCTAGTTATGCCTCCGTCGATGCCCATGGGATTTTGAGTGCGTAGTTATCTACGCGCGGCACGAATGCCACCACTTGATCGGAACTGCGACGGAGGCCGGATTGCTAGTCGAGCTCCTGACGAGCCAAGCTATCCCGCTACAGAGTAGTTCAGACCCTCTTAACGGTGTCCGTGGGCTCGGCAGCCAAATTAAGGTTCTTCTTGAGAAGGCCGCTCTGTACTTCTGCTGCTAAGGCAGCTGTGTGCTCTTCTGTACAGAGGGAGCGTTCCGTATTTCCGATGACTGTTATGACGCCGCGTGGACCGGGCATCTTGAGCTTGAGATAAGCATAGTGCGGTACTGCATTGAATTGAGTGAACGCGGTTCGTTCGAGTAGTGTGTGATAGCCGCTACGAAAGGGGACGATATCGAAGATTAACTCCTCGCTTCGAAAGTTGTCCGGAGATCCGAAGACAACCTCTAGTGTGATTGAGCCCATACAGCGGGCCTCTACACCTGGTATGACTCCTTTGAAGGTAGTCCTGGTGGGATTAATCCGAGATGGGTTAATGCCCATTTTTCACCTTGTATCCTGATAGAGCAGATTAAGGCCGCTACCTCCATCCATAAGGACGCGAGTCAGGTGGAACCCATCAATTATTGGGTCTAGGACCAGTGCGGCTGAGCCACCGTGACAGATACTGGTCAGATGATCCCGCTGATCAAAAGTGATCGGGCATGATGACCATCGATTAAATTTTGGGGCGACTGGCTCTATCGCGTAGACGTCCCTGAGCGCACACTTGCGGTCCCTCTTGGGGATGTGGGTAGCGTATATCATGTTCACCGTTTTGACCTGAGGGGGAAACTTCTTCTGTCCCCCTGTGTTCGGTTGCTGGGGCTCTTCATCATCGTCCTCGCTTTGCGATCCCTTTTCCCTGTTCTTGGTGTTTAATTTGCCGGCCTGTTTAAAAACCCAGCAATCTCTATTTGTATGATTGGGTGGTTTCTCTGGGTTGCCATGAATCTGGCACATACGATCAAGTATGCGGTCCTAGCTGGATGGGCCTGAATTGTTCTTTTGGAACAGCTTCTTCCGCTGATCGGACTTAGAGCCCCTGAATCCGGCATTGACTGTCATGTCCTCGGTGTTATCGCTGTTGTTTCGACGTTTGTATCTGTTGCGTCAGGACTTGTCTTTGCTAGTTTTAGCTTCAGGGGTGCCGGCGTCGCTTGCATTGCTTTTTCTATGGGCCAACCAACTGTCCTCGCCCACACAAAAGCGGGTCATGAGTGCCGTGAGGGCTTCCATGGATTTTGGCTTTTCTTGGCCAAGGTGGCGAGCGAGCCATTCCTCGCGGATGCTGTGTTTGAAGGCTGCTAGGGCTTCGGCATCTGGACAATCAACGATTTGGTTCTTTTGAGTTAAGAACCTAGTCCAGAATTTCCTGGCGGACTCTCTGGGCTGTTGAACTATATGGCTTAAGTCATCAGCGTCCGGAGGTTGAACATATGTACCTTGGAAGTTATCGAGGAAGGCCTCTTCCAAGTCCTCCCAGCTGCCAATAGAATTTGCAGGTAGACTGTTGAGCCAGTGCTGAGTTGGCCCCTTGAGTTTTAGAGGGAGGTATTTGATGGCGTGGAGGTCATCGCCGCGGTCCATATGAATGTGGAGAATGAAGTCTTCGATCCACACCGCGGGGTCCGTGGTTATGATTCTATATTCACGGGTTTGAACCCTTCTGGGAATTCATGATCCAGGACCTCATCGGTGAAGCAATGAGGGTGTGCGGTGCCTCTATATCGGGTCGTATCACGACGTAGCTCTGATGGAGTCCGTCTGCGGTTTTCAGCCCGCGCATGACTAAATTTGTCACGTCTGAATAGGTGACCATCGTCACGTGTCGAGGCACGTCCTCGCGATCCGTAGATTGATCTAGTATGTCCTGCTTTATTGTTCAGGTTTTGCCGGAGGTCATATGTATAACCGTGGGCTAATTTGCCTCTACCTATGCGCTGAGGCGGGGCTGGCTGGTGTTCTGCGTGAGTTGCCGTTTTGTCTCGACCACGTGGTGGTCGGTCAGCCGCATTATAGGATGGAGGTATGTATTCCGGCGCCTCCTCGTCAAGCTGAGGTAGCAATTTGCGGTTTGGGTAGCTTTTGGTTGGGCGCTCGAGGCCGTATTCTTCGACTGCTAGGACATTGGTCCATTTATCATTGAGCAGATCTTGGTCAGCTTGAAGTTGCTGCTGCTTCCTTTTCAGGCTCCTTGTTGTGGCAATTAGCTGGCGCTTGAAGCGCTCCTACTCAAGAGGTTCCTCAGGCACGATCAAATCCTCGGTGCCAAGGCTCACCTCGTCCTCGGAGAGCGGAAGGTAATTATCGTCCTCTGAATCTTCGTGCGTGGCCTGTTTACCGGTGCTAACCTGCCCGCCTTCCCGTTCATCTTGTTCATTAGCTGTATCAAACGGGTTCGTTGTCTTCGGCACCTTCTGGAGTGTTATCTTCTCCTATGCTGGTGTTGTTGTCTTTACTGCAGCGTGACTTAGAGCGGTGTCGTTGACGCCGGCGCTTGGATTGTATTTCAGAAGGTTTATCCTTAGCTGGATCTTCCTTGTCCTCGCCGATGTTCTCCTTTGGTGCATCCACCATGTATGCATCATACGAGGAAGTGGCCGTCTAGCGTCCGGTGAACGGCGGGTTCTGGGCCTCTTCTTCTCCGGCATTGTCGTCCATACCGTCGATGTTTTTGGAGTCATAATCAAGTTCGTCGGTCAAATCCTCGACCGTGGCTATGAAGTGGGTGGCGGGTGGGAAGCAAAATTCTCCACTGTCAGCCCCTAGTTCGAGCCGGATATAGTTCGGCTGTGAGTCCTCCGCCAAGGACGGGTTTTTTAATGAGTTTAGCACATCGCCCAAAGGCGAGTGCTGGAAGATGTCTGCGATGCTGAATTCGAAGATCGACAAATGATCAAGCTCGGCGTCCGCGGGCTCACGTGGTTCGGAACTTACGACTGGAGACGAGTCCAGAGTTTCGCTGACAAAAATGTCATGAGAGGTTAAGTCTATGCGCGGCTCCAACGCCGTGGAATCTGTGGCCTCCGTAGTGGGGTTGATCCTCCCGTCCTTGGATGGCGCAGCTTGCTCCGGATCTAGGGCCAGAGCATTTACAGGAGCAATCTCCTAGATGCGGCCAGATGACAGATTTAGATCATGATCATCGGGGTGACCGGGAGCGGCTATCGCGGTCTCGAATCCGGCGAAGATCAAGTCTCCACGGATGTCCGCAACGTAGTTCAAGCTCCCAAATCTGACCTGATGGCCAGGGGCGTAGCTTTCGATCTGCTCCAGATGGCCAAACGAGTTGTCCCGCAGTGCGAAGCCGCCAAACACCAAGATATGTCCGAGTAGGAAAGTTTCTCCTTGGACAGCGTCATTATTGACGATCGAAGGGGCCATCAAACCTTTTGGCGACGGCGCAGTGGAACTCTCAATGAAAGCACCAATGTCGGTGTCAAAACCGGCGGATCTCGGGTAGGGGGTCCTGAACTGTGCGTGTAAGGTCGATGGTAACAGGAGACAAGGGACACGATGTTTACCCAGGTCCGGGCCCTCTCTATGGAGGTAATACCCTACGTCCTGCTTGATTGATATTGATGAATATGAGTACTACAAGAGTTGATCTACCTCGAGATCGTAATGACTGAACCCTAGAGGTCTAGCTTGTATGGCTATGATGATGAGTATCCCTCCTATCCGGACTAAGTCCTCCGGTTTATATAGACACCGGGAGGATCTAGGGTTACACAAGGTCGGTTACAAAGAAAGGAGTCTACATATCCGGTCGCCAAGCTTGCCTTCCACGCCAAGGATAGTCCCATCCGGACACGGGTACAATCTTCAGTCTTCGTATCTTCATAGCCCATCAGTCCGGCCCATGGCTAACAGGCTGGACGCCCGAGGACCCCTTAGTCCAGGACTCCCTCAGTCATGCTGGTTTCTATAGGAGATTTATTAAAGACTTCTCTAAAATTTCTAGGCCTCTTACTAGTCTCTTGCAAAAGGATATTCCTATTTTTTTTGATGATGATTGTCTTGAAGCCTTTGAAACACTCAAGAAAGCCTTAATTTCTGCACCTATTGTTCAACCACCTGATTGGAACTTGCCTTTTGAAATTATGTGTGATACTAGCGATTATGTTGTTGGTGTTGTCCTAGGACAAAGAGTTGATAAGAAATTGAATGTTATTCATTATGCTAGTAAAACTCTAGACAGTGCTGAGAGAAATTATGCTACTACTGAAAAGAATTCTTAGCAGTGGTGTTTGCTTGTGATAAGTTTAGACCTTATATTGTTGATTCCAAAGTAACTATTCACACAGACCATGTTGCTATTGAATATCTTATGGGAAAGAAAGATGCTAAACCTAGACTTATTCATTGAGTTCTCTTGTTACAAGAATTTGATTTGCATATTATTGATAGAAAAGGAGCTGAGAACCCCGTAGCTGATAACTTGTCTAGGCTTGAAAATGTGCTTGATGACCCACTTCCCATTGATGATAGTTTTCCTGATGAGCAGTTAACTGCAATAAATGTTGCTAATGGTACTCCTTGGTATGCTGACTATGCTAATTACATTGTTGCTAAATATTTGCCACCTAGCTTCACATATCAACAAAAGAAAAAATTCTTCTATGATTTAAGACATTACTTTTGGGATGACCACATCTTTATAAAGGAGTAGATGGTATTATTAGATGTTGTGTACCTGATCATGAATAGGGACAAATCCTACAGAAATGTCACTCCAAGGCTTATGGCGGGCATCATGCTGGAGATAGAACTGCTCACAAGGTATTGCAATCTGGATTTTATTGGCCTACTCTATTCATGGATGCCCGTAAGTTTGTTTCATCTTGTGATGAATGTCAAAGAATGGGTAATATCGGTAAGCGTCAAGAAATGCCTATGAATTATTCACTTGTTGTTGAGCCTTTTGATGTTTGTGGATTTGATTACATGGGACCTTTTCCTTCCTCTAATGGGTATACACATATTTTGGTTGCTGTTGATTATGTTACTAAATGGGTAGAAGCTATTCCAACTAGTAGTGTTGATCACAACACCTCTATTAAAATGCTTAAGGAAGTTATTTTCCCAAGGTTTGGAGTCCCTAGATATTTAATGACTGATGGTGGTTCACACTTTATTCATGGTGCTTTCCGTAAAATGCTTGCCAAGTATGATGTTAACCATAGAATTGCATCACCCTATCATCCTCGGTCTAGTGGTCAAGTTGAACTTAGCAATAGAGAAATAAAATTAATTTTGCAAAATACTTTCAATAGGTCCAAGAAGAATTGGTCTAAGAAATTAGATGATGCACTTTGGGCTTATAGAACAGCTTATAAAAATCATATGGGTATGTCTCCTTATAAAATAGTTTATGGAAAAGCTTGTCATTTGCCTCTTGAGTTATAACATAAAGCTTATTGGGAAATTAAAGAACTCAATTACGATTTCAAACTTGCTTGTGAAAAGAGGTTATTTGATATAAGCTCAATAGATGAATGGAGAACCAAGCTTACGAAAATGCAAAGTTATTCAAAGAAAAAGTTAAAAGATGGCATGACAAAAGAATCCAAAAGCGTGAGTTTTAAGTTGGAGAATATGTTCTTTTGTACAACTCTCGTTTTAGATTTTTTGCAGGAAAGCTCCTCTCGAAATGGGAAGGCCCCTATGTCATCGAGGAGGTTTACCGGTCTGGAGCCATCAAAATAAATAATTTCGAAGGCACTAACCCGAAGGTTGTCAATGGGCAACGAATAAAGCATTATATCTCATGTACGCCTATTAATGATGAAAGTAATATTATTCAAACGTTGACACCGGAAGAACACATAAAAGAGTCCTTCCGAAACACTCCGAAATTGTGAAAATAAGGAGGTACGTGATACGGTAAGTAAATGGACTCTGAAAAATCTATAAAAATATTTTTTATCAATTTTGGAATATTTTAGAATTTTGGAAATAAAGAAACTCCCAGGAAGCGTACCCTGGTGGGCACAAGACACCAGGGCATGCCAGGCTTGCCTGGCGTTCCCAGGTGGGTTGTGCTCACGTGGGACACCTCCCGTACTCCATTTTTCTACCATATACTTGTCCTACAAGATAAAAAAATCTATATATACTTCCCGAACCTGTTAACCACCGTATCACGAAGAAATCATCTGTTCTCTTTTTCCTTGTTGTTTTCTGTCAGATTCCATCTACCATGGCCTCTTCAAGCTCCTCCAAGGACAAGATCTCTCCTTCATCACCACCATCATCTCCTTCACCACCAAAAGGAGAATTTAGTATCGGGTATGGGCACTCCCCTTGGCTTCCGCCAAGCTTGGGGGAGGTGCCCCGGTATTGTATCATCCCACTATATTTTTGATTTTATTTATCTTAGTTCAATCTTTTGCTTTTAGATGAAATAAAGTTTAGTTCGATCCTTTCTTATTCGAAAGATTGCTTAGTGATCTATCCTTGTAATCATGTGCAAGTTATATAATAAAGTTTAGTATGAGTTTTTGCTTTCTTTACTTTCATGTTGCAAATAAAGAAAGAAAAAGAGAAAGGACATAAATAATGAAAAGATTATATACTAATCCTATGGTAGGTGATGGCACCACATAAGGAAAAGTATAAGTAGAAAATTTTATTAGAGATTGACAAACATAGCATTAATCAATGATGCAACACATGAAAGAATTGATAAGGGAAGAGAAGATTCACATATAGATACACTATCCTAGAAATCTTTTGTGATTGTGAGCCCTCATCAAAATATTATATGCCAAAATTGTTGGTGTTGGACAAAGAAGACAACTTAATGGTTTGTGTTTGTTTATATTCACATAGAAGTCATATTGTCATAGATCCTTTAACATGTGGTGCTTGCCCCCTATCTTTGCTAGCCAAAAATTATGTACTAAGTAGAATACTACTTGTGCATCCAAAAACCCTTAAACCCAAATCTTTTTCAAGTGTCCACCATACCTACCTAGGGATTGAGCAAGATCCCTCAAGTAAGTTGTCATCGGTGCAAAAAGGCAATAAAAATTGCTTCTAAAAGTGTGAGATCATTTAGTGTAAGAGAAAATTGAGCGTTGTATGAACTTGGATGACAAAGAATAAAAGTGACAGACTGCATAATAAAGTTTGTCATCTTAAGGGGCAATACAACGCGATGTTCTCTTGCACTAAGGGATTGAGCATACAAACAAATAAGCGCATGGCAACCTCTGCTTCCCTCTGCTAAGGGCCTATCTTTTACTTTTATGCAAAGAGTCAAAGTTTTTCTCTCTATTCCTCTTACTTTTCTCTTTTGGCAAGCATCATGTGGTGAGGAAATGTAACACCCCGGATGTAACTTGCCATATTTGTAACTCCAACTCTTGCCATTTTCGGCTTTAAGTTATGAGATTCCCTTTGTGGTTGGGTTTTTTCTTCGTTTTGCATTTTGTTCATGTCATGCATTCCATATCATGTCATCATGTGCATCGCATTTGCATACATGTTCGTCTCATGAATCCGAGCATTTTCCTCGTTGTCTGTTTTGTAATCTGACACTCCCACGTGCACCGGCGTACCCCTTCTGTCTCTTTTCATGAGCAGGTGTTAAACGTTCTCGGAATGGACCGAGATTTGCCAAGCGGCCTCGGTACACCACTGGTAGACCGCCTGTCAAATTTCGTGTCATTTGGAGTCCGTTTGATGCTCCAACGGTTGACCGGAGAACCGCAAAGGCCTCGTGTGTATTGCAGCCCAACACCCTGTAACACCCACGATGCGGCTATATCTCCCACGTGTCGGACCACGACTTAGAGGCATAACTGCATGGTAGGCATGTCGCAAGAGGGGTAATCTTTACACATCCCATGTACTGAATAAGAAGGGGATAAAGAGTTGGCTTACAATCGCCACTTCACACAATACATAAATATAACATTACATCATCCAGAATACAATCAAGGTACGACTACAGAACTAAAATAAAAGAAGACTACCCCTAATGCAAAACATCCCCGATCGCCCCGACTGGGCTCCTCTACTGATCGGAAGGAAAACGAAACAACACAACGAACACGATCTTCATCGAGCTCCCACTTGAGATGGGTTGCATCACCTGCACTGGTATCATCGGCACATGCAACTGTTTGGAAGTATCTGTGAGTCACGAGGACTCAGCAATCTCACACCCGCGAGATCAAGACTATTTAAGCTTATGGGTAGGAAAAGGGTAGTGAGGTGGAGCTGCAGCAAGCACTAAGCATATATGGTGGCTAACATACGCAAATAAGAGCGAGAAGAGAAGCAATGCACGGTCGTGAACTAGAAGTGATCAAAAAGTGATCCTGAAACTACTTACGTTCAAACATAACACAAGAACCGTGTTCACTTCCCGGACTCTTCCGAGAAGAGACCATCACGGCTACACACGCGGTTGATGCATTTTAATTAAGTTAAGTGTCAAGTTCTCTACAACCGGACATTAACAAATTCCCATCTGCCCATAACCGCGGGCACAACTTTCGAAAGTTCAAAACCCTGTAGGGGTGTCCCAACTTAGCCCATCACAAGCTCTCACGGTCAATGAAGGATATTCCTTCTCCCAGGAAGAGCCGATCAGACTAGGAATCCCGGTTACAAGACATTTCGACAATGGTAAAACAAGACTAGCAAACCCACCCGAATGTGCCGACAAATCCCGATAGGAGCTGCACATATATCGTTCTCAGGGCAAACCGAATTGTCCAAACTTTCGGTAGGCCAGCCTAGAGTTGCCCCTGATGGTCACCGGCGGCTGACAGGTTGGACCAACACTCAGAGGAGCACTGGCCCGGGGGTTTAAAATAAAGATGACCCTCGGGCTCCGGAAACCCGAGGGAAAAAGGCTTAGGTGGCAAATGGTAAAACCAAGGTTGGGCCTTGCTGGAGGAGTTTTATTCAAAGCGAACTGTCAAGGGGGTCCCATTCCCCCAACCGCGTAAGGAACGCAAAATCAAGGAACATAACACCGGTATGACGGAAACTAGGGCGGCAAGAGTGGAAAAAAACACCAGGCATAAGGTCGAGCCTTCCACCCTTTACCAAGTATATAGATGCATTAATTAAATAAGAGATATTGTGATATCCCAACATATCCATGTTCCAACATGGAACAAACTCCATCTTCACCTGCAACTAGCAACGCTATAAGAGGGCTGAGCAAAGCGGTAACATAGCCAAACAACGGTTTGCTAGGAAAGGTGGGTTAGAGGCTTGACATGGCAATATGGGAGGCATGATATAGCAAGTGGTAGGTATCGCGGCATAGCAATAGAACAAGCAACTAGAAAGCAGAGATAGAAGTGATTTCAAGGGTATGGTCATCTTGCCTGAGATCCCACAAGGAAGAAGAACGAGTCCATGAAGAAGACAAACGGACGTAGTCGAAAGAACCTCACAACTCCGGAACAGAACCGAAGCTAACGAGAGAAGCAATCCGGAAAGAAGCAAACAACATAGTAAACAACCACCACATAAACATGGCATGATGCACAATCAAGTATGATGCATGTCCAGTTTAAAAGTGCATGGCATGGCAAACTGCACAAACAACATTACAAGTTAAGTGGATCTCAATATGCATCGGGATGCATATTGACAAAACACCACATTCCATTATTTAGTTTCACTCCCGATTAGGTACTCAACAAAATTAAATGTTGGTTAACATGGCAAGAGGTGAAACATGATTAGAATACACAGTTAGGCATTTTAAATGAGGCCGAAAACATCAACCAACAAATCCGGTAAAACTCCATATGCATTTAGCAATTTAATGCAGCAACAATGTTAACCATCTTAAATGTTGTTATCATGATGCGGATGACATGTGCAAGTTTTATGAAAATGTTGATAAGAGCATTATATGAAGCATTTGTCATCGTGGCAGAAACGAAAAGGGGTGCCACGGCAACGATAACGAAACGGTGCCACGGCAACGTTCCGGTTCCGACAACTCATTGAGACGTCGGTGCAAAAGAAAGTGATGGGTGCGTGTCATGCAAGGATGGTGGGGTGGCCCTGATTATCGGGTTCCCACATGTCAGTGGCAAGGCAAAAGAGGGGCAACGTGCATCAATAGTTCAGACTCGAGGCAAAACAAGGGTGCATCTCATACAACATGCATTCGTTCGTTCATGGGCGTTGTCTCGAGGTTATACCTTCAAAGCGTGCAAACAGAACGGTTCTCGTTCGGTGCAAAGTAGAGGAAGTAGACGTTCTCGGGACGTTCGTAGAGGAAGTAGTCGTACACGGCGACGGTAGTTGTACACGGGCCTTCGGCCACGGAAGTAGTCGTACAACGTTTTCATATAGGGACTTGACGAATCCGAGTAACTTGGGTTCGACGGTGGACGTTCACATCCATAGTCGCACAAGGTTCCATAAATGTTCGGGGTCACGGCGAGAAACTCTGCGATTCGGTGCGATGCAGGGATACATGTAGAAGGTCGTCGTGGTACTTGGTGTAACATAGGTCTCCGGGGTCGTCGGGTACACATACACATTGTAGTCGTACACGTCGACGGTCTTATCAAAACCTCGTCAACGTTCGAGATCCACCTTGGCGATCCGAAGGGGTACTTGGCGTCATGGTACTTGGGTCTTCGGACTTGCCGGTCTCGGTTCTTGCGCCGGTAGTCGTACTAGTCGGCGGTAGTGGAACTTGGTGCATCCAAGATCTTCGGGCGTAATGGTACACATGTCATCGGAGTACTTGGTCTCTCGCGTAACTCCAAGGTTCGTTGTGTAAGCGTACACATGTCTTTGGTGAAGGTAGCCTTACATGCCCGTAGATAAACTTGCCGGGTCTTCGACGTCTTGGTACCTGGCGTCCTTCGACCTTGAGAGAGAAGAAACCGAACTGCGACGGTGCACGATGAGGAGGGTCCTGCAGCAACAGGAGGTCGACGGAGGTGGAAGCGCTACTGGTGTGCGGCGAAGGCAGTGAGGCCATGGAGGCGCAATAGCAAAGCAGGGCTCGCAAGCATAGGAGGAAGTCACGGCGCTGGTGCAAGGGACCTGGCGAGCTGGTCCACGCGGAGCGGCGAGGAGGCAGGGGATCGCGACTCGCGCGATGCAGGGGAGCTTGGCGCAAATCCGACGAGGGGCCGGCGGCGCGGTTCCGGCGGCGGAGGCGACGAACGGGTGGTGGACATGGCAGGGCTTGAGCTCCTGGTTCCCTAGGAAAACGACGACGGGAGAGTGAGATGAGAGAGGTTCCTGGGAGGAGGACGAAGAGGAAGTAGGACGGCGAGGTCTCTGGCGACCTGCTGATGGTCAGGACGACGAGGGATGGCGAGGGAGCGGCTGCTTGGGCCTCCATGGTGGTGCGGCGCGAGGAAGGAGAGGCCGGGGCATCGGGGCCAAGCGGCGGCAGGGTTGGCGACGAGGATCCGGGCGAGGACGTCGAGGCAGGCAGCAGAGGCGCGGCGCTGGTTGCGGGGGAAGGAGAGGCCGACGCGGGGGGTCAGGCGCGATACGCTGCTCCTCTACGTGCTTCTGAAGGCGGCGCATGAGGGAGACGAGTGGGAGAAGGAGGGGATCGAGGGAGATGGTTCAGTTGGCCCTAGGGTTAAACGGGGGATAGATGGGCCTGCTGGGCCTCGGGGAAGCAGGCCGGCCTAGCTGCTGGCTCTCTCTCCCCTCCAAATTATTTCCTTTGTCAATTTCTTGTTCATATAAATAAACAATCAACAAAGGGGAAAATCCAAGGGTTTTTGGTTAGGTATATGAGAGATATAAATATATATCTGGAACCCTGAATTTATGTAGGGTTTGAATAAATTGCTCTGGCATTTTTAGAAGGTAGAAAAATAATTAGAGTTTGAATTATTCTCAAACTTCAATAATTTTTGAACCTGACCAAAACAACTTCGAAAGGGATGAAATCTGACAAAGAGAGTGTAGGAAAGAGGCAAGATTTATAGGGAAAAGATGAACATTAAAGGAGGAGGAATAAAGTCACTTGCAAAGACATGAAAAAAGAAGGAAGTGAGAGGTGATGATGCATGGGTGTGGCTTGTGAGAGAGATGACAAGGAAATATACGAAGTTGAGTTGGATAAAAGAAGAGCTGAAGAGTAGTGCAATTGTGTTATGGGTGATTCCAAGTTAATGGAATATTTATAATAGCTCCCTAATAATAGTAGGAGACTTTCATATGTTATAAAGAGAATTTCACCATGTGAACTCCCTCGATCTAAATGGATCAAAGATCCATGCCATTTATTTAGTTGAGTAGAGGTGCAAAGATTAATGACATGATGGCATGATGACATGATGCAATGCACATGATGCAAAGACGAATGCAACAGACAAAACAAATCACAGAACGAATCTCAGAAACCCTGGAAGGCATGTGAAGTGAAACGCCCCAAAACCGGAGCTTCAGATGCCTTCCAGGGTTTTCGGGTTTCGTCGTGTGATTTGTTTGGTTCGTTGCATTTCATCCTTGCATCATGTGCATTGCATCATGTCATCTTGCAACCCATTTTAAAACTCACTAAATAAATTGCATGGATCTTCGGTCCATTTAAACCGAGGGAATTCACATGGTGATTCTCTTTAAAACATATCCTCTCGATATTTAGAGAGCTATAGTAAATATTTCCATTCGTTTGGATTTACCGCAAACACACTTGCAAAATATCCCAATGCCTTTGTCCCATGCATCATCTCCTTCTCTTTTCCTTCTAGTTCCTTTCTTTTGCAAGTGTCACTTTCCCCTTCTCTATTAATGTTCATTCTTTTCCTATAAATTCTCGACCATGCCTTCGACCTCTCTGTCAAATTTCAGATCCTTTGGAGTTGTTTTTGGTTAGGTTCAAAAATGCCTCAAGTTTGAATCATATTTAAACTTGTTTTATTTTTCTACCTCTAAAGATATCCAAGGCAATTTTATCAAATAGAGTATAGTTCCAGGAGTTTGAGGATATTTTATATCCGAAAAACTTCTCTTCTAGCTCCCTGACCTTTTTCTTTTATTGAAACTGTTTATTTATATAAACAGAGGGTAATGAAAAGGAAAAGGTTTCCTGGACTGGGCCTCCCTAGGCAATTTTCCGCGCCGGCCCACCTGGATCACCCGCACCCAGGCCGGCTTCCAAGGCCACTTCTCCTAACCCTAGGCCCAACCTCTCGCTCCCCACTCCCTTCCCTCGTCTTCCCATCAGCACCGCCAGGAGAGGCCCGATCTCCATCTCCTGGCCGATCCCCTCCTCGTTCGGTCGTTCCCACCTGCGCCTCCCTCTCTCTCGCTCGCAGCGCCCTCTCCCTCGATCTCCTCCTTCCCTGCTTCGCCAGAGAGAGGAGCGAGGCACCACGCCCTGCCGTCCCCGCTCCGCTCCTTCCAGCCCCGCACGCGTCAGGGAGACGCCGCCAAACTCCGCCCCTGCAGCTTCTCCTCTTCCGCCAGGAGCTTGCGGAGCCGGGCGGCCATTCCCGCCTCAACGCCGCCGTCCTCCATGGCCGCTGCCGCTGCTGCGCCTCGCCACCGGAGACCCGTTCCTCTACTGTGGCCTCCCTTTGCCAGCGCCGCGCCTCCGTCGCCCGGCGAGCTCCGCCACCAGCCGTGCCAGCGAGCTTGCCGCTGTCGTCCGCCTCATCGTGTTCCCCTCCACCTCCAACACGCCAAGTTCATCGTTGTTCTCGCCTGCGACCTCACCACGGCACCGCTGCCTTGCTGTAGCTGCTGCTTCACTGTTCAGTGCTGTTGCGCTTTCGTTTTGTCACCTGTTGAAGGAGACGAGCAGCAGCCAAGCCCCATCGAGCTCATACACAAGCTGCCCGAGTCCTTGTCCAGAGCCTCCCAAGTCGTCGCCTCTTTGCGCCATGCAGTGTTACCATGGACGCATGCACCCCCAGATCAGAACCGCAAGCACCAAGTACACCACCCGCAAGACCCGGACTCCAAACGCCAAGTACTACTACAAACCCGAAGAACTCGGATGCATCAAGTTCCTGAGGAGACCCATTTTTTCGTCAAGTTCGACTACATTATGACGCGCCAAGTACCTCTACCGCCTTCTTTGGAACCCTAAGATCGCCAAGTACCTCGACACCCGGCGCCTGGAATGACTACCGGCGCCACGAGAACGTCTACTTCCCACAACGAACCATGAACATCTACTTCCTCTACCATTGCGAGAACGTCTACTTCCACTACGTCCCCTCGAACCCGAACCGTCTCGTTTGCTCACTTTGAAGGTATAACCCCGAGATGACGCCCATGAACGAAGGAATGCATGTTGGATGAGATGCACCCGTTGTCTGCACCGTGTCCATTTTGTCACTCGTTTCCATGCCACTAACTCGTGGGACACCCGGAATCCGGGAGCGCCCCACCATCTTTTGCATGCATCCGCACCCTTCTCCTTTGCATCGGTGTCTCAATCGAGTTACCGGAACCGGAACGCTGCCGTGGCACCGTTTTCGTTATCGTTGCCGTGGCACCCCTTTCCTTTCCACCACGGTGACAAATGCTTCATAATGCTCTTGTCAACTCTTAATAAAAATTGCATAAAACTTGCTCATGTCATTCGCATCATGATAAGAACATTTAAATGTTTAAAATTGTTGTTGCACCAAATTGATAAATGCATATGGGGATTTACCGGATTTGTTGTTGGTTATATCCGGCCTCATTTAAATTGTTAGATGGTATAGTTTTGTTATGTATCATCTCTTGACATGTTTAATAACATTTATTATTGTTGGGTACCTAACCAAGATTGATCTAAATAACTTGAATGTGGTGTTTCATCAATGTGCAACGGAGTTGCATATTGAGCTCCACTTAATTTGTAGGGTTGTTTGTGCACTTTGCCTTGCCAAGCCTCATTAAACCGGACATGCATCATACTTGTTTGCGCATCGTGCCATGTCTATGTGGTGGTTGTTTACTATGGTGTGTGCTTCTTTCCGGTGTTGCTTCTTCGGGTTGGTTCCGGTAACGTCGCGTTTGTGAGGAACCGTTCGTCTACATCCGTTTGTCTTCTTCATGGACTCGTTCTTCTTCCTTGCGGGATTTCAGGCAAGATGATCATACCCTCGAAATCACTCTATCTTTGCTTGCTAGTTTGCTCGCTCTTTTGCTATGCCAATGCTGCGATACCTACCACTTGCTTATCATGCCTCCCATATTGTTGAACCAAGCCTCTAACCCACCTTGTCCTAGCAAACCGTTGTTTGGCTATGTTACCGCTTTCCTCAGCCCCTCTTATAGCGTTGTTAGTTGCAGGTGAAGATTGAAGTTTGTTCCTTGTTGGAACATGGAGTTGTTGTTCCTTGTTGGAACATGTTTACTTGTTGGGATATCACAATATATCTTATTTAATTAATGCATCTATATACTTGGTAAAGGGTGGAAGGCTCGGAATTATGCCTGGTGTTCTGTTCCACTCTTGCCGCCCTAGTTTCCGTCATATCGGTGTTATGTTCCCGGATTTTGCATTCCTTACGCGGTTGGGTTATAATGGGAACCCCTTGACAGTTTGCTTTGAATAAAACTCCTCCAGCAAGGCCCAACCTTGGTTTTACCATTCGCCACCTAGCCTTTTTTCCCTTGGGAGTAGCGCATCCCGAGGGTCATCTTTATTTTAACCCCCCCGGGCCAGTGCTTGTCTAAGTGTTGGTCCAAACTAGAGCCACTTGCGCCACCTCAGGGAAACTTGAGGGCTGGTTTTAGCTGTACGTAGTGTTCATCCGGTGTTGCCCTGAGAACGAGATATGTGCAGCTCCTATCAGGATGTCGGCGCATCGGGCGGTCTTGCTGGACTTGTTTTACCATTGTCGAGGATGTCTTGAAGAACCGGGATACCGAGTCTGATCGGGATGTCTCGGGAGGAGGTCTATTCCTTCGTTGACCGTGAGAGCTTGTCATGGGCTAAGTTGGGACACCCCTACAGGGTTTTGAACTTTCGAAAGCCGTGCCCGCGGTTATGGGCAGATGGGATTTTTGTTAATGTCCGGTTGTAGATAACTTGAACCTTAACGTAATTAAAATGAATCAACTGCGTGTGTAACCGTGATGGTCTCTTTCCGGCGGAGTCCGGGAAGTGAACACGGTGTTGGAGTTATGCTTGACGTAGGTTGTTCTAGGATCACTTCTTGATCATACTTTTATCGACCGTGCTTTGCCTTCTCGTCTCGCTCTCATTTGCGCATGTTAGCCACCATATATGCTAGTCGCTTGCTGCAGCTCCACCTCATACCTTTTACCTTACCCATAAGCTTAAATAGTCTTGATCGCGAGGGTGCGAGATTGCTGAGTCCCCGTGGCTGGCTCACAGATACTTCCAAAACCAGTTTGCAGGTGCCGATGAGTCCGTGCAGATGACGCAACCAGGCTCTGGAGGATCTCGATGAAGATCTTGTCCTTTGTGTTGTTTCGTTCTAGTTGATCAGTAGTGGAGCCCGTTGGGGTCGATCGGGGACTTTGTCGCATTTGGGGTTCTTCTTTTATTTTGGTTCCGTAGTCGGACCTTGATTGTATCTGGTTGGTGTAATGCTTTATTCATGTATTTGTGTGAAGTGGCGATTGTAAGCCAACTATGTATATTTTCCCCTATTGTATTACCTGGGTTGTTTGCGAAGATTACCTCACTTGCGACATTGCTTTCAATGCGGTTATGCCTCTAAGTCGTGCTTCGACACGTGGGAGATATAGCCGCATCGAGGGCGTTACAAGTTGGTAATCAGAGCCTTCCCCGACCTTAGGAGCCCCCATTGCTTGATCGTTTTTAGCGGCCGAGTTGTGTCTAGAAAAATGTTTTAAGTCATTTAGGAATTATATATCGGAGACTTTAGGAATTCTTTTTACTTCCCAGTCTCCTCATCGCTCTGGTAAGGCATCCTGACGTAGAGTTTTGACTCTTCTCTTCTCAAATTTCACTAAAAAAATTTAGGATCACGCGGGTATCTTGGAATCGTTCTGATGGTTTTATGATGAGAACATTGTCTTGGTGCCTCCTATCAGGGGTTTTGTGGAAGTATCCCGGGGATTTGAGCTCTGAGGTGTTGTCGTCATAATTTTATCGTTGCAATTCTGGAATACCTGAGTTTAGTACGCCGACATCGAAAATCTCTTTTATGTAGTTCGTTGGTGAGATACCCTCGATGCCACCCAGTACTGGGGCGGGAGTTCGGGAGTATTGCCATAACTCGCATAACGGATGCTTTTCGAAGGTTGAGGTAGATGATTTCCGAAGGTTTCTTGGTTATGTGTTGAAGGATGGATACAGCTGGATGTAGGATTTGCTAGATTTGGGTGAGATATTATGCTTCCCCTGTATCCCCAACACCTGATTGCATAACTGGAAAGGTTCGGGAGTTTCATAAGTGGGAATTCAAGTAGCTCTTAGGATATCTTTCCGACAGATGTATGATATGAAATTGGGGTTCGACGTCTAGTGGTCCGCCTATTCACGGTCGGTTTTACAGTGTTCTCGTTGTGTCTTAAAGAGTCCTTGGCTATGCTGACTCGGGGACGCTTCGTATGTCATGTGCACTGCCTTGTACATGATGGTGTTGTACGATCGAGCCCATGTAGGCCCCACCACGAAAACTTCGGACGAAATCTCTATCATATGTTTGTTCCGTCTTATTTTGCAAGCCAATCCTTTGTTTTGTTTTGAGTTGTGGTATTCGAGTTGCTTCGAAGTCAAATGTTGATTCCATACCTTTCCTAAGTGGTGTTCTCATACTCCTATGTGAATACTAATCCTCCTTGATAATCGAGACTGTTATGCCAATCTTTTTCACCGGTGTGTTTCTCTTCAAGTGGATCCGATCACTTCAACATCCGCAAGATCACCTCTTGGGTTTTCCAACGTTGTTCATTTCATCTGTCCTCAAGTTGCCTTTGTTTTTCCCGCCCACCCACCCTTTTTCTTCGAGGACTCAAATTTCTTAATCAAGTATCCTTTTATTCTCGTGAAGTCTCTCCATTCCTTTTCCGTCAATGTTCTTATCCGGTGATTCTCAGGAAGATTCTAATGGAGCTTCAAGTTCGTCATTCTTCATTCTTTTCATCTCCGGTGGGTTCAAGTCAAGCTTTATTGATCACATCCTTTCCTCGTTTCAATGTTTTCTCATGCCGGTGCAATTCTTAATCATTCACCTCTCGCTGTTCAATTGTTCCGGAGTGCTAAAGATATCTCAGAAGATTCGTGTTTTCCACTCTGCATTCATTCAAGATCTTTCGAGGTTGTTATCTCATTCAAGTCATTTAATTCAACCGGTGCAATCTCTCTTTTAAAACTTTTCAATGGTGTTCTTTTGAGTGGGCCCTAACCCACAGGTTTTTTCCCAGGATCTTACCTGACTCTTCTTATTTTCCCGGAGCTATCCTAAATTCTTGTCAAAGTTTGACGTAAGTATGATTTATCATCGGTCAAATGTGTTTTCCTCCAAGATCTCTCAAATTCTTTTCATCGTTGTTTCACCCGGAGTGTCTCAACGTTTCATGGTGGTGTTTCTCGTCATCATTCTCAACATTTGAAGACCGAAGAAGAGTTTCTCTTTAATCTTGCTCCTTTCTCTTCAAGATTCGTGGTTCTAGCGTTATGCCATCCTCTCATAGTTGTTTTCGATTGTCAGAATTCTTTTCACTCATCCGGAGTAATTCAGAGTATTTTCTGTCGGATTATCCGGAGCCCATCATCTAAGATTGATTCAGTCCAGCTTTCAGCTCGCATACTCTAAATCATACCGGTGCTTCGTTCAAGTGATCTTTAATCGGCTCGTGATCTCGTCGTTCTCATGTATCTAAATCCTCTCAAGCATCTTCATGTATTTGCTAATTCTAACCGGTGATTCATCCCTTTACTTCATTTATTTTAATTCTTACGGTGGTTCGTCGAAGACCTTCTCAAGTTTACGCGATATCTATCTTAATCCTTTCTACGGGAATAAGTACTATGCCAAATCCACTGTTTGTCATCAATTTAACTGATGAAGGATAAGCATAATGTAATTCTTATTCTTGTTTCATCGAGTAAATTCAATTCCTTATTCCGGAGGTTCATCAAATTCGCGGTTTCACTTGATTCATCTTTCTTTTCTCGGAGTTCCAAGTTCTCTCAATTATTTCACCACGGAGATTCATCTAAATCGTTACAAGGATTCAACTTGTGTTTTCGACTTCTCTTTCCTTTCGTTTGACCATTCTTTTGTTTACCGGTGTTCTTCATGGAGGCTCTACATGACGGTTCATAAAGGATTTAATTCCTTCTCGAAGTGTTCATTGAGATTCTTTTCAGAGGAGTTCAAGCATTCTTCATCTTGTAATCCGGAGTGCAGTTCTTCCTATCTAATCTTTTGAGGTGGTGTTATGTCATTCTTGTCAATTTGAGTTCGTGTTTCATGATTCACATCTTGTCAAGAATGAGATATTTTAAATCCATCAATCTCTTCATTGGAATTATCTTGGGTTATATTTCACCTAAAGCTTTCCCTAAGGATTGTTGCTAATTATGGTGTTTATAAATGACCCAAGTTCTTCTTTTATCCGTCCGGTGAATAAGTTTCTCGTCTCCTTGTTGATATCAACCCAATTCTTTTCCCGTGAGTGGCAGGTTGTCACCTCATAATTTGAGATGTATTCCATAAGACCATATCAAGATTATTCTTTTTGTTGTTGGTTTTCCAACAACTCCCTTCTAGATTTTGTTGTAAGCGTGCTCCCTCGAGATCTGTTTCCCTTCGTTCATCCCATTCCATTCTTACTTTTGTTCCGGAGGCTTTGTGATGTTGCTCTTTTCAGCCCACCTTTTCGTTTTGTTAGGATCGTGTTCTTTTCTTGGTTTATCCATTTAACTGGAGTGTTGTGCCCTTTTTGCTCAAGTTGATTTCGCATTATCAAGTCTTTCATCTCTTTTCAACCGAAGTGCTACCCGTATCGGCTCTTTCTTTTCCTCTTTCTTAACGTTGTGTCTTCAACTTCGTTCATCTCCGTTTATTCTATTCTTGGAAATGGCTTAACCTTTCAAGGTTCTTTGGTCTCACTCGTTTGTCAAAGAAGCAACTTAGTTTACCTCTTCTCTTCCTCTTCTTTTTCCCTCCGGTGCCATCCTAGATCTCGGGATGAGATCCTCTCGTAGTGGTGGAGTGTTGTAACGCCCCAAGACCGGAGCTTCAGATGCCTTCCAGGGTTTCCGGGTTTCGTCGTGTGATTTGTTTGGTTCGTTGCATTTCATCCTTGCATCATGTGCATTGCATCATGTCATCTTGCAACCCATTTTAAAACTCACTATTGCATGGATCTTCGGTCCATTTAAACCGAGGGAATTCACATGGTGATTCTCTTTAAAACATATCCTCTCGATATTTAGAGAGCTATAGTAAATATTTCCATTCGTTTGGATTTACCGCAAACACACTTGCAAAATATCCCAATGCCTTTGTCCCATGCATCATCTCCTTCTCTTTTCCTTCTAGTTCCTTTCTTTTGCAAGTGCCACTTTCCCCTTCTCTATTAATGTTCATTCTTTTCCTATAAATTCTCGACCATGCCTTCGACCTCTCTGTCAAATTTCAGATCCTTTGGAGTTGTTTTTGGTTAGGTTCAAAAATGCCTCAAGTTTGAATCATATTTAAACTTGTTTTATTTTTCTACCTCTAAAGATATCCAAGGCAATTTTATCAAATAGAGTATAGTTCCAGGAGTTTGAGGATATTTTATATCCGAAAAACTTCTCTTCTAGCTCCCTGACCTTTTTCTTTCATTGAAACTGTTTATTTATATAAACAGAGGGTAATGAAAAGGAAAAGGTTTCCTGGACTGGGCCTCCCTAGGCAATTTTCCGCGCCGGCCCACCTGGATCACCCGCACCCAGGCCGGCTTCCAAGGCCACTTCTCGTAACCCTAGGCCCAACCTCTCGCTCCCCACTCCCTTCCCTCGTCTTCCCACCAGCGCCGCCAGGAGAGGCCCGATCTCCATCTCCTGGCCGATCCCCTCCTCGTTCGGTCGTTCCCACCTGCGCCTCCCTCTCTCTCGCTCGCAGCGCCCTCTCCCTCGATCTCCTCCTTCCCTGCTTCGCCAGAGAGAGGAGCGAGGCACCACGCCCTGCCGTCCCCGCTCCGCTCCTTCCAGCCCCGCACGCGTCAGGGAGACACCGCCAAACTCCGCCCCTGCAGCTTCTCCTCTTCCGCCAGGAGCTTGCGGAGCCGGGCGGCCATTCCCGCCTCAACGTCGCCGTCCTCCATGGCCGCTGCCGCTGCTACGCCTCATCGCCGGAGACCCGTTCCTCTACCGTGGCCTCCCTTCGCCAGCGCCGCGCCTCCGTCGCCTGGCGAGCTCCGCCACCAGCCGTGCCAGCGAGCTTGCCGTTGTCGTCCGCCTCATCATGTTCCCCTCCACCTCCAACACGCCAAGTTCGTCGTCGGTCTCGCCTGCGACCTCACCACGGCACCGCTGCCTCGCTGTAGCTGCTGCTTCGCTGTTCAGTGCCGCTGCGCCTTCGTTCTGTCACCTGTTGAAGGAGACGAGCAGCAGCCAAGCCCCATCGAGCTCATACACAAGCTGCCCGAGTCCTTGTCGAGAGCCGCCCAAGTCGTCGCCTCTTTGCGCCATGCAGTGTTACCGTGGACGCATGCACCCCCGGATCGGAACCGCAAGCACCAAGTACACCACCCGCAAGACCCGGACTCCGAACGCCAAGTACTACTACAAACCCGAAGAACTTGGATGCATCAAGTCCCTGAGGAGACCCATTTTTTTCGTCAAGTTCGACTACATTATGACGCGCCAAGTACCTCTACCGCCTTCTTTGGAACGCTAAGATCGCCAAGTACCTCGACACCCGGCTCCTGGAACGACTACCGTCGCCACGAGAACGTCTACTTCCCACAACAAACCATGAACATCTACTTCCTCTACCGTTGCGAGAACGTCTACTTCCACTACGTCCCCTCGAACTCGAACCGTCTCGTTTGCTCACTTCGAAGGTATAACCCCGAGATGACGCCCATGAACGAAGGAATGCATGTTGGATGAGATGCACCCGTTGTCTGCACCGTGTCCATTTTGTCACTCGTTTCCATGCCACTAACTCGTGGGAAACCCGGAATCCGGGAGCGCCCCACCAGCTTTTGCATGCATCCGCACCCTTCTCCTTTGCATCGGTGTCTCAATCGAGTTACCGGAACCGGAACGCTGCTGTGGCACCGTTTTCGTTATCGTTGCCGTGGCACCCCTTTCCTTTCCACCATGGTGACAAATGCTTCATAATGCTCTTGTCAACTCTTAATAAAAATTGCATAAAACATGCTCACGTCATTCGCATCATGATAATAACATTTAAATGTTTAAAATTGTTGTTGCACCAAATTGATAAATGCATATGGGGATTTACCGGATTTGTTGTTGGTTATATCCGGCCTCATTTAAATTGTTAGATGGTATAGTTTTGTTATATATCATCTCTTGACATGTTTAATAACATTTAATATTGTTGGGTACCTAACCAAGATCGATCTAAATAACTTGAATGTGGTGTTTCGTCAATGTGCAACGGAGTTGCATATTGAGCTCCACTTAATTTGTAGGGTTGTTTGTGCACTTTGCCTTGCCAAGCCTCATTAAACCGGACATGCATCATACTTGTTTGCGCATCGTGCCATGTCTATGTCGTGGTTGTTTACTATGTTGTGTGCTTGTTTCCGGTATTGCTACTTCGGGTTGGTTCCGGTAACGTCGCGTTTGTGAGGAACCGTTCGTCTACGTCCGTTTGTCTTCTTCATGGACTCGTTCTTCTTCCTTGCGGGATTTTAGGCAAGATGATCATACCCTTGAAATCACTTCTATCTTTGCTTGGTAGTTTGCTCGCTCTTTTGCTATGCCAATGCTACGATACCTACCACTTGCTTATCATGCCTCCCATATTGTTGAACCAAGCCTCTAACCCACCTTGTCCTAGCAAACCGTTGTTTGGCTATGTTACCGCTTTGCTCAGCCCCTCTTATAGCGTTGTTAGTTGCAGGTGAAGATTGAAGTTTGTTCCTTGTTGGAACATGGAGTTGTTGTTCCTTGTTGGAACATGTTTACTTGTTGGGATATCACAATATATCTTATTTAATTAATGCACCTATATACTTGGTAAAGGGTGGAAGGCTCGGCCTTATGCCTGGTGTTTTGTTCCACTCTTGCCGCCCTAGTTTCCGTCATATCGGTGTTATGTTCCCGGATTTTGCGTTCCTTACGCGGTTGGGTTATAATGGGAACCCCTTGACAGTTTGCTTTGAATAAAACTCCTCCAGCAAGGCCCAACCTTGGTTTTACCATTCGCCACCTAGCCTTTTTTCCTTTGGGAGTCGCGCATCCCGAGGGTCATCTTTATTTTAACCCCCCCGGGCCAGTGCTTGTCTAAGTGTTGTCCAAACTAGAGCCACTTGCGGCGCCACCTCGGGGAAACTTGAGGGCTGGTTTTAGCTATACGTAGTGTTCATCCGGTGTTGCCCTGAGAACAAGATATGTGCAGCTCCTATCAGGATGTCGGCGCATCGGGCGGTCTTGCTGGACTTGTTTTACCATTGTCGAGGATGTCTTGAAGAACCAGGATACCGAGTCTGATCGGAATGTCTCGGGAGGAGGTCTATTCCTTCGTTGACCGTGAGAGCTTGTCATGGGCTAAGTTGGAACACCCTGCAGGGATTTGAACTTTCGAAAGCCGTGCCTGCGGTTATGGGCAGATGGGATTTTTGTTAATGTCCGGTTGTAGATAACTTGAACCTTAACTTAATTAAAATGAATCAACTGCGTGTGTAACCGTGATGGTCTCTTTCCGGCGGAGTTCGGGAAGTGAACACGGTGTTGGAGTTATGCTTGACGTAGGTTGTTCTAGGATCACTTGTTGATCATACTTTTATCGATCGTGCTTTGCCTTCTCGTCTCTCTCTCATTTGCGTATGTTAGCCACCATATATGCTAGTCGATTGCTGCAGCTCCACCTCATACCTTTTACCTTACCCATAAGCTTAAATAGTCTTGATCGCGAGGGTGCGAGATTGCTGAGTCCCCGTGGCTCACAGATACTTCCAAAACCAGTTTGTAGGTGTCGATGAGTCCGTGCAGATGACACAACCAAGCTCTGGAGGAGCTCGATGAAGATCTTGTCCTTTGTGTTGTTTCGTTCTAGTTGATCAGTAGTGGAGCCCAGTTGGGGTCGATCGGGGACTTTGTCGCATTTGGGGTTCTTCTTTTATTTTGGTTCCGTAGTCGGACCTTGATTGTATCTGGTTGATGTAATGCTTTATTCATGTATTTGTGTGAAGTGGCGATTGTAAGCCAACTATGTATATTTTCTCCTATTGTATTACCTGGGTTGTTGCGAAGATTACCTCACTTGCGACATTGCTTTCAATGCGGTTATGCCTCTAAGTCGTGCTTCGACACGTGGGAGATATAGCAGCATCGAGGGCGTTACATGAAGCTCCGGTCTTGGGGCGTCACAACACTCCACCACTACGAGAGGATCTCGTCCCGAGATCTAGGATGGCACCGGGGAAGACGGAAGAGGAAGGGGAAGAGGTAAAACTAACTTGCTTCTTTGAAAAAATGAGTGAATCCAAAGAACCTTGCGAGGTTAAACAAATTGAAAGAAAGAATGCAATGAAGATGAACAAAGTTGAAAACACTCCGGTAGAAACGAGATGTAGAAGTAACAATAAAGATCAATTACGACAACACTCTGGTTGCGAAGGGAGGTAAAACTTGATAAGATGGGAGAACTTGAATGAAGGACACGACACTCCGGTTGAATGGATGAGCAAAAGGAAATAACATGAGCTTTGACAAAAAACTGGATGATGGGTCGAAGCGTGCAACATCACAATGCCTCCAGAACAAAAGATAGAACGGACTGAAAGTAACGAAGAAGAAAAAAAGCATCTTCTACCTCAAATGAGCTTGAAAAAGCATCTTTAGGAGAAGGGTCGAACGCAGTTGTTGGAAAAACCAACAACGAAAAGACTAAGCTTGTAGTGGGCTTATGGCAAACATCTCAAAACTGAGGTGAAATTCTGCCACCGAAAGCAATGATTGATCGGGAACAAAGAAGAGATGAAAACTTCTTCCACCAAGATGACAGAGAGATAACTTGAATAATTGATAAGCACCACAATAGCAGCATTCCTTAGGGAAGGCTTTAGGTGAAATATGACACAAGATAACTCCAATGAAGAGATTGGTGGATTAAAAATATCTCAATCTTGACAACATGGGAATCATGAAACACAAACTCAAATTGTCAAGAGTGACATAACACCACCTCAAAAGATAAGGTAGAACGATTGCACTTCAGAATGCAAGATGAAGAACACTTGGGTTCCTTTGAAAAGAATCCTGATGAACACTTCGAGAAGGAATTAAATCCTTTATGAACCATCATGTAGAGCCTCCATGAAGAACTCCGGTAACAAAAGGATGATCAAACGAAAGGAAAGAGAAGTTGAAAACACAAGGTGAAGCCTTGCGATGATTTAGATGGAGTTTCGCGACGAGATAATGCGGAAAAACTTGGAACTCCAGAAAAGAAAGACGTACAAAAGAAATCAAGAATTTATTCATCATGAACAAACTCCGAAGGAAAGGAATTAATAACCTTGAGGAAAAACAAGAATAAGAAATTATGTTCTGCTTATCCTTCCTCAACTTAAATTGATGGCACACAGTGAGTTTGGCATACTACTTATTCTCATAGAAAGGATTAAGATAGATGTAGCACAAACTTGAGAAGGTCTTCCACGAACCACCGGTAGGATTGGGAAGAATTAATGACTTGATATGATAACTGAGGGAGTCCTGGATTAGGGGGTGTTCGGGTAGCCGGACTATACCTTCAGCCCGACTCCTGGACTATGAAGATACAAGATTGAAGACTTCGTCCCGTGTCCGGATGGGACTTTCCTTGGCGTGGAAGGCAAGCTTGGCGATGCGGATATTCAAGATCTCCTACCATTGTAACCGACTCTGTGTAACCCTAACCCTACCCGGTGTCTATATAAACCGGAGGGTGGTAGTCCGTAGGACATCAACTCCATATACAACAATCATACCATAGGCTAGCTTCTAGGGTTTAGCCTCCTTGATCTCGTGGTAGATCTACTCTTGTACTACCCATATCATCAATATTAATCAAGCAGGACGTAGGGTTTTACCTCCATCAAGAGGGCCCGAACCTGGGTAAAACATCATGTTCCCTGCCTCCTGTTACCATCCGGCCTAGACGCACAGTTCGGGACCCCCTACCCGAGATCCGCCGGTTTTGACACCGACATTGGTGCTTTCATTGAGAGTTCCTCTGTGTCGTCGCAATCAGGAAGGATGCCTCCACCCGTCTTTAAAGACGACACCGTTGCTAAGGGAGCCTTGGTTGTCGGCCAAACTCTCCGGCTAGGTGGTTTCCTCATGACCGCCTGTTCGGCTGTTGCGCCGACGGTGACCTCTCGGGTCATCAAAAGCAACCTACACGTCGGCTCGGAGCTCGTCGAGCAGCTAGATCCAATGGAGCTCTCTTCCGTAAACGAGCTCTTGGATCGCATCGCCGCCCTGGGGGTCGCTACGGATTACGACCAGGTTGGGCTTAAACCCGATCTAAGAGAAATTAACTCTCCCCAAGTCACCCACCACGTTGCCATGGTAGAGGCGCAGTGCGGCGACCCTTCATCTATTTTAAGGACTAGCTACGTCCGAATTCCCGACTCCTCCAAGCCGGATACCCGCGGAGAAGAGGATGTAACTCAAGACCTGAGCTGAGGATCAGGCAACGGGCTAGATTCGTTGGACAACATCCAAGAATCCGAACTTCAGAGTTCGGAAACTCTTCGGCCTCCGAATCTTGGATTGGGTGAGGTTTCAGATTCAACGACACCCGCCCACCCGAACATAAGCGATCTCTCCCAAATCAGGCAGAGGCCCGAGGAAACAGTACATCATTACTGGGCCAGATTCCTCCTGGTTATGAACAGGATAAAGGATTGCCGCGAGGGAGACGCAATCTCAATTTTCTGCAGTAATTGCACGGACGAGGGAATCCTTAACGCCGTAAGTCGTCGTGATATTACACGCTTCGTTGACTTGGCGTCCATAGTACAAAAATACTGTGCGATGGAAAGCGCCTGGAAAACCGAAATAAAATTTTGGGATAATCCGGCCTTGAATAGTAATCCCGTCCGAACTAAGAGGGTGCATCATCATAGGACACCCGGGATAAACACCAAAAAGCCAAAACCCTCTACAGGGCATGGAACCGTACTGGAAAGGTGGCTTGATGGACCCTGTAGAATCCACAGTACAGAGGACGCCACACCAACTCATAGCCTTAGAGCATGTTGGATACTCCGGCAGGTGGCCAAAATTGGCGAGGACCTCTTAATTCTGGAGGCCGCAAAAAGCCAGCCCGAGGGCACCAGTACCGTTCTCACAGTCTTCGAGACTTTCGCATCAAACAGTATGCGAAAAAGAACACTCCACAGCCTCGCCGAAGTCTATCAAGTTGCAACAATAAATCCATGGAGCGACACTGCTATTACCTTCAATGCAAGTGATGAACCTAGATTCCGAACAGCCCGAGCACCAGCCGCATTGGTCCTCAGTCCCATAGTGGACGGCTTTCGCCTCACCAAGGTGCTCATGGATGGAGGCAGCGGACTGAACCTCATTTATGAGGAAACCCTTCAAAAAATGGAAATAGACTGGAACCGCATCGAGCGAAGCAGCACAACCTTTAGAGGAATAATCCCCAGCCGGGAAGCGCGTTGCACAGGAAAAATCACACTAGATGTGGTGTTCGGCACGCCGGATAATTACAGGTCCGAAGTTGTCACGTTTCAGGTGGCCCCGTTCAAAAGCGGATATCACGCTTTACTGGGACGGGAAGCATTCTCAATCTTCCAAGCAATACCCCATTACGGGTACATGAAGCTTAAGATTCCCGGGCCGAACGGAATTATCATTCTAGCTAGTGATCCGGACGTAGCACTCCATGCCGAAAACAAGACGGTCGCATTAGCCCTTGAGGCACTATCCGAAGCCTTAGCGGCCGAGGAACTGACTGCGCTGCGCTCCACGGTTAACAGGGATGATGTGATACTCGATAAGAGATCCAAATCCACATCCTTCAAGCTAGCTGATGAAATAGTCAAATTCCAGGTCCATCCAACGGACCCCAATAAAACAGCTTCCATCGGGGCACGACTGAACCCTGATGTAGACACCGCGCTGCGAGAGTTCCTACGAGAGAATTGGGACATTTTCGCCTGGCACCCTTCAGACATGCCAGGGATCCCACGCAGGTTGGCCGAACACAGCTTAAATATCCTAAAAGGATTCAAACCTGTCAAACAAGCCCTTCGGCGTTTTTCCGAACCCAAGAGACAGGCTATGGGAGAGGAGCTAGCCAAGCTATTGGAGGCCGGATTCATTAGAGACATAAAACATCCGGACTGGCTAGCAAACTTGGTGATGGTACCAAAGAAGGACAAATCCTGGCACCTGTGTGTCGATTTTAAAGACCTCAACAAGGCTTGCCCAAAGGATCCCTTCCCCCTCCCCCGTATCGATCAAATTATCGATGCCACCGCAGGACACGACTCGTTGTGTTTCCTCGACGCATACTCCGGATACCATCAAATCAAGATGGCAGAATTAGACCAAGCCGCAACAGCATTCATCACACCATACGGCCCATTCTGCTTCAACACAATGCCCTTCGGGCTGAAAAACACCGACGCAACATATCAGCGCATGATCCAGACATGTCTGGCAAATCAGATCGGCAAAACAGTGGAGGCGTATGTTGATGATGTGGTCGTCAGATCAAGACATGTCGAATCTCTAGTAGACGACTTGAGGCTTACATTCGATAACCTCTGAAAATATGACATCAAGCTCAACCCGGAAAAATGCGTCTTCGGCGTTCCAGCCGGAAAGCTCTTGGGCTTCATTGTATCCGGTAGAGGAATTGAAGCAAATCCAGCCAAGATCCGAGCTTTGTCACAATTGGATATCCCAAAGGACCTCAAACAAATACAAAAATTAACCGGATGCGTGGCGGCTTTAAGCCGCTTCATCTCCCGCTTGGGAGAAAAGGCACTACCCCTCTATCACCTCCTTCGGCGCACCGAACACTTCGAGTGGATGGAGGCCGCCATGGCCGAACTTGATGAAATAAAAGCCATATTGGCAACAAACCCAGTCCTGGCCGCGCCGAACACCAGCGAACCAATGTTATTGTACATTGCAGCAACACATCAAGTTGTCAACGCAGTGCTCGTTGTCGAGCGGGAAACGGATGGACACAAATTCCCCCTTCAAAGGCCGGTCTACTACGTATCCACTGTCCTCACTCCATGCAAATCACGGTACCCGCATTATCAAAAGATTGCATACGCGGTATTCATGGCATCCCGGAAGCTACGACACTACTTTCAAGAGTGTTCCATAACAGTAGCCACGGAAGTACCACTCAACGATATTATCAACAACCGCGACGCAATGGGCCGGATTGCAAAATGGGCCATCGAGCTTCTCCCGTTCGATATAACCTATAAGCCACGGTGAGCTATTAAATCGCAAGTTTTGGCCGACTTCGTCGCAGAATGGACGGAGGCCGAACTCCCTAAAGAGTACGGCACATATTCAAACTAGATTATGCATTTCGACGGCTCCAAAATGTTGGCAGGACTGGGGGCTGGCGTCGTCCTGACGTCCCCCATAGGAGACATAGTCCAATATGTGCTCCAAATCATGTACATTGATTCCAACAATGCAGCCGAATATGAGGCCCTCCTACATGGTCTCCGGAGCAGTATCCATGGGTATCCAATGCCAAGAGGTACGCGGGGATTCAAACCTCGCGATATCCCAAATAAATGGAGACTTCGACGCCAAGGACCCAAAAATGGCAGCTTACAGCAACGCCGTCCTAAAAATGTCAGCTCGGTTCGAAGGGCTGGAGTTTCACCATATAGCCCGAGAAAACAATCAAGCAGCGGACGTCCTGGCACGCATCGGAGCAAAACACGATGCAGTCCCCCCAACATCTTTTTGGAAAGATTGTTCAAGCCATCCGTAGCATGGGAGGGGGAACCCGCAAATAACAGCCCGGACCCAGCCGCACCACTCGACGCCGAACAATCTGACACAATTGGAGGCTCTGCCAATGAAATTACACCTTCAGCCCACATAATAATGGCGGTCATCGCCCCGTGGACAGAACCATTCCTAGCCTACCTTACTAGGCAGGAACTCCCGGAGGACCAAAACGAGGCCCGCTGCATAGTGCGGCGATCTAAAGCCTATAGAGTCCATGAGGGAGAGCTTTATAAGAAAAGCACTACCGGAGTCCTTCAAAGGTGCATCTCCGAAGAGGAAGGGAGGAACCTTCTGGCTGAAATTCATGCCGGACTCGGTGGTCACCACGCCGCTGCTCGGTCCCTTGTTAGCAAGGCTTTCCGTACATGCTTTTATTGGCCGACGGCCCAGGCAGACGCTCAGGACCTAGTCCAATGATGCACTAGTTGCCAACTTTTTGCCAACCAAAGCCATATGCCACCCACCGCACTCCAAACTATACCCATCACCTAGCCTTTTGCGGTCTGGGGGCTTGACATGGTCGGACCCCTTAAAGGTGGGACCGATAGGAAAAAATACTTACTGGTCATGGTGGATAAATTCACCAAATGGATAGAAGCCAAGCCTGTTAAAATGGCCGAATCCGGACCTGTGATAGACTTCATATCCGGGGTTGTACACCGTTATGGCGTCCCCCACAGCATCATAACCGATAACGGTGCAAACTTTACCGCCGACGAGGTAAAACTCTGGTGCAAAAACATGGGCATCAAGCTCGATTATGCTTCCGTCTATCACCCACAAACCAATGGCCAGGTCGAACGTGCAAATGGTCTTATCATGAGCGGCATTAAACCCAGACTGGTGCGGTCCCTCAAGGGATCTAACACGCACTGGGTAGAGGAGCTCGACTCCGTGCTATGGGGGCTGCGGACCACGCCAAATCGCACCACCGGATACACACCATTTTTTATGGTGTAGGGCGCAGAGGCAGTTCTGCCCTGCGACATAATTCATGACTCACCTAGAGTGCGCATGTACGAAGAAAGAGAAGCCGAGCTCGATCGGCAGGACAACTTGGACGCCCTGGAGGAGGAGCGTGACGTGGCAAAAGCTCGTTCCGCATTTTATCAACAGCAACCCGAAGATATCAAAGCAGAGAAGTACGGGCCAGAAATTACAATGTTGGCGAACTAGTTCTACGCCTACCGGATAGGAAAAAGGACAAACTCAAGCCCAAGTGGGAAGGTCCATTCATAATCGACCAAGTCCTGACTGGCGGGGCGTACCGCCTGCGAGATGCGTCGGATAACCGACTCGAGCCGAACCCGTGGAACGCCACCCGTCTCCGAAGATTCTATGCTTAGCGCCGGACTCTGTGTTCGTCTCCTTCCTCTGTCCATTTTTTGCATTTTTCTGTCTTACATTTCTCTCCTTCCCCTCTTTTCTTTTATAGCCCTTAAAGGCTCATCTAGTGACGCGCCACTCGCGCTCATTAAACCTGGGGGCTTCTTTAACAGAAGCTTATTTATACGGGCTTCACGCCCAACACATGCGTCAAACTTCCGCATGTACCTTTTTCTTCACCATTATATGCATCGATATGACTTAAGTTTTGGCCAAGCTGGGTTGCCTGGCTCCTGTGCTTACCCCTACATTCCCGATTGTTCGGCTAGGCGGTAAAGGGAGAACCTCTGCGATTGTTACTGCCGGGTCAGCCAGATGTGTACCTCAGACTGGGTGAAGCCGAAAGCTAGCGTTCTTAAGGGAATATTCGGTCGGTGAGATAAAAGATGATATTTTTACTCATTTTATGCGCCCCTAGATGCTTTTTCTGCGTCTTTTTACACAGTCCGGACATGCACTTTAGGGCATGCCTCCCAGCGAAAGGAACCCCTAACGGAACTATTCTCTCTAGAAGATATTTCTTACTAACCATGTAATATAACATAACTAGTTGGGCACTTGTCTGATAAAGCACTAATGACCCCTACGCCTGGTCTCCACGCATACCACGGTTCTTATATAACCGCTATGGTATTCGGACACACTCCAGACCGTCAGGTCCCAAGGTTGAAGCGAAAAGGTCGGCAACGACAAACGATCTACAATCCGGCTAGAAGGCATTACACATGTCAATTCAAAATTACATAGTCATTCTGACTGATTCTATTCCTCTTCTATACCATCTAACAGGCTGTCTAATTTACAGTCCTGCTGGGAATACTCCGCGGCCAACTCTACTTGGCCGTATACTAAGCTCACAGGGATCTCCTTCCCGTCAGGCCCCACTGGTCCGACCTCGGCCATGTGGTTTGGGTCAGACTTCGTAAAACGGGTCTTCACCATGGCCCAGGCTTCCCTAGCGCCTTGTCGGCAGGCCGATATCTTCCACAACCGGAAGCGCCGCCGAGCTCCCTTCAGCTTCTCCGCAAGCTCTCCAAGGCCCTCGGGCATGGAGTGGGCAGGCCATAAGGCTTGGGCAACACCTCGCATCGCCTGCCGAATTCGCTCATGCAGTTGCATGAGTTCGGGAAGAAGGTCACCCGTAGAACCGGGCATCTCCTCTGCAGGACGACCTATGAGCATACCTACAGACATTACTCTGTTAGTTGACTTCCTCGCCGAACTCTTTTTTTTTCAAAGTTTGTTCAAGCACTTACTGAATATGCCGCGTCGAAGCCACTGATTCTCCCTCGTGGAGTCCGACAGCTGGCCACGAACATCTTTAAGTTCGACGTCCAGCCTGGTGTTGGCATTCTGAAGATCATTCTTCTCTCGCCTCACCTTTGTCAACGTACTCTCACCGGCCTTTAGCCGGTGTAAGAGTTGTTTCTTTTCCGGATCGAATCCGGCGCCATCCGCAACATGATTTGTCAGATTTGCACCCACACCGCACAATACTAATCTTTCGAAGTGTATCTTACCTGAGGGGGTCTCTCTGGGCTCCCCTGCTGCGGCTAGTGCGGCCTCTAGTTGGGCCTTGCACTTTTCCAGCTCCTGGGACAGTACGGTATTCTTCTTTGTAAGAACCTGCTTATTAAATGATCCTTAAATCAGTTGCTCTAACTGTTTCAAGTCTCGGGGGCTACTGGTATATCTATATTTGACCAAAATTTTCTTACCCGTATGTCTTTTACATACTACTCCGTGGCTCTGGCTAAACCATTTTGAGCGGCACGGAGGTACGCATCTCCTGAATTAAAGGCATCTAAAGCCCCTTGGGAGAAACAAGCGTCCCGTAGAACTGTCCGGCGATGCCTGTGGTTCATGGCACTCTCCACTTTAGAATTTGTGGCAGACAGCCTGTCTGCATCCTCTGTCGGAGGAGCGTCCGGTGCGCGCCTTGTGCTCGCCTCCGCTTCCTGGCCAGACGTTGGAGCCTGGCTGGTGGGGCGCGATTGGCAACCTCTCCGGATGTAGTCCGGCGAGGTCTCTTCGTTCTGAAGATAGCACGAACGTTAATATGCCCTGGCTGAATAACACCAGGGAAACAGAGGGTGCGCTATACCTTTGCGCCGGCATCTCAGTCCGGACTGCATTCCTTTTTGCCCCACGGGGTCCTGCGGCCCCTCATTGGCTAGCCGCCGCAGGTTCGGCCTCCTGCCTCGGAAATCTCCCCTGCAAAACACGGTTGTCGTCAGAAACACCGGAATACGTGAGAGTGGAATCTCTCTCAAGGGAATGAGACTCCGGTTTCTATCACCTGGGAGGCCGGGATTAACCCTGGGTAATCAGCCGTGATGGCTACCAAGGTATTGTCCTTCCTTAGCTGATGGAACACCCCGTCGATAAGCTCCACCGATATGTCCGGGTCCTCTTCGGAGTCCGGATCGAGGGACCGTTCTGGGTCCTCGGGCTGTGGAGGGCGGCTGTTTATATCCTTTACCTCCTGTCGCAGTTCCTGCACTAAAGTCGTTAGACTACATATCTAACCGTGGGAGTATAAAACAGACGGGCAAGCGCAATTATTCACTTACCCAACTTGGAGGATCGTACATAGTAAATCCGGCCTACGGATTGACGCGGAGGAATTCCTCCTTTTCTCCCTTCTACAAAGAGGATAAGATCTTTACTAGGGCGACAGCTAAGGCCGGCCCCTTACGACCGTAACGGGTGGCGTCATCCTCCCCGTTGAAATCCCACATGGGGTGGCCTCTATATTGAAGCGGCTGCACCCTTCGCATAATGCATGCGGCCATGACTCCAATCATGGTTAGTCCGGAATGAGCCAACAGTCTTATCCGGCCCATCAGGTAAAGGACGTCTCTGTCGCTTTCTTTTTGAGAGCTCCGCGGACGCCAGCTTAAGCGTTTCTTCAACGGGGCACTGTTGAACTCAAGGAGACCGACCCGGATAGGGTCCGGTAGCGGGACGTCATCTATGTAAAACCATTCTGAAGGCCAGTCCTCAGACGCCATCTTTGGGGTTCCGGATAGGTATCCGGTCCCGGCGATGCGCCATACTTCGGCTTGGTATATAGACCCCTCTCGAGAATGGGGCACCAGGCAGAATAACCTCTTTCACAGTGCGAAATGAGCCTCAACGCCTAAAAATAGCTCGCAAAGGGCGACGAAACCCGCAATATGTAATACGGAGGCGGGCGTGAGATTGTGCAGCTGGAGGCCGTAGAACTCCAGAAGCCCGCGGAGAAATGGATGAATTGGAAACCCTAGTCCCCTTATTAGATAGGGGACGAGGCACACCCACTCTCCTTTAGAAGGATTGGGGGTGCTCTCCGCTTGTTTTCCGCCATTATAGGTGGCAAGACCGGCTCGGACCGGGACCATGTATGGCTGAGGGAGAAATCCCTTGGCCTGAAGCGACACTAACTCGCTATGTGGGATGGTGCAACTCTCCCAGTCCCCGGGTTTGGGACCGGAGGGGCGAGGGGAGGAGCTGCAACGGCTGGTCATGTTGGAATGGACCTTTGCTGGAAGCGCTCTGATGATAACTCGCGGAGAGGAGAAGATGTGGTTTGGACCTAAATCCCCATCCCGTTAAATAGGCGGCTCGTTTATACGGCTAGGGGCGTGGATGTAAAAATGCCCTGGCTTTTCGCATTCGTTTGACACGTGGAATACGGCCATTATTGGGCGTGGGAGTCGAGGAGCGCTACATTACAAAAATCGGACATTATTCCTACAGGTACACAGGATTTGGAGAAGAACCCGCCTTGCAATGCCGAACAATCTGCGCGCCGGACTCGTCGTCATTGAAGCCTGGTTTGGGGGCTACTTAGGGAGTCCTGGATTAGGGGGTGTTCGGGTAGCGGGACTATACCTTCAGCCGGACTCCTGGACTATGAAGATACAAGATTGAAGACTTCGTCCCATGTCCGGATGGGACTTTCCTTGGCGTGGAAGGCAAGCTTGGCGATGCGGATATTCAAGATCTCCTACCATTGTAACCAACTCTGTGTAACCCTAACCCTATCCGGTGTCTATATAAATCGGAGGGTGGTAGTCCGTAGGACATCAACTCCATATACAACAATCATACCATAGGCTAGCTTCTAGGGTTTAGCCTCCTTGATCTCGTGGTAGATCTACTCTTGTACTACCCATATCATCAATATTAATCAAGCAGGACGTAGGGTTTTACCTCCATCAAGAGGGCCCGAACCTGGGTAAAACATCGTGTTCCCTGCCTCCTGTTACCATCCGGCCTAGACGCACAGTTCGGGACCCCCTACCCGAGATCCACCGGTTTTGACACCGACAATAACGAAGGAAGAGAAATCTTGAATGAACCACCATAAGAATTGAAAATGAAAGTAGCAAGGCACAATTCACCAGAAAGAATTAGAGAATGAGACGAAGATACTTGAGTGAATTTAGATCCACGAGAACAAAGAGATCACGAGCTGATTAGAGAATATTTGAATGATGCACTAGTATGATTTGGAGAACAATAGCTGAAAGCTGGAATGAATAATCCCGAAATGATGGCCTTCAGAGAATCAAACTAAAAAGGCTCCTGATTTGCTCTGGAAGGGTGAAAAGAATTCTCACAATCGAAAACAATGATGAAAGGATGGCATGAAGCTAGAACCACGAATCTTGAGGAGAATGGAGCAAGATTAAGAGAAAAATATTCCTCGGTCTTCAAATGCAGAGAATGACGATGAGAGACACCACCATGAATTCTTGAGATACTCTGGGATGACGAATAGAAAGGTTGAGCCAACGATGAAGAATTTGAAAGACCTTGGAGAAACCGACTGACTGATGATGATTCATTCTTACGTCAAACTTTGAAAAGTATTTGAGAATACCTCCAGAAAAATTAGAAGAGTCAGGTAAGATCCTGGGAAAAGACCTGTGGGTTATGGCCCACTGAAAAGAAACACCATTGAACGATTTAAAAGAGAGATTGAGCCGTTTGAATTAAATGACTTGAATGAGATAACATCCTCAAAAGAACTTGAACGAATTGAGAATGGAAACTAGAATCTTCTAAGATATCTTCAGCACTCCAGAACAAATGAATAGCGAGGAGTGGATGATTAAGAGGTGCACCGGCATGAGAAAGCATTTGAAACAAGGGAAAAGGGATATGATCAACACCAAAAGCTTGATTGAATCCACCGGAGAAGATAAAAGAAACGAAGAATGATGAACTTGAAGCTCCGTTAGTATCTTCCTGAGAAGCACCGGATAAGAATATTGACGGAAAAGAATGGAGATACTTCATATCAATACGATGGATACTTGATTAAGAAATCTGAGCCCTTGAAGAAAAGGGATGGGAGGGCGGGAAAACAAAGGCAGCTTGGGACGAATGAAATGAACACCGTTGAGAAGAACTGATAATTGATCTTGCTGATGTTGAAATGATCGGATCCACTTGAAGAGAAGCACACCGGTTGGAAAGAATTGACATGACAATCTCGATGATGATGAAGGATTAGCATCCACATAGAAATGTGAGAACACTGCTTAGGGAAGGTATGGAATCCACACTTGACATTGAAGCAACTCGAATACCACAACAACAAAAAAACAAGGATTGGCTTGCAGAATAAGCCGGAACAAACATATGATAGAGATTTCGTCTGAAGTTTTTGTGGTGGGGCCCACACGGGCTCGATCGTACAGCACCATCATGTACAAGGTAGTGCACATGACATACGAAGCGTCCTCGAGTCAGCATAGCCAAGGACTCTTTAAGACACAACGAGACCACTGTAAAACCAACCGTGGATAGGCGGACCACTAGACATCGAACCCCAATTTCATATCATACATTTGTCGGAGAGATATCCTAGGAGCTACTTGAATTCCCACTTATAAACTCCCGAAACTTTCTGGTTATGCAATCAGGTGTTGGGGATACAGGGGAAGCATAATATCTAACCCAAAACTAGCAAATCCTACATCCAGTTGTATCCATCCTTCAACACATAACCAAGCAACCTTCGGAAATCATTTACCTCAACCTTCGAAAAGCATCCGTTATGCGAGTTATGGCAATACTCCCGAACTCCCGCCCCAGTACTGGGTGGCCTCGAGGTTATCTCACCAACAACTGCATAAAAGAGATTTACGATGTCGGCGAAACTCGGGTATTCCAGAACTGTAACGATAAAATTGTGACGACAACGCCTCGGAGCTCAAATCCCCGGGACACTGCCACAACCCCTAAATGTCAGGTGGCACCAATAACAATGTTATCGTCACAAAACCATCAGAACGATTCCAAGATACCCGTGTGATCCTAAATTTTTTTTAGTGAAATTTGAGAAGAGAAGAGTCAAAACTCTACGTCAGGATGCCTCACCAGAGCGACGAAGGGACTGAGGAGTAAACAGAATCCTACTCTCCGATATATATAATCCTATAAGACTCAAAACATTTTTCTATACTCAACAACGCCAGCGATTCGATCAAGCAAGGGGCGCCTAAGTCGGGGAAGGCTCTGATTACCAACTTGTAACTCCCACGATGTGGCTATATCTCCCACGTGTCGGAGCATGACTTAGAGGCATAACCGCATGGTAGGCATGTCGCAAGAGGGGTAATATTTACACATCCCATGTACTGAATAAGAAAGGGATAAAGAGTTGGCTTACAATCGCCACTTCACATAATACATAAATATAACATTACATCATCCAGAATACAATCAAGGTCCGACTACGGAACCAAAATAAAAGATGACTACCCCTAATGCAAAAGATCCCCGATCGCCCCGACTGGGCTCCTCTACTGATTGAAAGGAAAACGAAACAATAGAACGAACACAATCTTCATCGAGCTCCCACTTGAGCTGGGTTGCGTCACCTGCACTGGTATCATCGGCACCTGCAACTGTTTGGAAGTATTTATGAGTCACGAGGACTCAGAAATCTCACACCCGCGAGATCAAGACTATTTAAGCTTATGGGTAGGAGAATGGTAGTGAGGTGGAGCTGCAGCAAGCACTAAGCATATATGGTGGCTAACATACGCAAATACGAGCGAGAAGAGAAGCAATGCACGGTCATGAACTAGAAGTGATCAAGAAGTGATCCTGAAACTACTTACGTTCAAACATAACACAAGAACCGTGTTCACTTCCCGGACTCCGCCGAGAAGAGACCATCACGGCTACACACGCGGTTGATGCATTTTAATTAAGTTAAGTGTCAAGTTCTCTACAACCAGACATTAACAAATTCCCATCTGCCCATTCGAAAGTTCAAAACCCTGCAGGGGTGTCCCAACTTAGCCCATCACAAGCTCTCACGGTCAATGAAGGATATTCCTTCTCCCAGGAAGACTCGATCAGACTCGTAATCCTGGTTACAAGACATTTCGACAATGGTAAAACAAGACCAGCAAAGCCAACCAAATGTGTCGACAAATCCCGATAGGAGCTGCACATATCTCGTTCTCAGGGCACACCGGATTGTCCAAACTTACGGTAGGCCAGCGCAGAGTTGCCCCTGGTGGCCACCGGAGGCTGACAGGTTGGACCAACACTCAGAGGAGCACTGGCCCGTGGGTTTAAAATAAAGATGACCCTCGTGCTCCGGAAACCCGAGGGAAAAAGGCTTAGGTGGCAACTGGTAAAACCAAGGTTGGGCCTTGCTGGAGGAGTTTTATTCAAAGCGAACTGTCAAGGGGATCCCATTCCCCCAACCGCATAAGGAACGCAAAATCAAGGAACATAACTCCGGTATGACGGAAACTAGGGCGGCAAGAGTGGAACAAAACACCAGGCATAAGGCCGAGCCTTCCACCCTTTACCAAGTATATAGATGCATTAATTAAATAAGAGATATTGTGATATCCCAACATATCCATGTTCCAACATGGAACAAACTCCATCTTCACCTGCAACTAGCAACGCTATAAGAGGGCTGAGCAAAGCGGTAACATAGCCAAACAACGGCTTGCTAGGAAAGGTGGGTTAGAGGCTTGACATGGCAATATGGGAGGCATGATATAGGAAGTGGTAGGTACCGCGGCATAGCAATAGAACGAGCAACTAGCAAGCAAAGATAGAAGTGATTTCGAGGGTATGGTCATCTTGCCTGAGATCCCACAAGGAAGAAGAACGAGTCCATGAAGAAGACAAACGGACGTAGTCGAACGAACCTCACAACTCCGGAACAGAACCGAAGCTAACGCGAGAAGCAATCCGAAAAGAAGCAAACAACATAGTAAAAAACCACCACATAAACATGGCATGATGCACAATCAAGTATGATGCATGTCCAGTTTAAAAGTGCATGGCATGGAAAACTGCACAAACAACACCACAAGTTAAGTGGAGCTGAATATGCATCGGGATGCATATTGACAAAACACCACATTCCATTATATAGTTTCACTCCCGATTAGGTACTCAACAAAATTAAATGTTGGTTAACATGGCAAGAGGTGAAATATGAGTAGAATACACAGTTAGGCATTTTAAATGAGGCCGGAAACATCAACCAACAAATCCGGTAAAACCCCATATGCATTTAGCAATTTAATGCAGCAACAATGTTAACCATCTTAAATGTTGTTATCCTGATGCGGATGACATGTGCAAGTTTTATGAGAATGTTGACAAGAGCATTATATGAAGCATTTGTCATCGTGGCGGAAACGAAAAGGGGTGCCGCGGCAATGATAACGAAATGGTGCCACGGCAACGTTCTGGTTCCGACAACTCATTGAGACGTCGGTGCAAAAGAAAGTGATGGGAGCGTGTCATGCAAGGATGGTGGGGTGCCCCCGATTACCGGGGTCCCACATGTCAGTGGCAAGGCAAAAGAGGGGCAATGTGCATCGATAGTTCAGACTCGAGGCAAAACAAGGGTGCATCAAATACAACGTGCATTCATTCGTTCACGGGCGTCGTCTCGAGGTTATACCTTCAAAGCGTGCAAACGGAATGGTTCTCGTTCGGTGCAAAGTAGAGGAAGTAGACGTTCTCGGGACGTTCGTAGCGGAAGTAGTCGTACACGGCAACGGTAGTTGTACACGAGCCTTCGGCCACGGAAGTAGTCGTACAACATTTTCGTAGAGGGACTTGACGAATCCGAGTAACTTGGGTTCGACGGTGGTCGTTCACGTACATAGTCACACAAGGTTCCGTAAATGTTCGTGGTCACTGTAATGCCCCGTACGTAACTTGCCATATTTGTATTCCAACTCTTGCCATTTTCGGCACTAAGTTATGATATTCCCTCGGTGTTGGATTTTGTCTTCGTGTTGTTTTTGTCCTTGTCATGCATCTCATATCATGTCATCATTTTCATCGCATTTGCATACGTGTTCATCTCATGCATCCGAGCATTTTCCCCGTTGTCCGTTTTGCATTCCGGCACTCCTATGTCCTCCGGCGTCCCCTTTTGGCCTCTTTTCGTGTGCGGGTGTTAAACGTTCTCGGATTGGACCGAGACTTGCCAAGCGGCCTTGGTTCACTACCGGTAGACCGCCTGTCTAGTTTCGTGCCATTTGGACCTCGTTTGATACTCCAACGGTTAACCGAGGAATCGTAAAGGCCTCATGTGTGTTGCAGCCCAACATCTCTCCAAAGTAGCCCAAAACCCATCTAAACCCCATCCATCCTCTCGGTCGTTCGATCACGATCGCGTGGCCGAAAACTGCACTCCATTTGGAGTCTCCTAGCTCTTTCTATGTATAAATAGGCCTTCCCCATCCAAATCTCGGATCAATCCACCCCTAACCCTAGTCTCCCCTTCCTCTGCGCGTCGGGCACGTCCGCCCGGTGCCGGACGCGTCCACCCCGCTCCCCCCGTCCAACCACGCACCTCCACGTGGCGAGCCGCGCCCCACATCACCGCCGGCCCGCCCGAGCCCGGGACGGGCCCCCGAGGCCCAAGTCGCTGCCGCCCGATCCCCGCGGGATCCGTCGCCACACGACCCCGCCGGCATCACCCCCGCCGCCCGCGCGCTGCCCTGCTGCCATCACCGTGCCGCCGCAAGCTCGTCGCCGGCCACCGTGCGCCTCCGCGTCCGCACGCCTGAGGAGCTCCTACGCCGCCGCCTCACGCGCTCCGTCGCTTGGAGTCGCTCTTCTTCGTCTTCGGCCGGCTTCCCTCCAGCGAGCCACGGCCGGCCTCTTCCTCGACTCCGGCGTCGTCTCCGGCGAGCTTCGACGCTACCTCGGTTCGCGTGCCGTCCGGATCTAGATCCAGCTACAGTAAACCCTAGGTCGTTTTCTGCCTAAGTCCCTAATATTTTTAACATTCTTCATCATGTCATAACTTTGCATCTGTAGCATTTCATATGTGCAATATATCAAATTGTTCGTCTGGATGTGCTCTTCATTTCATTACATTGCACCATGTTCATTTGAGTTCATCTTGATGCCCAAAATGCTGTTGCAAGAGTGCTATGTAATGTTAGTTTTTGTTTCTTAACAGATTATGGACATTTGTCATTTTTGCCATGATTAATGTGTGCCTCCTATGAACTTGAGCCCTACATGTGTTTTGGGCTATGCCATGCCATCTTTACAGGGGAGTATGCCATGTATTTTTGTGATCATTGTGGTAGCACAAACATGCAAAGTACCTCTTGTGATGTTGCTGATTTCAGGGACTTAGAATTCTTCTAAGTCATTTCCCTGATATTTTTATGCCATGTATTCTTGTTGCTACAGAGTGATCGATGCCTCTTTTGAGCATGTTTAGTAAGGATGATTTTGAGTTATTGTTATGTTCTATCCATCTATGTCTTTGTTTGCAATTATGGAGCAGCATAACATGACTCAATCTTACTATACTTTTGCTATAAAATGTTCCTGGCAGATTGTTTACGTGTTAATCAATTTTGCCGAGGTTGTTGTAGTTGATCCTAGCATGCTATGAGAGTGTTCTTGCCATGGTTAGCTTATTGATCATGTCTTCTTGCTAGGTGTATGCTTAGTTTGTCATGCAATGCCTTGTGGTGAGTGCATCAAGCTCGCAAACATGCCTAAGTAACTCTATTTTTGCCATGTCTAGTTTTCTGCTAAGTCTGAATCTGTTAACGAAACTTGCTATGTTTACATGAGTGCCATTGTATTTTCTGCTCCCTTTTGGCTTATAGTCAGTAAGGGACTTTTGTTATATGCTTTGAGTAGTTTCATACCATGCCTTTCTTTGCCGTGATATGTTCCTGTAGCATGTTGTTATCTTGCTCTAAACATTGCTTCCTGATGTTAAGTCGTGACATGTTTCTATTTTCACCAAGTCTGTGAACCTAATATCTTTTGCACTTTTGCCATGCTTGTTTGAACCTGCTATTGTGTGATTTAGCCGTAGCTCGGTGTTCATCTTTTGTCAAGCATCTTGAGTGGATCACTGCCATGTGCTTTGTTGCTATGTTAGAGTGCAATAGCTTAGTTTCTTGATGCATTTTAGATGGCATCATGTTGTTAATCGCAGATTTGTGCCATTATTGTTTTGCTTGCCATTTGCAAACCGTACATCTGACTCCGGTGATCTTTATATCGATTTCGACCGAAATCAACTCATCTTTCCAGTGGCGCACTTGGTTTGCCAAGTTGAGTCCTGGTTCAATCTTTTCCTTCCGAAGCACGCATATGCATTGCATATTACTTCTCGCATATCATGTCATGTTTTGCATCATGTTGCTTGCGCATTGCACCGTGGTTGATTGTGGTTCCCTTTTCTTGTGTTCTTGTTTTGGGTAGAGCCGGGAGACGAGTACATGATCGAGGAACCCATTGAGTACGCTTACGAGGATCAAGCTTACGTCAACTTGGAGAACTTTGCAGGCAAGATGACCATACCCTCGAAATCACTTCTATCTTTGCTTGCTAGTTGCTCGCTCTATTGCTATGCCTATGCTATGATACCTACCACTTGCTTTATCATGCCTCCCATATTGCCATGTCAAACTTCTAACCCACCTTGTCCTAGCAAACCGTTGTTTGGCTACGTTACTGCTTTGCTCAGCCCCTTTTATAGCGTTGTTAGTTGCAGGTGAAGATTGGAGTTTGTTCCTTGTTGGAACATGTTTATTGTTGGGATATCATTATTATATCTTGTTTACTTTAATGCACCTATATACTTGGTAAAGGATGGAAGGCTTGGCCTTATGCCTGGTGTTTTGTTCCACTCTTGCCGCCCTAGTTTCCATCATATCGGTGTTATGTTCCTTGATTTTGCATTCCTTACGCGGTTGGGTTATAATGGGAACCCCTTGACAGTTCGCCTTGAATAAAACTCCTCCAGCAAGGCCCAACATTGGTTTTACCATTTGCCACCTAGCCTTTTTCCCTTGGGTTCCGCGGACTCAAGGGTCATCTTTATTTTAAACCCCCCGGGCCAGTGCTCCTCTGAGTGTTGGTCCAACCTGTCAGCTGCCGTTGGCCACCAGGGGTAACTCCGGGCTGGCCTACCGGAACCTTGGACAATCCGGTGTGCCCTGAGAACGAGATATGTGCAGCTCCTATCGGGATTTGTCGGCACACTTGGGTGGCTTTACTGGTCTTGTTTTACCATTGTCGAGATGTCTTGTAACCGGGATTCCGATTCTGATCGGGTCGTCCTGGGAGAAGGAATATCCTTTGTTGACCGTGAGAGCTTGTGATGGGCTAAGTTGGTACACCCCTGTAGGGATTTTAACTTTCGAAAGCCATGCCCGCGGTTATGGGCAGATGGGAATTTGTTAATGTCCGGTTGTAGAGAACCTGGAACTTTACTTAATTAAAATGGTTCAACTGTGTGTGTAGCCGTGATGGTCTCTTTTTGGCGGAGTCTGGGAAGAGAACATGGTCTCGGGTTATGCTTGAACGTAAGTATTTCTAGGATCACTTCTTGATCATAGATTCTCAAACGTGCTTTGCCTTCTCTTCTCGCTCTCATTTGCGTAAGTTAGCCACCATATATGCTAGTGCTTGCTATAGCTCCACCTCATACCTTTTACCTACCCATAAGCTTAAATAGTCTTGATCGCGAGGGTGTGAGATTGATGAATCCCCGTGACTCACAGATTACTTCCAAAACCAGATGCAGGTTACAATGATACCGTTCCAGGGGATGCGACTGAGCTCAAGTGGGAGTTTGATGAGGACTCAGGACGATACTACGTTTCCTTTCTAGACGATCAGTAGTGGTGCCCAGTTGGGGTGATCGGGGATCTTATGCATTTGGGGTTGTCTTTATTTTGGTTCCGTAGTCGTACCTTGATTGCATCTGGATGATTGTAATGCTATATTTATGTATTGTGTGAAGTGGAGATTGTAAGCCAACTCTGTACCTCTTTCTTCTTTAGTACATGGGATGTGTAAAGATTACCCCTCTTGCGACATTGCCTACAATGCGGTTATGCCTCTAAGTCGTGCTGCGACACGTGGGAGATATAGCCTCGTCGTCGGTGTTACAAGTTGGTAATCAGAGCCTTCCCCGACTTAGGAGCCCCCTGCTTGATCGAATCGCTGGCGTTGTTGAGTCTAGAAAAAATGTTTTGAGTCTTTTAGGATTATATATATCGGAGAGTAAGATTCTTTTTACTCCTCGGTCCCTTCGTCGCTCTAGTGAGGCATCCTGACGTAGAGTTTTGACTCTTCTCTTCTCAAATTTCACTAAAAAAATTAGGATCACGCGGGTATCTTGGAATCGTTCTGATGGTTTTGTGATGAGAACATTGTTCTTGGTGCCTCCTGACATTTAGGGGTTGTGGCGGTGTCCCGGGGAGTTGAGCTCCGAGGTGTTGTCGTCACAATTTTATCGTTGCAGTTCTGGAATACCTGAGTTTCGCCGACATCGAAAATCTCTTTTATGCAGTTGTTGGTGAGATAACCTCGACGCCACCCAGTACTGGGGCGGGAGTTCGGGAGTATTGCCATAACTCGTATAACGGATGCTTTTCGAAGGTTGAGGTAAACGATTTCCGAAGGTTTCTTGGTTATGTGTTGAAGGATGGATACAGCTGGATGTAGGATTTGCTAGTTTTGGGTGAGATATTATGCTTCCCCTGTATCCCCAACACCTGATTGCATAACCGGAAAATTTCGGGAGTTTCATAGGTGGGAATTCATGTAGCTCTAGTATTTCTTCTGCGGATATTTGGTTTGTGATTGGGTAATCCTTACCAAGTATTTGTTCATGTTCGTACCTTGTTTTTTTATTCATCTACCTCTATCTAAGTGGCTTATCAATTTATGGAAGTGTGACCATTTAATTTGGAATTCATTCGTCCATTCTTGTTCAAATGTTAAGACTATATGTTGCAATTTCGATCCATTTGATTCAGCTTGAATATATGTCTTTCAAGATGCTAACGGATGTCACCCTCTTCAGGATGGCTCCCCCAACGCGTCAGAATCCGGAACCACCGCCACCACCTCCACCTCCGGAGGCATGGCAAGCTGTGATGGCCGCTACCAACACCAACACGCGGATGATTATGCAACTCTTGCAAGAGCGCAACCAAGGAAATCAAGGCAATGGCAACAATCAAACTCAGTTTGCTACACTCAACCAGTTCCTCGCAAACCAGCCAAAGATCTTCAGTAACTGTGTCGAGGCCACAGACGCTGATGATTGGCTCGTGGATATCTGCAAACATTTCGAGTGCAGCAACGTCAGGCCTGAGGACTTTGTCAAGTTTGCTTCGTTCCAACTCAAAGACCAAGCTGCTGAGTGGTATCAGCAATACAAAGATTCCAGAGGAGGTCGTGTGATTACCTGGGATGATTTCCGCCAAGACTTCAGAGCTCACCACATTCCTCAGAGTGTTGTTGAGAGTAAGCGTGAGGAGTTCCGCAATCTGAAGCAAGGCAGCTTGTATGTTTACCAATACAACATCATGTTCCAGAAGCTCGCTCGTTTTTCCAAGCAAGACATCCCTGATGAGAAGAGCATGATTTATCAGTTCAGAGGTGGCCTCAGAGAAGATCTGCAACTAGCTCTTGTGCTTTTTGAGCCGAGAAAGTATGATGAGTTCTACAATATGGCATTAAAGCAAGAGGCTGCTCAGCTCAAGTGTGATGCTTCCAAGAAGAGAGTCAGGGATGCAACTCCTTCTTCCTCAACTCAAGTGGCAACTAAGCAGCAAAAGTATTGGTTGCCTCCTCCTCCTCCGTTCCGTCAGCCTTATCAGCAGAAGAGCAATGGTGGCAATGGATCTTCCCACCCACCCAACCCAGGCTTTCAGAACAAGACTTCGTCTCATGCTCCAAGGTCAAGTGCTCCGTATCACCATCCGCTTTCAGAGGTTACGTGTAACAAGTGTCAGCAGAAGGGTCACTATCCAAACAAATGCTTCAACCAGAGGCGTCTTCCGCCTCCTCCTCCTATGAGATCTGCTAGCAATGCAGTGGTCGAGCATAATCCCAAGTTTGCAAAGGTTAACATGATGAACGCAGCTCAGGCAGAGGACTCATCAGAAGTGATCATGGGTAACCTTCCTGTTAACGATATTCCTACAAAAGTTCTTTTTGACACTGGTGCATCGCATTGTTTCATCTCAAGACCATTTGCATCTAAGCATGAGTTGGCTTTCCAAGTTTTGCCTAGTCCGTTAGCAGTTGTCTCACCGGGTAAACGCATGAACGCTAACTCCATGGTTCCGGATGTTACTATCAAGATGGGCGACTATAACTTTCTGTCTTCTCCTAATGTCCTTGGTGACTCGGATATTGATCTAATTCTCGGAATGGACTAGCTTTCTAAGCACAAGGCTCAGCTTGATTGTGCTGCCAAGCAGATTCAATTGACACACTCGTCTGAGGATGTGATTGTCTTTGCCACTCGTGACGATACCATTCGACTGCTTTCTCTCAATGAGAAGGGCGAGTTGGATGCCATCTCTCAGATTCCAGTCGTTTGTGAATATCAAGACGTCTTTCTAGAAGAGCTTCCAGGAATGCCTCCTCACCGGCCAGTTGAATTCGTCATCGATCTTGAGCCTGGCACGGAACCTATTTGCAAACGTCCTTACAAGCTTGGACCTGAAGAGTTGAAGGAGCTGAAGAAACAACTCGATATTCAAGAGCGTATGGGTCTCATACGACCAAGTTCTTCTCCATGGGGTTGTGGTGTTCTTTTTGTCAAGAATAAGGATGGAACGGACCGACTTTGTGTCGACTACCGTCCATTGAACAAGAAGACCATAAAGAACAAGTACCCACTTCCCAACATCAACAAGCTTTTAGAACAACTCAAAGGTGCTCAAGTATTCTCCAAGCTTGACCTCCGTATGGGTTATCATCAGATTCGCATTCATGAACAAGACATCCCCAAGACAGCTTTCAGAACAAGCTATGGTTCATATGAATACACTGTCATGTCTTTCGGCCTTGTCAACACTCCTCCAACATTCTCTCGCATGATGAACTTCATCTTCAACCCCTACACAAATGACTTCGTCTTGGTCTATCTCGATGACATTTTGGTCTTTTCCAAGAACAAGGAGGATCATGCCAAGCACTTGAGATTGGTGTTGGACAAACTCAGAGAACATCAGTTCTACCGAAGTTTTCAAAGTGCGAGTTTTGGCTCGATGAGGTTCTCTACCTTGGGCATATTATCTCCGCCAAGGGCATAGCTGTTAATCCCGAGAAGGTGTCTGCAATTGTGAATTGGGAACCGCCTCAGAATGTGAAGCAGCTCCGTAGTTTCCTTGGGCTCGCAAGCTATTGTCGAAGGTTCGTTGAGAATTTCTCTAAGATCATGAAGCCTCTTTTCAACCTTCTCCAGAAGCATGTGAAGTATGTCTGGTCGCCTGAGTGTGAAGTAGCTTTCAACACCCTCAAAGAGAACTTAGTCACAGCTCCAGTTCTGACTTCTCCTGATGAATCCAAACCGTTTGAGGTTTTCTGTGATGCTTCCCTTCCAGGTCTCGGTGCTGTGTTAATGCAAGAGAAGAAAGTTGTGGCCAATACCTCTCGTCAGTTGAAGCCCAACGAAAAGAACTACCCCACTCATGACCTCGAGTTGGCGGCAGTTGTCCATGCTCTTTTAACATGGAGACATCTCTTGTTGGGAAGAAAAGTGGACATCTTCACTGATCATAAGAGCCTCAAGTACATCTTCACTCAGCCCAACCTCAACCTCAGGCAGACTCGTTGGGTCGAGATGATTCAAGAGTATAATCCGAGTATTGAATATACTCCAGGCAAGGCCAATGTCATTGCTGACGCCTTGAGCAGGAAGGCTTACTGCAACAGTTTGATTCTCAAGCCCTACCAACCGGATCTTTGTGAAACTTTCCGCAAACTTAATCTCCAAGTTGTTCCTCAAGGATTCCTTGCCAACATCCAAGTCTCTCCTACTTTGGAAGATCAGATTCGTGAGGCTCAACTTCTTGATGCTATGGTGAAGAAGGTGAAGATTGGGATTGCCAAGAGCCAACCCAAGTACAAGTGCTATCGCCTTGATGACAAGGATACTCTATTCTTCGAGGATCGCATTGTTGTTCCTAAGGGTGACCTTCATAAAGTCATTATGAACGAGGCTCACAATTCACTCCTTTCTATTCATCCTGGAAGTACAAAGATGTACCGTGACCTCAAGCAGTCGTATTGGTGGACTCGAATGAAGCACGAGATTGCTCAGTTCGTGAATGAATGTGATGTCTGCAGAAGAGTGAAAGCAGAACACCAACGACCAGCTGGTCTCCTCCAACCTCTTGACATTCCAGAATGGAAGTTTGACCATATTGAGATGGACTTCGTGACTAGATTTCCCAAGTCCAAGCGTGGCAATGATGCTATCTTCGTTGTCATCGACAAGCTCACTAAAGTGGCTCATTTTCTTCCTATCAAAGAATCTATCACAGCAGCTCAGTTGGCAGAGCTATATACCTCCAGGATTGTCTCTCTACACGGCATTCCGCAGTTGATATCTTCAGATCATGGAAGCATTTTTACCTCTAAGTTCTGGAATTCTTTTCAGAAGGCCATGGGCACCAACATTCGCTTCAGCACAACTTTTCATCCTCAAACTAGTGGCCAAGTTGAGCGAGTCAATCAAATTCTTGAAGATATGCTCAGGGCATGTGTCATTTCTTTCGGCATGAAGTGGGAAGATTGTCTTCCATATGCCGAGTTCTCCTACAACAACAGCTTCCAAGCGAGTTTGGGCAAGGCCCCATTCGAGATTCTCTATGGCAGGAAGTGTCGTACTCCTCTTAACTGGTTAGCGACTGGTGAACGCGAACTTCTTGGCAATGACTTGACCACGGAGGCTAAAGAAATGTGCAAAGTCATTCATGAAAATCTCAAAGACGCGCAATCGCGCCAGAAGAGTTACTATGATAGCAAGCATCGTGACTTGGCTTTCGAGATCGGAGACCATGTCTACCTCCGCGTCTCTCCAATGAAAGGTACTCGTCGCTTCGGTATCAAAGGGAAGCTTGCCCCTAGATACGTGGGTCCTTTCAAGATCATTGGCAACAGAGGCGATCTCGCCTATCAACTTGAGCTTCCATCCAACTTTGCAAATGTGCACGACGTGTTTCACGTGTCTCAACTCCGCAAGTGTTTCAAGACTCCTGACCGCACCATCAACTTCGAAGAGATTGATTCCAAGAAGACTTGTCTTATCATGAGCATCCTGTTGCTATTCTTGAAGAAACTGAGCGCAAGACTCGCAACAAGTCTATCAAATTCCTAAAAGTGAAGTGGTCACATCATTCTGACCGTGAAGCCACCTGGGAACGTGAGGACCACCTCCGTTCCGAATATTCGGAGTTTTTCCAGTCCTAGATCTCGGGATGAGATCCTTTCGCAGGGGTGGAGTGTTGTAACGCCCCGTATGTAACTTGCCATATTTGTATTCCAACTCTTGCCATTTTCGGCACTAAGTTATGATATTCCCTTGGTGTTGGGTTTTGTCTTCGTGTTTTTTTTGTCCTTGTCATGCATCTCATATCATGTCATCATGTGCATCGCATTTGCATACGTGTTCGTCTCATCCATCCAAGCATTTTCCCCGTTGTCCATTTTGCATTCCGGCACTCCTATGTCCTCCGGCGTCCCCTTTTAGCCTCTTTTCATGTGCGGGTGTTAAACGTTCTCGGATTGGACCGAGACTTGCCAAGCGGCCTTGGTTCACTACCGGTAGACCGCCTGTCAAGTTTCGTGCCATTTGGACTTCGTTTGATACTTCAACGGTTAACCGAGGAACTGTAAAGGCCTCGTGTGTGTTGCAGCCCAACACCTCTCCAAAGTGGCCCAAAACCGATCTAAACCCCATCCATCCTCTCGGTCGTTCGATCACGGTCGCGTGGCCGAAAATCGCACTCCATTTGGAGTCTCCTAGCTCTTTCTATGTATAAATAGGCCTTCCCCCATCCAAATCTCAGATCAATCCACCCCTAACCCTAGTCTCCCCTTCCTCCGCGCGCCGGACATGTCCGCCCGGCGCCGGACGCGTCCGCCCTGCTCCCCCGCCAACCGTGCGCCGCCACGTGGTGAGCCGCGCCCCACATCATCGTCGGCCCGCCCGAGCCCGAGACGGGCCCCCGAGGCCCAAGTCACCGCCGCCCGATCCCCGCGGGATCCGCCGCCACCCAACCCCGCCGGCATCGCCCCTGCCGCCCGCGCGCTGCCGCAAGCTCATCGCCGGCCGCCGCGCACCTGAGGAGCTACGCCGCCGTCGCCTCACGCGCTCCGTCACTCTTCTTTGTCTCCGACCGGCTTCCCCATCTCCGGCGAGCCCCGCCCGGCCTCTTCCTCGACTCCGGCATCGTCTCCGGTGAGCTCCGGCGCTACCTTGGTTCGCGTGCCATCCGGATCTAGATCCAGCTACAGTAAACCCTAGGTCTTTTTCTGCCTAAGTCCCTAATATTTTTAGCATTCTTCATCATGTCATAACTTTGCATCCGTAGCTCCGTTTCGTGCGTGCAATATAGAACATTATTCGTCCGGATGTGCTCTTCATTTCATTCCATTGCACCATGTTCATTTGAGTTCATCTTGATGCCCAAAATGTTGTTGCAAGAGTGCTATGTAATGTTAGTTTTTGTTTCTTAACAAATTGTGGACATTTTTCATTTTTGCCATGATTAATGTGTGCCTCCTATGAACTTGAGCCCTACATGTGTTTTGGGCTATGCCATGCCATCTTTACAGGGGTGTATTCCATGTATTTTTGTGATCATTGTGGTGACTAGCACAAGCATGCAAAGTAGCTCTCGTGATGTTGCTGATTTCAGGGACTTAGAATTCTTGTAAGTCATTTCCCTGATGTTATTTTTATGCCATGTATTCTTGTTACTACAGAGTGATCCATGCCTCTTTTGAGCATGTTCAGTAAGGATGGTTTTGAGCTATTGTTATGCTCTATCCATCCATGTCTTTGTTTGCAATTATGGAGCACCCTAACATGACTCAATCTTGCTCTACTTTTGCTATAAAATGTTCCTGGCAGATTGTTTACGTGTTAATCAATTTTGCCAAGGTTGTTGTAGTTGATCCTTGCATGATATGAGAGTGTTCTTGCCATGGTTAGCTTATTGATCATGTCTTCCTGCTGGGTGTATGCTTAGTTTGTCATGCAATGCCTTGTGGTGAGTGCATCAAGCTTGCAAACATGCCTATGTAACTCTGTTTTTGCCATGTCCAGTTTTCTGCTAAGTCTAAATCTGTTAACGGAACTTGCTATGTTTACATGATTGCCATTGTATTTTCTGATCCCTTTTGGCTTATGGTCAGTTAGGGACTTTTGTTATATGCTTTGAGTAGTTTCATGCCATGTCTTGCTTTGCCTTGATATTTTCCTGTAGCATGTTATTATCTTGCTCTAAACATTGCTTCCTGATGTTAAGTCCTGACATGTTGCTATTTTCACTAAGACTGTGAACCTGATATCTTTTGCACTTTTTTCATGCTTGTTTGAACCTGCTATTGTGTGATTTAGCCGTAGCTTAGTGTTCATATTTTGTCAAGCATCTTGACTGGATCACTGCCATGTGCTTTGTTGCTATGTTAGAGTGCAGTAGCTTAGTTTCTTGATGCATTTTAGATGGCATCGTGTTGTTAATCGCAGATTTGTGCCATTATTGTTTTGCTTGCCATTTGCAAACCGTGCATCCGACTCCGGTGATCTTTATATCGATTTCGACCGAAATCAACTCATCTTTCCAGCGGCGCACTTGGTTTGCCAAGTTGAGGCCTGATTCAATCTTTTCCTTCCGGAGCACGCATATGCATTGCATATTACTTCCCGCATATCATGTCATGTTTTGCATCATGTTGCTTGTGCATTGCACCGTGGTTGTTTGTGGTTCCCTTTGCTTGTGTTCTTGTTTTGGGTAGAGCCGGGAGACGAGTACGTGATCGAGGAACCCGTTGAGTACGCTTACGAGGATCAAGCTTACGTCAACTTGGGGAACTTTGCAGGCAAGATGACCATACCCTCGAAATCACTTCTATCTTTGCTTGCTAGTTGCTCGCTGTATTGCTATGCCTATGCTATGATACCTACCACTTGCTTTATCATGCCTCCCATATTGCCATGTCAAACCTCTAACCCACCTTGTCCTAGCAAACCGTTGTTTGGCTACGTTACTGCTTTGCTCAGCCCCTTTTATAGTGTTGTTAGTTGTAGGTGAAGATTGGAGTTTGTTCCTTGGTGGAACATGTTTATTGTTGGGATATCATTATTATATCTTGTTTACTTTAATGCACCTATATACTTGGTAAAGGGTGGAAGGCTTAGCCTTATGCCTAGTGTTTTGTTCCACTCTTGCCGCCCTAGTTTCCGTCATACCAGTGTTATGTTCCTTGATTTTGTGTTCCTTGCGCGGTTGGGTTATAATGGGAACCCCTTGACAGTTTGCCTTGAATAAAACTCCTCCAGCAAGGCCCAACATTGGTTTTACCATTTTCCACCTAGCCTTTTTCCCTTGGGTTCCGCGGACTCAAGGGTCATCTTTATTTTAAACCCCCCGGGCCAGTGCTCCTCTGAGTGTTGGTCCAACCTGTCAGCAGCCTTGTGGCCACCAGGGGCAACTCTGGGCTGGCCTACCGGAACCTTGGACAATCCGGTGTGCCCTGAGAACAAGATATGTGCAGCTCCTATCGGGATTTGTCGGCACATTCGGGTGGCTTTGCTGGTCTTGTTTTACCATTGTCGAGATGTCCTAACCGGGATTCCGAGTCTGATCGGGTCGTCCTGGGAGAAGGAATATCCTTCGTTGACCGTGAGAGCTTGTGATGGGCTAAGTTGGAACACCCCTACAGGGATTTGAACTTTCAAAAGTTGTGCCCGCGGTTATGGGCAGATGGGAATTTGTTAATGTCCGGTTGTAGAGAACCTAGAACTTTACTTAATTAAAATGGTTCAACCACGTGTGTAGCCGTGATGGTCTCTTTTCGACGGAGTCCGGGAAGAGAACACGGTCTCGGGTTATGCTTGAACGTAAGTATTTCTAGGACCACTTCTTGATCATAGATTCTCGAACGTGCTTTGCCTTCTCTTCTCGCTCTCATTTGCGTAAGTTAGCCACCATATATGCTAGTGCTTGCTGCAGCTCCACCTCATATCTTTTACCTACCCATAAGCTTAAATAGTCTTGATCGCGAGGGTGTGAGATTGCTGAGTCCCCATGACTCACAGATTACTTCCAAAACCGGATGCAGGTGCCGATGATACTGTTCCAGGGGATGCGACTGAGCTCAAGTGGGAGTTTGATGAGGACTCAGGACGATACTACGTTTCCTTTGGAGACGATCAGTAGTGGAGCCCAGTTGGGGCGATCGGGGATCTTATGCATTTGGGGTTGTCTTTATTTTGGTTCCGTAGTTAGGCCTTGATTGTATCTGGATGATTGTAATGCTATATTTATGTATTGTGTGAAGTGGCGATTGTAAGCCAACTCTGTACCTCTTTCTTCTTCAATACATGGGATGTGTAAAGATTACCCCTCCTTGCGACATTGCCTACCATGCGGCTATGCCTCTAAGTCGTGCTCCGACACGTGGGAGATATAGCTGCATCGTGGGTGTTACAAGTTGGTAATCAGAGCCTTCCCCGACTTAGGAGCCCCCTGCTTGATCGAATCGCTGGCGTTGTTGAGTCTAGAACAAAATGTTTTGAGTCTTAGGATTATATATATCGGAGAGTAGGATTCTTTTTACTCCTCAGTCCCTTTGTCGCTCTAGGGAGGCCTCCTGACGTGGAGTTTTGACTCTTCTCTCCTCAAATTTCATGAAAAAAATTAGGATCACACGGGTATCTTGGAATCGTTCGTATGGTTTTGTGACGAGAACATTGTCCTTGGTGCCTCCTGACATTTAGGGGTTGTGGCAGTGTCCCGGGGAGTTGAGCTTCGAGGTGTTGTCGTCACAATTTTATCGTTACAGTTCTGGAATACCTGAGTTCGCCGACATCGAAAATCTCTTTTATGCAATTGTTGGTGAGATAACCTCGACGCCACCCAGTACTGGGGTGCGGTTCGGGAGTATTGCCATAACTCGTATAACAGATGCTTTTCGAAGGTTGAGGTAAATGATTTCTGAAGGTTTCTTGGTTATGTGTTGAAGGATGGATACAGCTGGATGTAGGATTTGCTAGTTTTGGGTGAGATATTATGCTTCCCCTGTATCCCCAACACCTGATTGCATAACCAGAAAGTTTTGGGAGTTTCATAGGTGGGAATTCAAGTAGCTCTAGTATTTTCTTCCCGCGGATATTTGGTTTGTGATTGGGTAATCCTTACCACTTATTTGTTCATATCCATACCTTGTTACTTTATTCATCTACCTTTATCTAAGTGGCTTCTCAACTTAACGGAAGTGTGATGATTTACTTTGGAATTCATTCGTTCATCCTTGTTCGAATGTTTATTGTGAAGACTTTATGTTTCAATTTTGATCCATTGATTCAACTTGAATATATGTCTTTCTAGATGCTAATGGATGTCAACCTCTTCGGCATGGCTCCTCCAACACGTCAGAATCCGAAACCTCCGCCACCACCTCCACCTCCGGAGGCATGGCAAGCTGTCATGGCAGCCACCAACGCCAACACTCAGATGTTTTTGCAATTCTTGCAAGAGCACAACCAAGGGCAAGGCAACCAAGGAAATCAAGGCCAAGGCAACGATCAGCCTCAGTTTGCTACCCTCAATCAGTTCCTCGCAAACCAGCCAAAGTCCTTCAGCAACTATGTCGAGGCCACAGACGCCGACGACTGGCTCGTGGATATCTGCAAACATTTTGAGTGTAGCAATGTCAGGCCTGAGGATTTGTCAAGTTTGCTTCGTTTCAACTCAAATACTAAGCTGCTGAGTGGTTTCAACAATATAGAGATTCCAGAGGAGGTCACGTGATTACCTGGGATGATTTCCGCTGAGACTTCAAAGCTCATCACATTCCACAAAGTGTTGCTGAGAGCAAGCGTGAGGAGTTCCGCAATCTCAAGCAAGGCAGCATGTCCGTGTATCAATACAATATCCAGTTTCAGAGACTCGCTCGCTTCGCTAAACAAGACGTCCCTGATGAAAAGAGTATGATTTATCAATTCAGAGGTGGCCTCAGAGAAGAACTGCAATTAGCTCTCGTGCTTCTTGAGCCAACCAAGTTTGATGAATTCTACAACATGGCACTAAAGCAAGAAGCTGCTCAGCTCAAGTATGAGGCATCTAAGAAGCAAGTCAGGGATGCAGTTCAATCTTATTCATCACAAGTGGCAGCTAAGCAACAGAAGTTCTGGTTGCCTCCTCCTCCTCCGTTTCGTTAGCCCTACCAGCAGAAGAGCAAAGGTGGTAGTGGATCTTCCCACCCACCCAACCCAGGCTATCAGAACAAAGCTCAGTCTCATACTCCAAGGTCAAGTGCTCCTTATCACCGTCCTCTCTCAGAGGTTACTTGCAACAAGTGTCAGCAGAAAGGGCACTATGCAAACAAATGCTTCAACCAAAGGCGTCTTCCGCCTCCTCCTCCTGTGAGATCTGCTAGCAATGAAGTGGTCAAGCATAATCCCAAGCATGCTAAGGTCAACATGATGAATGCAACTCAGGCAGAGGATTCTTCAGAAGTGATCATGGGTAACTTTCCAATTAACTCTATTCATGCAAAAGTTCTTTTTGACACTGGTGCATTGCATTGTTCATGTCAAGATCATTTGTTTCAAAGCATGACTTCATTTCGGAAATGTTGGGAAAACCCATGGGAGTGGTTTCTCCGGGCAAGTCTATGAGGGCTACCACGATGATCCTGGATGTTTCCATCAAGATGGGTGACTATAAATTTCTGTCTTCTCCAATGGTTCTTGGTGACTCGGATATTGATCTAATTCTCGGCATGGACTAGCTTTCTAAGCACAAGGCTCATCTTGATTGTGCTACCAGGCAGATTCAATTGACACACTGTCTGAGGATGTGATCATCTATGCCGCTCGTGACGAAACCATTCGACTGTTTTCTCTCAATGAGAAGGGAGAGTTGAATGCCATCTCTCAGATTCCAGTTGTTTGTGAATATCAAGACGTCTTTCCAGAAGAGCTTCCAGGAATGCCTCCTCACCGGCCAGTTGAATTCGTTATCGATCTTGAGCCTGGCACGGAACCTGTTTGCAAACGTCCTTACAAGCTTGGACTAGAGGAGTTGAAGGAGTTGAAGAAACAACTCGATGAACAAGAGTGTATGGGTCTGATCAAACCGAGTTCATCTCCATGGGGCTGTGGTGTTCTTTTTGTCAAGAAGAAGGATGGAACGGAACGACTATGCGTTGACTACCGTCCATTGAACAAGAAGATAATAAAGAACAAGTACCCACTTCCCAACATCAATGAGCTTTTCGAGCAACTTAAAGATGCTCAAGTATTCTCCAAGCTTGACCTCCGCATGGGTTATCATCAGATTCGCATTTGTGAACAAGATATCCCCAAGACAGCATTCAGAACAAGCTATGGTTCTTATGAATATACTGTCATGTCATTCGGCCTTGTCAATGCTCCTCCAATGTTCTCTCGCATGATGAACTTCATCTTCAGTCCTTACACAAATGATTTCGTCTTGGTGTATCTTGATGATATTTTGGTCTTTTCCAAGAATAAGGAGGATCATGCCAAGCATTTGATATTGGTGCTTGATAAACTCAGAGAGCATCAATTCTATGCGAAGTTTTCCAAGTGTGAGTTCTGGCTTGACGAAGTTCTTTACCTTGGTCATATCATCTCCGCCAAGGGCATCGCTGTTAATCCTGAGAAGGTGTCTGCAATTGCGAAGTGGGAACCGCCTCAGAATGTCAAGCAGCTCCGCAGTTTTCTTGGGCTTGCAAGCTATTATCGAAGATTTGTTGAGAATTTCTCTAAGATTGCAAAGCCTCTTTCCAACCTCCTCCAGAAGCATGTCAAGTATGTCTGGACGCCTGAGTGTGATGTTGCTTTCAACACCCTCAAATAGAAGTTAGTCATAGCTCCTGTCTTGACTCTTCCTGATGAATCCAAACCTTTTGAAGTTTTCTGTGATGCCTCCCTGCAAGGTCTCGGTGCTGTGTTAATGCAAGAGAAAAAATTTGTGGCTTATACCTCTCGTCAGTTGAAGCCCAACGAAAGGAACTACCCCACTCATGACCTCGAGTTGGCAGCAGTTGTCCATGCATTATTAACATGGAGACATCTCTTGTTGGGAAGGAAAGTGGACATCTTCACTGATCATAAGAGCCTCAAGTACATCTTCACTCAACCCAACTTCAACCTCAGGCAGACTCGTTGGGTCGAAATGATTCAAGAGTACAATCCGAGTATTGAATATACTCCAGGCAAGGCCAATGTCATTGCAGATGCTTTGAGCAGGAAGGCTTACTGCAATAGCTTAATTCTCAAGCCCTTCCAACCGAACCTTTGTGAAGCTTTCCGCAAACTGAATCTCCAAGTTGTTCCTCAAGGCTTTCTTTCCAACCTCCAAGTCTCTCCTACTTTGGAAGATCAAATTCGTGAGGCACAACTCCTAGATTCCATGGTGAAGAAGGTGAAACATGGGACTGCCAAGAGCCAACCCAAATACAAGTGCTATCGCATTGATGACAAAGACACTCTTTTCTTCGAGGATCGAATTGTGGTTCCTAAAGGTGATCTAGGAAAAGTCATTATGAACGAGGCGCACAATTCCCTTCTATCCATTCATCCTGGAAGTACAAAGATGTACCATGACCTCAAGCAGTCGTATTGGTGGACTCGAATGAAGCGAGAAATTGCTCAGTTCGTGAATGAATGTGATGTCTGCAGAAGAGTGAAAGCAGAACACCAACAGCCAGCGGGTCTCCTCCAACCTCTTGCTATTCCAGAATGGAAGTTTGACCATATTGAGATGGACTTCGTGATTGGATTTCCCAAGTCCAAATGTGGAAATGATGCTATCTTCGTTGTCATCGACAAGCTTACTAAAGTGGCTCATTTCCTTCCAATCGAAGAATCTATCACAGCAGCTCAGCTAGCAGAGCTATACACCTCTAGGATTGTCTCTTTGCATGACATTCCGTAGTTGATATCTTCAGATCGTGGAAGTATCTTCACTTCTAAGTTCTGGGACTCCTTCCAGAAGGCCATGGGCACCAACATTCGGTTTAGCACAGCCTTTCATCCTCAAACTAGTGGCCAAGTCGAGCGAGTCAATCAAATCCTTGAAGATATGCTCAGGGCTTGTGTCATTTCCTTCGGTATGAAGTGGGAAGATTGTCTTCCATATGCCGAGTTCTCCTACAACAACAGTTTCAAGCGAGTTCGGGCAAGGCCCCATTCGAAATTCTCTATGGCAGAAAGTGTCGTACTCCTCTCAATTGGTCAGAGACTGGTGAACGCCAACTTCTTGGCAATGACTTAATCAGAGAAGCTGAAGAAATGTGTAAAGTCATCCGTGAAAATCTCAAAGTCGTGCAATCGCGCCAGAAGAGTTACTATGATAGCAAGCACTGTGACTTGGCTTTCGAGATCGGAGACCATGTCTACCTCCGCGTCTCTCCAATGAAAGGCACTCATCACTTCGGTATTAAAGGGAAGCTTGCCCCTAGATACGTGGGTCCTTTCAAGATCATTGGCAAAAGAGGCGACCTCGCCTATCAACTTGAGCTTCCATCCAACTTCGCAAATGTGCACGACGTGCTTCACGTGTCACAGCTTCGCAAGTGCTTCAAGACTCCTAAGTGCACCATCAACTTCGAAGAGATTGATCTCCAAGAAGATCTGTCTTATCATGACCATCCCGTTGCTATCCTTGAAGAAACTGAGCGCAAGACTCGCAACAAGTCAATCAAATTCCCGAAAGTGAAGTGGTCACACCATTCCGACCGAGAAGCCACCTGGGAACGCGAGGACCACCTCCGTTCCGAATATCCAGAGTTCTTTCAGTCCTAGATCTCGGGACGAGATCCTTTCATAGTGGTGGAGTGTTATAACACCCTGGATGTAACTTGTCATATTTGTAACTCCAACTCTTGCCATTTTCGGCTTTAAGTTATGAGATTCCCTTCGTGGTTGGGTTTTGTCTTCGTTTTGCATTTTGTTCATGTCATGCATTTCATACCATGTCATCATGTGCATCGCATTTGCATATGTGTTCGTCTCATGCATCCGAGCATTTTCCCCGTTGTCCGTTTTGTAATTTGACACTCCCACGTGCACCGGCGTACCCCTTTTGTCTCTTTTCGCGAGCAGGTGTTAAACGTTCTTGGAATGGACCGGGATTTGCCAAGCGGCCTTGGTACACCACCGGTAGACCGCCTGTCAAATTTCGTGTCATTTGGAGTCCGTTTGATGCTCCAACGGTTGACCGGGAACCGCAAAGGCCTCGTGTGTGTTGCAGCCCAACACCCCTGCAAAACGGCCCAACAACCCATCCAAACCACTTCCATGTCCTCCGTCATCGGATCACGATCGTGTGGGCGAAAACTACACTCCATTTGGACACTCCAAACTCCCCCTACCTATAAATATGTGCATCTCCCTCGAAATCCCGGTCTAACCCTAGCTTCTTCCTCCTCCCGCCACCGGACGCGTCCGCCGCCGCCGTCGGACGTGTCCGCCGCTACCCTCCAACCAATCCGCCGCCGCCACATGTCCCCCGCGCTTCCTCTCTCTCCTCCCGCCGCCAGGCCCGCCAGGGCCCGAGGCCGGCCCACCTCGGGCCGCACCCGAGCTGCCTCACTCGCGCTCCGACCGCCTCGCCGCCCAGCGCCGTCCCCGCCGCCGACCATCGCCCGCCGGCCGGAACCACCGCACGCCACTCCTCGCTGCCTAGCACCACCACGCGCCGCTCCTCCGCCGCCCTGCTCTCACGCCGCCGCCGCCTCGAACGCGCCGGCCATCGCCGCTGTCCCTCGACGGACGTCCTTGAGCTCGCCGGAGCCCGTCCCGCGCCAGATCTGGGCGGGTGGATGAGATCCACTCGTCCCCCGATCCAAACATCACGTCCTCCATCCCGGATCAACTCCATCCCACATCACCCCGTCCAAGTTCTCGGAGGGTGAGATTCCACTAAGTCCCGGAGTAGCTATAATATGTGTGCATGTTCATTTCATCATAACTCAATGACTGTAGCTCCGTTTCATGCATATGAGATATCAAAATGTTCATTGGGGGATGATCTTCATTTAATTACATTGTGGCATGCTTGCTTGAGTTCATCTTGATGCCCAAATCATTGATGCAAGAGTGCTATAAAATGTTTCCTCCTATTTACTTATCAGATTATGATGTTTTGGCATTTTTGTCACATTTGTTGTGTGCAGCATATGGGCATGATCTGTAAATGTGTTTTGAACTATGTCACGTATTTACATAGGTGCTTGCCATGTATTTTTGAGATCAATGTGGTGACTAGCACAGGCATGCAAAGTAGCCTTCGTGATATTGCTGTTTTCAGGGACTTAGGATTTTACTAAGTCATTTTCCTCCTGTTATTTTTATGCCATGTAAATATGATGCTACAGTGATATCCATGCTTGTTTTGAGTTGCTTCAGTAAGGATGTTTTGGGAATATGGTTATGCTCTATCCATCCATGCCCCTGTTTGCAATTATGGAGTGCCCTAGCATGTCTTAATCTTTCTCTACTTTTGCTATAAAATGTTCCTCGCAGATTGTTTACATGTTAATCAATTTTGCCATGGTTGTTGCTAGTGATACATGCATGCTATGAACTTGCTCTTGCAATGGTTAGCTTCTTGAACATGTCTTCTTGCTGTTAGTATGCTTATCTTGTCTTGCAAGGCTTTGTGATGAGTGTTTTGAGCTCGCAAATATGCTTTCATAATTCTGTTTTTGCCATGCTCTGTTTTCTGCTAAGTCTGAAACTGTTAATAAAACTTGCTATGTTTATATGGGTGCCATCATATCTTGTGTGCCTTTTTGGCTCATGTTCAGTAAGGGACTTTTGTTCTATTCATTTAGTAGATTCATTCCATGCCTTTGTTTGCTATCATTTGTTCCTATAGCATGTTGTTTGCTTGCTCTAAACATTGCTTCCTGATGTTATTTCTGGCATGTTAGTATTTTCATTAAGTCTGTGAAGCTGATATCTTCTGCACTTTTTCCATGCTTGTTTGAACCTGCTCTTGTGTGATTTAGCCGTGGCTCCTTGTACATATTTTGTAAAGCATCTTGAGTACATCACTGCCATATGCTTTGTTGCTATGTTCGAGTGCACTAGCTTAGTTTCTGGTTGCATTCTAGATGGCATCGTGTTGTTAATCGCAGAATTGTGCCATTCTTGTTTTGCTTGCCATTTGCAAACCGTGCATCCGTTTTCGGTGATCCTTATATAGATTTTGACCAAAATCATCTCATATTTCCAGTGGCACACTTGGTTTTCCAAGTTTAAGCCTTGTTCATCATTTTCCTTCCGGAGCACGCATATGCATTGCATATCACATCCCGCATGTCATGCCATGTTTTGCATCATATTGTTTGTGCATTGCACCATGATTGATTGTTGTTTCCTTTGCTTGTGTTCTTGCTTTGGGTAGAGCCGGAGACGAGTACGTGATCAAGGAACCTGTTGAGTACGCTAATGAGGATCAAGCTTTCGTCAACTCTGAGAACTTTGCAGGCAAGATGACCATACCGTCAAAATCACTTCAATCTTTGCTTGCTAGTTGTTCGCTCTATTGCTATGCCGCGATACCTACCACTTGCTATATCATGCCTCCCATATTGCCATGTCAAGCCTCTAACCCACCTTTCCTAGCAAACCGTTGTTTGACTATGTTACCGCTTTTGCTCAGCCCTTATAGCGTTGCTAGTTGCAGGTGAAGTTGAATTTTGTTCCATGTTGGAACATGGATATTGTTGGGATATCATTATTATATGTTGTTTACTTTAATGCATCTATATACTTGGTAAACGGTGGAAGGCTCGGCCTTATTCCTGGTGTTTTGTTCCACTCTTGCCGCCCTAGTTTCCGTCATACCGGTGTTATGTTCCTTGATTTTGCGTTCCTTACACAGTTGGGTGTTATGGGAACCCATTGACAGTTCGCCTTGAATAAAACTCCTCCAGCAAGGACAAACCTTGGTTTTACCATTTGCCACCTAAGCCTTTTTTCCCTTGGGTTCCGCGGACTCAAGGGTCATCTTTATTTTGAACCCCCGGGTCAGTGCTCCTCTGAGTGTTGGTCCAAACTGGGTGATGTCCGACACCCCCTGGGCAACCAGGGTCTATGCCAACCCGACGTCTGGCCCATCCGGTGTGCCCTGAGAACAAGATACGTGCGACTCCTATCGGGATTTGTCGGCACATCGGGAGGCTTTGCTGGTCTTGTTTTAACATTGTCGAAATGTCTTGTAAACGGGGTTCCGAGACTGATCGGGTCTTCCTGGGAGAAGGAATATCCTTCGTTGACCGTGAGAGCTTGTGATGGGCTAAGTTGGGACACCCCTGCAGGGTTTTGAAGTTTTGAAAGCCGTGCCCGTGGTTATGGGCAGATGGGAATTTGTTAATATCCGGTTGTAGAGAACCTAACACTAAACTTAATTAAAATGAATCAACCGCGCGTGTAGCCGTGATGGTCTCTTTTCGGCGGAGTCCGGGAAGAGAACACGGTCTCGTGTTATGCTTGAACGTAAGTAGCTTCAGGATCACTTCTTGATCACTATTAGCTTCTCGACCGTGCTTTGCTTCTCTTCTCGCTCCCTTTTGCGTATGTTAGCCACCACGTATGCTTAGTGCTTGCTGTAGCTCCACCTCACTACCCTTTCCTACCCTTAAGCTTAAATAGTCTTGATCTCGCGGGTGTGAGATTGCTGAGTCCTCGTGACTCACAGATATTTCCAAACAGATGCAGGTGCCGATGATGCCAGTGCAGGGGACGCTACCAAACTCAAGTGGGAGTTCGACTAGGATTCGGGGCATTACTATGTTTCTTTTCCGGATGATCAGTAGAGGAGCCCAGTTGGGACGACCGGGGATCTAGCATTTGGGGTGGTCTTTCTTTATTTTGGTTCCGTAGTCAGACCTTGATTGTATTTTGGATGATGTATGACTATTTATGTATTGTGTGAAGTGGCGATTGTAAGCCGGCTCTCTATCCCTTTCTTATTCAGTACATGGGATGTGTAAAGATTACCCCTCTTGCGACATGCCTACCATGCGGCTATGCCTCTAAGTCGTGCCCCGACACGTGGGAGATATAGTCGCATTGTGGGTGTTACAGGAAAGATCTAGGCACATATGTCCAGTTGAATATAGATAGCATGAGTTATTATTGTTGACATCACCCTTGAGGTTAGTATGTTGGGAGGCAAAATCATAAGCCCCTATCTTTCTATGTGTCTAGTTGAAACCTTTTTTTCATGGGTACAAGATGAGTGTTAGCAATCATAGAAGACTATTGGATGGTTGAGTATGTGGACTTGCCTAAAGGCTCTGACATGTGACCCTTCCTGAAAAGATGATGAATTGTAGTTGCAAAGTTGACTGAGAACATAGTTTGTTGGTTTCTAATAGAGTTTTTGCTTTATACTTCGATTGTGTGATGAACTATTACATGAGACGTATATGATAAAGGTTCTATGATAAAATATGTTTAATTTTGTTGTTGTTATAATAATCAACATGATGCTTATATGTTTGTATTTTGTTTTTATCGACACCACTCTCTCAAAGCATGGGGACATATTTTTCGATTTCGGTTTTTGCTTGAGGACAAGCGAGGCCTTAGCTTGGGGGAGTTGATATGTCCATTTGCATCATGTTTTCTTACTGTTATTTATAATGTTTTTATCCATAATAATGCTTTTTGGAGTAATTCTAATGCCTTTTCTCTCATAATTTGCAAGGAACACACCCAGAGGGAGAATTCCGACAGCTGGAAATCTAGACCTGGAAAAGCTACGCCAGGCCACCTATTCTGCACAACTCCAAATGAGCTGAAACTTTATAGAGAATTTTATGGATTATTTGAGAAATACTGGAGCCAATAAACACCAGAGGGGGCCACCACGTGGTCACAACCCACCTGGGCGCGCCAGGCCCCCCAGGCGCACCCTGGTGGGTTGTGGCCTCCTCGGCCCACCTCCGGTGCCCATCTTCTGGTATATAATTGGTTTTGACCTAGAAAAAATAAGAGGAAGACTTTCGGTACGAAGCATCGCCGCCTCAAGGCGGAACTTGGGCAGGAGCACTTTTGCCCTCCGGCGGAGCGATTCTGCCGGGGGAACTTCCCTTCCGGAGGGGGAAATCATCGTCATCATCATCGCCAACAACTCTCCCATCTTGGGGAGGGAAATATCCATCAACATCTTCACCAGCACCATCTCATCTCAAACCCTAGTTCATCTCTTGTATGCAATCTTGTTACCGGAACTATAGATTGTTCCGAGGGGTGACTAGTAGTGTTGATTACATCTTGTAGTTGATTACTATATGGTTTATTTGGTGAAAGATTATATGTTCAGATCCAATATGCTATTTAATACCCCTCGGATCTTGAGCATGATTATTATTTGTGAGTAGTTACTTTTGTTCTTGAGGTCATGAGAGAAATCATGTTGCAAGTAATCATGTGAATTTGATATGTGTTCGATATTTTGATAGTATGTATGTTGTGATTCCCTTAGTGGTGTCATGTGAACGTCGACTATATGAAACTTCACCATATTTGGGCCTAAGGGAATGCATTGTGGAGTAGTAAATAGATGGTGGGTTGCGAGAGTGATAGAAACTTAAACCCCAGTTTATGCACTATTCCGTAAGGGACCGATTGGATCCTAGAGTTTAATGCTATGGTTAGAATTTATTCTTAATACTTTTCTCATAGTTGCGGATGCTTGTGGGAGGGTTAATCATAAGCAGGAGATTTGTTCAAGTAAGAATGGCACCTAAGCACCGGTCCACCCACATATCAAATTATCAAAGTAGCGAACACAGATCAAACCAATATGATGAAAGTGACTAGATGAAATTCCTGTGTACCCTCAAGAACGCTTTGCTCATTATAAGAAACCATTTTGGCATGTCCTTTGCCTCAAAAGGATTAGGCTACCTTGCTGCATACTTGTTACAATTATTGTTACTTGCTCGTTACAAATTACCTTGCCATCAAACTACTCGCTACTTACAATTTCAGCACTTGCAGACACTACCTTACTGAAAACTACTTGTCATTTCCTTCTGCTCCTCGTTGGGTTCGACACTCTTACTTATCGAAAAGAGCTACAATTGATCCCCTATACTTGTGGGTCATCAAGAGGATTATGAACCTCACATTAACCCAGACATATATGAAGGAGAATTCTTCCAAGAAACACGTCTTTCCAAAAAAATGTTTCAAGAACCGCTCTACTTCACCCCAGAACATGGAAGTAGACATCGACAGTGAATCCTGACTTCACCCCTGAGTCGGAATAAGAAGAGCCGGAACAATAAGAGTCGGAACAAGAAGAGGTTGCTGCTGTGGATGACCTGTCAATGCTTGACCGATTACAAAAAGGCCTTCCACATGTTGATGTCACTAAACCCGATGAGCATGTCATTCATGACGACACGCGTGATACTAATGATGATGATGCATCTATTGATCCCGAAGCATATATAGACTATCCAGACTACTATTAGTTTGGATGCATCCCAATTTAAATTATACACATATTATTATTCATGTCAGGTATTCAATTCTTTTATGTTGTACTAATTTCGTTTATTCTTTGTCATGACAGGTGTTGAAAGATGGTGGGCGCGGGTCCAGAGCGCTCTGTGGGTACTTCTTCAGTGACGGCCCACAGGAGGGGTACTTCCATTCCACCCCTACATCTCTAGAGAGCATTGATAGACAATTTTGGGACACCGACGGGTGCTTCTTCGTCGGCGTCGTTGCCCACCAGGAGAGGAGGTTAGGGAGGTAAGAAGAGAGGTAAATCAGGACATGGCCGCGAGAGAGGTAGGTAGGCTGATATGCCTTCCTCGCTGCCACCCTCAGCTAATTCCCCCGAGTACAGGACTGCTAGGGTGGACCCATCTGAGGTGGAGGCTACGGGGACCCCAGACCACGAGCCACGGGTCGATGGGCCTTTGGCCCATGAGACTCCAGACCAGGACGGGGATCGGGCTATGTCCCAGGAGACGTCTGGATGGGGTACCTGGCCGGATCTGCCTGAGGGGACGAGTGGCCATGCTCATGGTGGCAGGGATCAATTTACTAATAGTGAGGGTGAGGTGGTTGAGGGGGTCACTGTGTACCAGCGTGGTGGTACACGGCTCCCGCCCCTGTCGGCGACCTGCGAGCTGAGGCCGGTGATTAGGCTTGTTGGGGAGAAGTAATTGCATTTACTCTTTTTGTACCTTTTGCTTTCACGTTCCTTCAAATATCTAATGTGTTGGCCTTGTCATACTGCAGGGGTTGGCTACACGCGAGTGAAGTCCGCATGCCCAACAGTGTCCTTGGTGTGCTTTGCCGGCAAAATTTCCCAGGGTTTTTCATGTTGGCCTGTGAGGGCCAGCTTCCACAGCTAGGATTGAGATGATAGCACTACTTGGCTGCCCAGGCCCCGCCGGAGGAGATGATCGATGGTGTCTTGTGCCACACGAGGGCCGAGATGGTGATTAGAAGCTTTTGGGTAATTTCTCCTTTACATAATTAAAAATTAACGATAGCTAGTTATTGTACTAATCAGTGTTGTCTCATTTGATTGCAGACCTTTTACAGGTATGAGGAGGGATACGAGAAGGATGCGACAAATGTTATCGATATCGAGTGCAAGCGCTTATTACAAAACTTACTACACGAGGCCCGGCCGCAGGCTATTCTAGACTACTACGCCACGCGTGGTATTAAGAAGGACAAGCCATGGTACCGCGAAAAGTTTCTGAAGAAGCATCAATACATGATTACCTATTCTTAAGGCCTTGTACTTAGTTTCTTGATTTTATTCATAGGCGTAGCGCTCAAATTTCTCTTTACTAACTTAGGTGCGCCCGAGATGGTGTGCAGATAAGATGGATTGTTGGGAGGCATTGGTGGATGAGTGGTGCACAGACCACTGGCGAGCCGTCCATAACAATGCCAAGTACTGGCGTGCCCAAATGGTTGGCGTGCCACACCATCAAGGCAGCACCAACTTATATCAGTTCGGGCAGAACTGAGTATGTGGTTTGCTTCATGATTCATGCAATTCATTCTTCATGCTAGCTTGAGCCTTTACTAATACTTTGTTCTTCTCTTTTAGGCACGACACAATAACATAGAGGTGCCATAGGTGTACGAACTCTATGCCATGGCCCATACCGCCTCGTACAAGAAGGCCAAGGCATTCTTTGAGTCTAACCTCGATCATCCAGAAAACTTCACCAACATCTCTTCGCATCACAAGCTCGTGAGGTACAACACGGAGGCGAAGGCGAGGAAAGGGGAGGACTATAACCCGAGCAAGAATCCTATTGATCTAGAGCTACTGATGATATCTGGTGGCGGGAGGCCCCATGGTTCGATAGCCATTGGACATGGACTGATACGTTGTCCTCTCACTCTCCCGGAGATCAAGGTGCGCCAAACGAGCTCATGTCATGAGATAAGGATACGGACTCAGATATCTTTCCTCCATTACATTGTGTGTGCGGACATCGATGATTACAATGCTAACGAGGAGTGGTGTTGCAGGTTGCTCTTCAGAAAGAGAGAGCGACAACCCAGACGCTTCTGCAGAAGAGGGACCTAGTGGTGGCGGAGAAGGAACTGCTGGCGAAGGAGAAGATGGCTAGGTTGTTGGAGGAGTAGAGGTCATAGAATGAGGCCATGTACGAGCTCCTTGTGGTAAGTTTCTTCTGCATATTAGCCAAATCATGCTTGTAATGTTCGTTTCATTACTAACTAATATGACTGACTCGTCAAAACCAAATGTGCAATCTGTGTACGAGAAGACCGGCCAGACCCCTCCGCCGATGCCAGTCATTACTATGGCAGGAACGGTGAGTTTCATTTGAATGGTCATTAGTTGCTATCTTAACAGATCAGTGTCATCATGCTAACGAGACATTGCAAATGATCTTTGGTGCAGCATAACTCCCGAGCCACATCGCAACCCCTTCTCCAGGGCAACATTCTCCAGGTGACGACCAGAGCAACCCCAGTGCTTGACCTCCGTGATGACGACGGCGGTAAGTTTTCTCTAGTGTTTTGCTTAACAAATGCATACTTAGCTTCTTACATGCTACTTAGCCCTAATATGCCACATACTTAGCTTATTTTCCCAAAAAGGACATACTTAACTAATTATCTTCCAAAATGACATAATTAGCTTATTTAGTTCATTTATGACATAATTAGCTTAGTTAGGTCTGCTATGGCATAATAACCTTGGTTAGCTCATAAATGTCATATACTTAGCTTATTTTCCTCCAAAATGACATAATAAGCTAAGTTAGCTCAATAATGACCTATACTTACCTAAGTTGGCTAAAAATGGCACAATTACCTATGTTAGCACAAAAATGACCTATACTTACCTTATTTTCCTCCAAATTGACATGATAAGCTTAGTTAACTCAAAAATGGCATAATTACCTAAGTTAGCTCAATAATGATCTATACTTACCTTATTTTCCTCCAAAATGACATAATAAGCTTAGTTAGCTCTAAAATGGCATAATTACCTAAGTTATCTCTAAAATGACACAAATAAGGAATAAGAAGAGGAAAACAAGGAAGAGGAGAAAAAGAAAGAATAGAAGAAGAAAGAATAAAAGAAGAAGAATGAGAAGGAAGAGGATAAAAAGATAGAAGAGAAGAAGAAAGATGAGAACAAGAGAGAAGAAGAAAATATATTCTTATTCTTCCTTTTTCTCTTCTTTCTTTTTCTCCATCTTCTACTCATTCTTATTCTTCTTCTTTCTTTCTTCTTATTATTTCTCTTCTCTTCTTCTTCTTCTTCTTCTTCTTCTTCTAACTTTCTTGCTCCCATTTTTGTAGATTTGATTCACTTCATGGAAGCTGACATTGATGGACGGCTAGTGTTTAGTTTTTGTTTTGATTTGTATTGATGAACAATGTGAAACTATGTATGTATATATGGATGAACTCCTTAACACTATGTATGTATTGGATCTTTTAGTACCCTATGTGTTCTCTTGCATTGATGGACTGCTATATAACAGAAAACAGACACAAAAGTGGCAATATAGGCACTTTGCCGTCTGCCACCCGACGACAAAGCCCTTTGTCGTTGATAGGCGGACGACAACGGTGCCACGTGGCAGCAACCTATGCAACCTGGGAGCACCAGGTCTAACCCATTTGGTCATTCTGCCGTCAGCTGGCAGACGACAAAGAAGATACAGGCAGATGACAAAGGTAGAGCAGGAGTGATGTGTGCCACATGTAAGCTGACGTCAGCCAACAGACAACAAAGGCAAGTGCATGTCTGTCGTCAACTGGCAGACGGCAGTCTGTCATTAGCCACCTGACGGGGATAACAGCTAAACGTTGCCGTCCATGAGCTTTGCCGTCAGCTTGGCCAGGAAGACCGACGACAAACGTCTTTGTCGTCCGCTGTGCTTCTGCAGATGGCAAAGTAGCTCATTAAAGTGACTTTCAGTGCTGAAAATGGGGCCGTCGGCCAGCAGACGGCAAAGGTGTTTACCGTCCTTGGTCTGGTCCTTTGTCGTCTGATAGCTGATTCCTGTAGTGAATTGGAGAAGCCTTCCCAAGCTTGAGGGAGATGCTCTTCCTTAGATTGAACAAAGTTATATATTTCCTGTAAGGCAGCTTGTTTCTTATGAGCAGGAATTTTTTTCCAGAGAAGTAATATATCATATCCTGGGGACTGCACACAATGAGGAGCAAGAGCATTGAACCATTCTTTAGCATCACCCTTCAATGACAAAGGAAATGACTTAAGAATATAGTAAAAGCGAATTTTTTTGTCATGAGAAAATAGGGTGGCTATATTGTTTAATTTAATAAGGTGTACCACAACAGTTTCAGATTCATAATCATGGAAATGATTAGATTCTACCAAAGTAATAAGTTCAGGATCAAAGAAGAATTCATAATCCTCATCAGTAACAAAGATAGGAGAAGTAGAAAACTTAGGATCATATTTCATTCTCTCTATCATAGCCTTTTCTTTCAGCTTACTTGGTAATTTCTTAAGATCTTCTCTATCATTACAAGTAAGAAAGTCTCTAGCGATCTCCCCATCCATAACATAACCATCAGGTACTTTAGGCATTTCATATCTAGTAGGAGAGCTAGGCATATCAGGTGAATTATAATTCTTAGTAGTTTCAACATTCTCAAATTATTTAGCTTTAGCAATCTGTTCATCAAGAAATTCACCTAGTGACACAATATCATCAAGCAAACACTACTAGAAAAAGGGCTATAGATGGGATTGACACTAATGGCGCACCAGATAAGCGGTGCGCCATTAGTATATACTAATGGCGCACCACCTTCTGATACGCCATTAGAGTTGAAACTACTAATGGCGCACCAGGCCCAGGGTGCGCCATTAGTATCAAAAAAAAAATTTAACTAGTGCGCCTGTCCAAACATACTAATGGCGCATCCAGATACAATACGCCATTACTAGTTGTAACTAGTAATGGCGCACCTGCCGGAAAGTGCGCCACTAATGTTGTTTTTTTATTATATTTTTTATTCCCTTTTTTGCAAAACTACTAATGGCGCACTGTTCCACCGTGCGCCATTACTAGTTTAAACTAGTAATGGCGCACTGCGGGACAGTGCGCCATTAGTATGTTTTTTTTTGCAAAACTACTAATGGCGCACCACCAGAAGGTGCGCCATTAGTAACCTGGATTACTAATGGCGCATTTAGAGTTGGTGCGCCATTAGTAAGTGGGCAGCAACAAGATATTTTGGACAGCCTCTCCTACCCACACTCACTTTCTCCCCACTTCATTTTCTCCACCTCCTCCTTGTCTCGGGTGCCTCCTCTTTTTCACCTCATTTCCACCATAGATTCATTCAATTTAAGTGGTTAAATTACCTTGTTTTGATAGGTAAGTAGGGGGGGAAGCTATATTTATGTTGTTCTCCCTACAACAATGTGCACATGCACTTTTTATGGCCTAGCTAGATCTATGTATGTCCGTGGTGTTGCATATGTTTGTGGTGTTGCATATGTGTTTGTGTTTGGAGGTGTACCGGTATTTGAAATGCGATAGTTGCCAATATTTTGCCGGAATGTTGATTCATTTCCGTTTCGGCGAGAATTTTGGCATTAAGCATTCTTTTTGGTCCTATTTTTAGGGAAAGTCATGCCAAATTTTTTCTTGGTTCTAAAATATCATTTTGCTCTACCCCGCAGGCGACCATGGTCCACATGATGACCGAAGGCATCGTGAATAGGTTTTTGAGGTCCGCGAAGGCCGAGATGCTTCAAAAGAACGAGACGGAGATAAGATGTTCGTGTCGAAGATGCAAGCTGAAGAGCCTTATTGCGGACCCGGAATCCGGGCAGGTGCCGGACCACCTGCTCTTGCGTGGTTTCATGGATGGCTATCGGTGGCAAGGTGATGAAGATGACTACGAAGTCGTCCATGGGGGCCGGGCAAGAAATGAGGAAGGGCAGCAAGACAACCACCGCGGCTCGGGCGGGCGAGAAGACGAAGAATCCCCAGGAGATGATCACGACGGTGATGCTGTACACAGTCATCATGTAGAAGATGCAGGACATGATGATGAGGAAGATGCCGGAGCAGACGATGGGCATGATCATGAAGATGATGATGCCGGCGGAGCAGACGACGCTGGACCATCGATGGGCTGGGTGCAGGACTCTCATATTCAAGAGTTGCTTCTCAAGCAGACGGATAACGCAAGAGCTGCCACCCGAGAGAAAGCCAAGATGGATCAACTTGAGTTAGACGCGGTTACTCCATTGTATGAAGGATGCAGGCCCGAGGATACCCGCCTGAAAGTAACGCTCATGGCTCTGGAGATGAAGGTAAAACACAAAATGACCGACGCATGCTTCGACGAGAACATGTCATTCTGGCACGAACGTCTTCCCAAGGGGAACAAGTGCCCGACCAGTTTGGAGGAGGCGAAGAAAATCGTGTGTCCTCTGGATTTACCGCACGTGAAATACCATGTGTGCATGAACAATTGCATCATTTATCGGGACGAGCACACGGAGTCTACCATATGTCCGGTGTGCGGCGTCACTCGATACAAGAAGAGGAAGAAAGCTCCTCGAAAAGTGGTGTGGTACTTTCCGATCACTCCTCGTCTGCAGCGGTATTTCGCGGACCCTAAGGTAGCAAAGCTCCTGCGTTGGCACGCGGATAGGGAGGAGAAGAAGCGAGAAGATGACGCAAATGATCCGGAGATAGATAAAAAAAGACAAGATGCTGAGTCACCCTAAGGATGCGAGCCAGTGGCAAGCGTTGAACTTCGAAGACCTAGAATTTGGGAATGATCGAAGGAACATCGTGCTGGGCGCGAGCACCGATGGAGTCAATCCGTTTGGCAACCAGAGAAGCACACATAGCACCTGGCCTGTGTTTGTGTGGATGTACAACCTTCCCCCCTGGTTGTGCATGAAGAGGAAGTACATTCACATGAGTATGCTAATTGAAGGACCAAAACAACCAGGGAACGACATCAATCTGTATCTGGGGCTGCTGAAAGAGGAGCTTGACACGCTGTGGAAAACGCCAGCCAATACGTGGGACGCCGCAGAGAAAGAATATTTCCCTATGAGAGCCGCGCTGCTCACGACGGTGCACGACTATCTCGGTTACGGATATGTCGCGGGGCAGGTGGTCCACGGATTTTCTGGATGCGTCAGGTGCATGGATGACACAACGTATCGCCAGCTAGATAGAGATCCCGGGTCTTCGAAAACCGTGTTCATGGGACATCGAAGGTGGCTTCGCGACGATGACCCGTGGAGAAAACGCAAGGATCTATTCGATGGTGAAACCGAACCCCGAGGACGCCTACGTACAAGGAGCAGCGAGGAAATAGACAAGCTGTTGAAAAATTGGAAAGACTGCCCACTGCCGGGAAAGAAGCAAAAGGCGCCAGAGCCGGGAAAGAAGCGAAAGGCGCCAGAGCCGCTGCTGAAGGTATGGAAAACGGGGTCTGTTTTCTGGGACTTGCCGTACTGGAAGATCCACCGTGTGCCTCACAGCCTTGATGTCATGCATATCACAAAGAACGTGTGCGAGAGTCTGCTTGGTGCCCTGCTCAACATGCCAGAGAGGACCAAAGATGGGCCGAAAGCAAGGGCAGACTTGAAATCAATGGGCATCAGGCAGGAGCTTCACGCTATATATGATGATGATGATGATGATGATGATGAGGCGAAGCAGGACACGGAAAGTCGTCGCAAAGGCAAAAAGGCCAAGAAGACCGGAAATGACTACCCTCCCGCGTGCTTCACTCTAAGTTAGGAGGAGATCGAGCAGTTTTTCACCTGCCTCATAGGAGTAAAACTTCCTTACGGTTACCCAGGGAAGATAAGCAGATACCTAGACCCAGCGAAGCAGAAGTTCAGCGGGATGAAGTCTCACGACTGTCACGTGCTGATGACGCAGATACTTCCAGTTGCAATCCGTGGGATCATGGACGCGCACGTTCGTGAAACCCTATTTGGCCTATGCAACTTTTTTGACGTCATCTCTCGGAAGTTTGTTGGCGTGAGGCAACTCAGAAGGCTACAGGAAGAGATCGTGGTGATACTATGTGAGCTTGAGATGTACTTCCTGCCCGCATTCTTCGACGTTATGGTGCATCTACTGGTCTATATCATGGACGATATCATCCAACTCGGGCCGACGTTCCTGCACAGCATGATGCCATTCGAAAGGATGAATGGTGTCATCAAAGGATACGTTCGCAACATGTCACGTCCAGAGGGAAGCATAGCCAGGGGCTTTCTGACCGAAGAGTGCATCTCCTACTGCACGAATTGTCTAGGCATCGAGAACCCCGTTGGTCTGCCCGTCAACAGGCACCTCGGCAGGCTCGCTGGATGGGGTCACCGTGAGGGTCGCCGCGAAATGCATGTCGACTTCGAGGGTCGACTCACCGACTTTGAAAGAGCAAACCTAGTCGCGCTACAACACATAGACGTGGTCGATCCTTGGGTGGTAGAGCACAAAACCTTTATTAAGAAGACGTACAATGACCCAGGCCAACAGAGGACGGACGGAGATATACTCAAAGAGCACAACTCATGTTTCACGCGTTGGTTCAAGCAGAAGCTTCTGTTGTACCCTTTACAAGAGGATTCTTCTGCGGAAGAACAACTCATATTCGCCTTGTCACAGGGCGCCGAGCACAACCTGATGACCTATGAGGAGTACGATATCAACGGCTACACATTCTACACCGAGGCCAAGGACATGAAGAGCGATGGTTATCAGAACTCCAGGGTAACGATGGAATCTACACCGGTAACGACAAGGACAGATACTATAGAAGGATCGAGGAGATCTGGGAGCTGAGCTACGCTGGAGAGAAGGTCCCGATGTTCCGTGTCAGATGGGCGAAGAGCGTCCTAAAAGAAGACCGGTATTTCACCACCATGGTTATACCCGAAGCCAAATCCAAGACCGCGGGCGCAAACGTCACCGCGAAAAATGAGCCATGGGTACTGGCTTCCCAAGTGGACCAATGCTTCTTCATTACCGACCCGTCAAAGCCCAGTCATGTTGTCGTGAGGAGAGGCAAAAGAAAGATCATCGGAATGGATGGAGTAGCCAATGAACAAGACTTCGACAAGTATGGCGACCTGAGGATCGAACATGACGACGATGATGAAGTAGCAGCATACACCACAAGAAGAAGCAGGACCACCCTACCTAAAGGACGTCCGTTCCACAGAAGAACTCCATTTGCGAAAAAGAAGGGCAAGAAGATTGTGAACAGATAGCTAGCTAAGATCGATTGTATTTAAATTGTAGCCTTCATTTCTCGATTGTATTTCATGGGCACTTTTTGAACTATCATGAATATTTTTAAATTTCATGGACACTCGATCTCGATCCCCCTCCATCCTCAATCGCTATCCCACCTCGCCAGATCCGGTCCCCCTCGCCGCCGAGCACCCCCCGGTCCACCGGCCGCCGCCGCCGACCCCCCGGACCCTCGATTCCCCTACTCAACCGCCGCCGCCGACCCCCCGCACCCCGCGCACCCTCCCCCGCTCCACCGGCATTACTGTTTGATGATATTTTTTAAAAAATTATTACTGTCTTATAAAAAAAATATTACTGTTATGATTTAAACAAGTTTGAACATATTTAAACACAAATAAGTATCAAACAGCATTTTAAATGCATAAAAAAAATGTGGAGCCTGAGAATCGAACCCAAGACCTCCTGGTGTGAGAACTGGCTGCTGACCAGTCGAGCTAGTAGAGGGAACTTGGTGTGGATCAGGTCAGGTGGAAGATAACCTGTTGGCTCGAGCAGAAATCAAAAAAAAACTGATGGCGCACCACAGTGAGGTGCGCCATTAGTATGGATGTACTTATGGCGCACCGAGGGGTGGTGCACCATTAGTATTGTGCCATTAGTATTGACAAAGAGATTTCACGTAACAAAAAAGGTCAGCACCCACGCCATCCTCTTTCTCTCCCCTCTGTCTCTCTCCCCTCACTGCGCCGTCCCCGTGCCCGAGCCGCCCCCGTCGCCGCCGACCCCCACC
>NC_041392.1:349487685-349618141 GCF_002162155.2 Triticum dicoccoides
CAGGCGCCCCGCCATCCCGACGCCCTAGCAGCCCCGACACTCCGCCGCCCCGATGCCCCGGTGAGCTTCCCCCTGTTTTTTCTTTTAGTTTGTGATTGGGCTGCCTAGAATGTTTAGGATGTTAGTTTACTCGTAGATTTTGTCTCTGTGGTAATCTGTCAAGTCAATTAAGCCCAATCCATTTGGGTTGAATCAAACTAGTGCTATTACTAGCCATCCCACCTTCATTGTGACACTAGAACATATATACAAGAGAAGGCCTCCCAGCTGATACGTTCAGCGCATATATACCACTGTTAAATCCCTTAGCATTATCGCAAACTTTCCAGGTCCATAAACTTGTAACAAGTGGCAAAAGTAGTGCTGTAAATTGGCAAATTATGCCACTTTGATCACTGCAACATTGAGTTAGCTAAAATGTTTGACCAAAGTAATGTCCAAAACACGGTGTCCAATGCTGATGAGTTTCTGATTTAGTTTGTTTGGCATCTTCATGCTGCAATTTTGCTTCTTTAGTTGTTCTCATCAATTTGCACAAGTTTGGCGTGAGTTTTCTAGCATCTTAGTAAAACTGCTTGTAGTGTTAAGATTTATTGGGGGCAGCTTTCAGCCGGACTTGCAAAGACTTCTTAGCACCCCCTTCGATGGGCTAGATTTACCTGCACGAAAAGGTATTGACTGACTCACAAGATCAGCTGCAGCATAGCCACAAGAAAAGTAGCAGCGTAATTTATTGTGGCCATGGCGATCTCACTTTCACATCGCAACTATGCAACCATTAATATGTACTGTAGAATCAAAATAGTCATGACTTGAAAACAAATAATATCCTTGGGACATAAGCTGTGTTCACTTTTAAAATCCCATATATTGTCCTCTAAAAAAATCCCATATATTGGGACATAAACTGCTATGTGGTGCTGCTCATGGATGATGGTAGGAATTTATGCAAATATTCAGAGACACAAAATATTGAAGTTGCTGTAACTGATTACTTTCCCAAGTGAGAAAAATACATTCTATTCTACCTATTTCAAACTCAGTGATTGTTGCAGCCAAGAAATGCCTAGCCAATGTTAAATGGTCCTATAAATGACAGTACCCTAACAACTATTCTGCTCATGATCTTATTTTTATTTCTTTGATGAAAGTTGGTTCTTTTCTTCCCAAGTTCACAAAAAATCTTAGTACACTAACAACTATTCTGCTCATGATCTTAGTACACAAATTTTGCTCTTAGTACATTTAGTTTTGGTCCTTTTCACCATGAAGCCTCATGATCCTCCACCCTCCTCCCCCTGCTTATGCCTGAGAAGTACTCCTGAACATTTAGCTGTACTCCAGTGAGTACACCCTGGAGTTACTTACTCCAGTAGCTTAATTAAGTGCAGTTGTTTCACTTACTCCAGTAGCTTAATTAAGTTGCAGTAGTGCTTGTAAGTTTGCAAGTTTTGTGTACTGTACTGCTTGCATCAGTACTTTTGTGTAATCTGACTGTAGTGCTTGTATAGTTTCAGTAGTTTTTCTTCAATTAATTTGTTTGGTTGTATTAGTTTAGTGTAGGACAACAATAGTGTAGCACTTGTTGCTGCTGTTAAGTTTCAGTTAATTTGTTTGGTTGAATTTTGGAGTACAGTTGGTGCTTTCTCAAACTTCTGCAATTTCCACTTCCTGAACTACTGCTTGGAACTAAACAGAATTATACAATGCACTTCTGTAGGCTGATCTGAGTTGGACCATCCTCTACAGCCAACTTGTCTTCGGCAAGTGGAAGAAAGGAGAATCAGGGTAGGGTTTCATGGCTAGAAGATATATTGTTGTACAACAATTTGTTACAAATTGCATTTATTGGTATATGTACGCTACCTTTTCTTCCCAGGCGTTGTTTCCACTTACTCAACATTCTGAACCTTTTATTGAGTGGAAATGTAAATTCTTAAGCATATGTTTTGGCATACAAGTATCTCTGTTTTCAAGACCGGTAAATCAAGTTGGTAAGTAGATGTTGCTGCTGGACTATATGTTCTGGACTATATGTTCACTGGTACTATATGTTCAGAATGAGTTAACTTGTTGTCATTTATGGAAATTCAGAATCTGCTGGACTATATGTTCATTGGTACTACTTGTGATGTTGCTGCTGTACTACTTGGGAATTTTGTCAACTTGTGATGCTGCTGCTGTACCCCGAGAGGCCCTTGAGTTTGCCGGAATGTCGATTAACTTCCGTTCCGGCAAATTCGGGTACTCCATATGTCCTATTTTCAGCAAAGGTCATGTTGAAATTTTCCGTGAATTTTAGCATGACTTTGCTAAAAATAGGACATATGGGGTACTTGCGACTAATGCATGGGCCGGGGTATCTTAGTACTTAATTGAGTAGGATCAACTGCCCCTTTATTCTTGCTGCATTAAACCATAGGTGGCAATAGAGCCAAGTGATTAGGCCCAACTTAGAATTCTCCTTCCCTTTCCTTGATAGGGTATATTATTAGAAGATACCCATATATATTAGTCAACCTAGGGTGCCTCGGCATCGATAAACCCGAAATGATGAAAACTTAACTTAGCATTCAGGGTGCCTCAGCGTCGACAAACCCTAAATTATAAAACCTTGGCTTTTAGGGTGCCTCGGTGTCGATAAAAACCGAAATGATGAAAGCTTAGGCTTTTAGGGTGCCTCGGCGTCGAAAAACCCTCAATGATAAAAGCTTAGCTTTTAGGATGCCTCGGTGTCGACAAACCCTAAATGATGAGACCATGATCTTGTTCCTTGACAATAACCAACTTTTTGACCAAACTTTGTTCGTATTTATAGAGAAACATGGCCAACAACGATGAGGCCGGGGGTTCGAGCGGCAAGAAATTCTGGGAGCTATCCCAGGAGATGGAGGAACAACCTCACTTGTATGAGGATGCCACCTTCCCCACCGATCCTGAGACCACTGATGGTACCGCCGAGGATGACCCCACCGATGCCACCACTGATGGTGCCGCCGAGGATGCCACCACTGATGATGGCAGCGCACGCACAGATGGCAGCCAACCAAAGAGGCAACGGAAGGACCGGCGCCCGACCGTGCTCCGCACCCTCAAGGAGGAAGTTACTGAAGTGGACTCCGACGGGAATCCAACGGCGCCCGAACGAATAGTCAAGGGGTACTCGCTTCAGCTCAGGTGCATTCTCCGGAGCACCGTCTCGATCAACACCGAGAACCTGAGGCATCCTGACCGAGGGAATTTGCGCAACCTCCTCTTCACGAAGCTGCACGAACGATACAAGTTCCCCGCTGAATTTGAAAACACAAGCCTCAAAGGGAATAAAGTGAACAATGTTGCCCTCACGAAGATGAGCAAGGCCCTGTCTACTTGGAAAAGCAATGTGAAGAGAATGATCGAGAAAGGTGAGAGTTATGAGAAGATCAAGGAGAAAAATCCTTCGATCACCGAAGATGACTAAAACGACTTCAAGATCAATTGCTCGAGCACCGCAAACTCCGAATCAAGTAAGTGGGGGAAAGAAATGCGGGAGCTGAACTTAGGGGAACACACACTCGGTCCCGGCGGTTACAGAGTGGCGGAGCCTATATGGGACAAGGAGGAGGCGGACCGTGCAGAGCAAGGCCTACCGCCCCTCTTCGATAAATACGGTGACAAGCAGACCAGGAACTTTGTCAGGGCCCGGTACAAGAAGGACCCGAAAACAAAGGAGCTTACCACGGATCCGAAGACCAGGGCGCTTGAGCTTGTTCTGGTAAGGAATACACCCCCGCGTAATTAGCTCCACATGGTTGCATTCTAATTAATGAAGCCAAATTTCTAAATGGTTCACATTCCTTCCACAGGCGACTGAAAGCAGTAGCTCGGGGTCGACTAAGAGCAACCCTTGGGACACCACTCTAAATAGGGCGTTGAATGTAATGAAGAACAAGGATAAGCTCAGTAAGCCGACGTCAGCTGGTCGTGTGGCCGGCAAAGGCTTGTCGACAAAATGGTCGTCATACTATAACACTGGTGGGCGAAAGGAGAAAAAGACCAGCTCGGAAAGCCAGGCGCGTGAGGTTCAAGAACTCAGGGCACAGGTGGCACGGATTCCGGAGATTGTCCAAGAGCAAGTGCAACAACAACTCAGAGCGATGATCACCGCCATTGTGCCTACCTTGATCCAGGGGATTGGTGCGTGGATTGTGGGCGGCCAACAGGGGCCGCCCCCGATTCCTAGCTTCACGACCAGCAACTCGCAGAATGCGATGGCGGGGCCATTGGTGTCTCCGGCGGAGGCGGCATTGGTGTCTTCGACGCCGGCACGGGAGCTTAATGCACCCGGGTGTACGTCGGCCGGCACCTCTGCAGCAAGCGGCCCCTCCGTCAAATGCACGCCCGCCGTTGGCGGTGCCTCGACATTAGCCGAGCTCGATGCCATCATCACGATAACTAATTAAGCCTCTCTCGGCCGAGGACTTCATCTCCTTGCCTTTGACTGGGCATCCCTGACGCCCTACATGTTTTCGCAGGGCGCCGCCGACGTTCCGTGCACTCTCCTGCACTTCGTGAACAACGAGTTGGTCGATGTCGCCAAGGGAAAAAATCGTTCAACCGGGCAACCCCTTGTTCCACGGTACCCAGATGCCACCCAACTTGTTTAGGGTTCAACTGGTTCGGGTGCTGCTAGGCTGTGATGAGTTGTTACCTCCGGTTCGACCCGTCGGGGCCGACGATGATGACGTGATGACCCTCAGCGCCTGCCTGAGCTGGCCCCTGCTTTGGCCGAAGAGCCAGATTCGTTTGGGGGCGGGGGACACCACCCCAAAGACAACACCGCCAGTCGTGCCGGCGCCAAGTCGGCCCCATGGCAAGACCGCCGCAACGGTGCCGGACATCCCTATGCCACTGGATCCAAACATGCATATGGCACAGGATCAGAACGACGACGACGACGACGATACATTTGCCAACGTCAATCAGTACTTTGCCGATCATGGGTACGGTGGCGACTTCATGGGGCCTCCTTCTCAAGAACCCAACCCAACAAAAGACGTGCGCGACCTAGCTGGTACCGCGGAGAAGCCAAGTTGCAACAGGCGTCGTCTGCAGTTCAGCTCTCAGGAGACGCCTCCAGCTGCCGACTTCACCGAGCCTCAGATAGGCGAGGTGCGAAATATGATCAGCCCCAACACACTCAAGAAGGTGGTCTGTGAGCAGAACTCGGTCCCATTACATGAGAAGAAGAAGGCACGCAAAAGAAAGACTAACAAGGGTGCGGGCCAGCCGGCACCGAGTACGATCCGTGCTCAGGACGGGCCACCTTCACCTGAGGATATCTCGAGGAGGGTGCATGTGGTGGGTAGGCCGATGCTACCAAGAAATATGCTCGATGCTGCAACCGGTGCTATGCGGAGTCTGCATGACAGTGTTCTTTCTTGGGAGAAGCGGCGTCTCGGAGAGAAGGATGTGGCATACCCGGTTTTCGCGGCCAAGGTGCCAGAGGGCAAGGGCTTTGTGGATAGGTACGATCGTCCTGCGATTTGATGACATCCATGCTATGTTGAACCTTCATCCGCTGCACTACACCTTCGTTCGGCTATTTTCGCTGAGTATGGAGATGCGGATCATTCGCGACAAGACCCCGGACATCGTGATAGTCGACCCCTTCTACATGCGTGCCAAGATCTTGGGCAGCGCTGGGGACTGGCAAGTCGCGAGTTCTTACCTCGAAGGCGTCATTCTGGCAAACCAAGATAAGGATAACTTCCTCGTGCCTTACTTTCCCGAGTAAGTCCTCCCCTCAACTGCCCCGTAACATATGAATTCTTAGATTTCGATCCTTTTTCTTTTAACATTCCGTGTTTTCTGCAGTGACACACATTGCATGCTCATCCTCCTAAGCCCCAAATATTCCATGGCCACGTATTTCGACCCAGACCGTCAGTCGAATGTAGACTACACAAATGTCAAGAAGGTTCTTGATGATGTTCTCCCCGGCTACGTCAAATCTGGAGGCACCTTCACCAGGCCTATTCGTAAGTACGACAAGCATGTGTTCTCCCACAATACGACGTTCTGCTGCGTCAAGCAGCCGCCTGGCGGTCAGAAGGGTGCCTACTACGCCATCCATCACATGCGGGCGATCGTACGGGACCATCATCAACTTCTGCTACCGAGTAGACTCAAAGATTGGGCCGCGAGCGTGTCGGCAATCCAGGACGCGGACATCAGACAAGAATTCTTTCGCATCCAGTCGGAGTTTGCGAAAACCATCCATCAAGATGTCCTTCGTACCTCGGGGCAGTTCTACCTCAGAAATCAACCGTCCAACAGTGACATCGACACAATCCTACAAATGCAGGCTGACAACGCCCGTTGTTTCATGACTCCCACGATAGACGGCGGCTTCATCCACGCTCCGGTCCCTTGAGTCGAGTCGAAAGCAGTGATGTTGTGTCTAGTTCTGAAACATCGATTGGCTCATGTTGTAATTAAACTTTAATGAACTTGTAGTATGTCTCTTCGGTTTCGAGAGTCGTTCAACTTAGATGTAATCGATGATATTAATGTCTTGCTTTTCTCTTCTGATCGTTCTGTTGCATACTTATATATTGCTTATGTATTGTCTGTGAATTGGTACTAACGTTTCGTTTGGCTACTGCATAGCGATGCCGTGGTATGTCGTGTACAAGGGTAAGGTTCCCGGAGTGTACAACGACTGGGAGGAGTGTCGGAGACAGGTTCACGGATTCAGCGGTAACAGTTACAAAGGGTACGCCACTAGGGCCGAGGCCGAATCTAGATACGCTCGCTATCTAGCGGGAGAGGGGAGGGAGCGTTGGAGGAACCGGATGAAGACGAGTTTCATCGTGATGATGCTCATCGTGATGACCGCAACTCTCTTCTATGTGATGGTAGTTTAGATGATCGATATCGACTTGTAATGTGAAGACAAACTCGCGGTCTCGAGACTTGTAATATAATGTTCTATCTTTGTTCGGTCTTTTCAATTCGGAGACTAATATGATGAATTGTATTCGGAGACTAAAATGATAAATTGTATTCAGAGACTAATCTTCTATTGTATTCGATGAATCTGGTGTTGATGTGTGCTGTCTATATTTTGTCCAATTATACATTTTGTAACCTGTGCAAAAAACAGAAAATTAAAAAATAAAAAAACCTAATATTCATACTAATGGCGCATCACATCATAGTGCGCCATTAGTATGCCAAAGGATACTAATGGCGCATCATTAAACAGTGCGCCATTAGTATGCCGAAGTTACTAATGACGCATCATGTTGTTGTGCGTCATTAGTATGCCAAAGCACCTGGGTATACATGGCCCCCTGGGAGGCATACTAATGGCGCACTGTTGTATATACTAATGGCGCATCTGAGGTGCGCCATTAGTATACCAGATACTAATGGCGCACCAGTGGTGCGCCATTAGTAAAATATACTAATGGCGTGGCACTAATGGCGCACCACTAATGCGCCATTAATGGCCAAATTAGGTGCGCCATTAGTAGGCCTTTTCCTAGTAGTGAAAGTACTAGCATCATCACAAGTATCATTCATAACAGAAGTAGTATCATCAATTACTTGCGACATATCAGATTGTATAGCAGGTGGTGGTGCTGCAAGGCGACCTAAAACAGAAGGTGAATCAAGTGTAGAGCTAGATGACAGTTCCTTACCTCCACTCGTGTTAGAGGGTACGCTCTTGGTTCTAGCATCTTTTAGATTCTTCATAATGATAAGGAGATGTATAAATCCCAAGTGAACTCAATAAAAAAAAGTTATGCTCCCTGGCAATGGTGCTAGAAAAAGGTCTTGATAACCCACAAGTATAGGGGATCGCGATAGTCTTCGAGGGTAGTATTTCACCCAAATTTATTGATTCGACATGAGGGGAGCCAAAGAATAAGCCTTAGCAATTGAGTTGTCAATTCAACCACACCTGGAAATAATATCTCTACAACAAAGTGTTTATTAGCACAATAGTTTTATGGTTTTGATAGTAGCATCAGTAACATAAATAGTAATAGTAGTAGTTTTGTAGTGATTGTAACAACATCAGCAGCAATAGTAACTTAGCAAAGATCAATATGAGAAAAAGCGTAGGCATTGGATCAGCGACAGATATTTGCATTGGATGATATTCATCATATAACAGTCACAACCTAGAGCGATACACAATAGCTCCAATTCATCAATTCAATGTAGGCATGTATTTCGTATGTAGTCATACGTGCTTATAATAAGAACTTGCATAACATCTTTTGTCCTACCCTTCCGTAGCAGCGGGGTCCATAAGAGAATCTAAGGGATATTAAGGCCTTCTTTTAATAGAGAACCGGAACAAAGCATTAACACTCAATGAATACATGAACTCCTCATACTACGGGAATCACCGGAGCGAATCCCAATTGTCATCACTTTGGGGTCTACTGATCATAACACATAATAAGTGTATACAACTTGCAAGATAGGACCAAAAACTCACTTATATTCATGGAGACATAATAAGGTTCATATCTGAAATCATGACACTCGAGCCCTAGTGACAAGCATTAAGCATAACAAAGTCATAGCAACATCAATCTCAGAACATAGTGGATACTAGGGATCAAGCCCTAACAAATTGACTCGATTACATAACAAATCTCATCCAACTCCATCACCGTCCAGCAAGACTATGAAGAAATTACTCACTCCCGGTGGTGAGCATCATGGAATTGTTGATGAAGAAGGGTTGATGATGACGACAACGACGAATCCCCCTCTCCGGAGCCCCAAACGGACTCCAGATCAACCATCCTAATGAAGAACAAGAGGTGACGGCGGCTCCGTATCATAAAATGCGATGATTTCTTCTCTGATTTTTTCTCTCCGCAAGACGATCTTTATGGAGTTGGAGTTAGGGAAGATGGAGGTTTGTGGGACCCATGAGCTTAGGTGGCGCGCCCTAGGGGGCGCCACCTGAGCTCATGGCTCCGTGGTGGCCCCCTCCACCAGAGCTTTTCGCCAATAATTTTCATATATTCCAGAAAAATTCTCCGTAAAATTTTAGCCCAATCTGAGAATTTTTATTTCTGCACAAAAATAACACCATGGTAGTTATGCTGAAAACATCGTCAGTCGGGTTAGTTTCATTTAAATCATGCAAATTAGAGTCCAAAACAAGAGAAAAATTGTTTGGAAAAGCGGTTACGTTTAGGACGTATCACCACGGCAGTTCCAACAAAGTATTTTCATTACGCCCAACAATCACTCTCTAGGGGAGCCGCGCCGGTTCAGAGAAAACTGAAACTTGCAACATCAGCACATCCAGTCATGCATAGGCTGGATCATAGCTTCACTCAGACAAACATCAAGACCCATGCATGCATGCTTCTCATGCAGAATACGATGGATAAAAAAGAATCATATGAACACCTGGGTGCAAGCACCAGGAGGCTCGCAACAGAGAATGAGAGACCAGCGACAGCACCTCTGGCGCCATCCTGGGAAAGAGAGACCGACGCACGCGCCGCCCCCCGCGTAGGCGACCGCCGGCGGGCCGGCTAAACCCTAGTCGCCTTGGATATCGCCTCCAACGAGAAGAAAAACGCTTTGCCTGACTTGTAAACATACCCCGCTTTGATGTGTACATTTTTTATACTTCATATTCTACATTTTTTATACATGTTTTTTTAGGGTGAATTTTTTTATACATGTGCCTCCTTTGGTTCATAGGGTAGGGAAATCATAGGAACAGAAAAGTCATAGAAAATGGGATGACATGCATCTCAAATCCTATGAATAGGAATAGGGAAGAAGATGTCCTTTGATTCACTTGATAGAATTTTTTCCATTGAGTCTAGGCTAATGTTTATTTTCCTATGAATTGTGAATGATAGGAAGAATTCCTCCATAGGAATAGGATTCCATTCCTACAAACCAAAGGGCTCTAAAGGATTTTTTCCTACAAAAATCTTATCCTATGAAATTCCTACAAAAATCCTCCAAACCAAAGGAGGCTTAACATATTTTCTCAACCGCGCGCTACAGTATCGGTCAAACCCAATGGGCCGGCCCAGTCAAGAGTTCTATTTGCGCAAAACGCGTCTCCCGATTGTCAGTGAAACGTCACCGACCGGGCCAGTTTCATGGGCTTGCATCAACCCACACATCACGACGACATCAGGCTCCTCACCGTGAACGAGCCCCATTGTCAGGACCCAGAACCTCGCAGACAGTTAACTAAAGAAATCGACAGTTTAACTGAAGAAATCAACACTGAAACTGAAGAAATACTGGTCTGGGAAATGGACGACTATGATGGAACCAGCGAGTGACGATCAATGGCTATCTTCAGTAACGGAGTCCTGTTCATCTTCACGCCGTTGCCGCCACCCGCATGACAACTACAGAACGGGATCAATGCATGTGACTCGCCACCTGCTCCCTCCTACTTATCCCCTCCTCCAAGCCCGAGCGGGCCATCTTTCCCCTTTCTCCAAGTTGTAATAGCTAGCCTAAGGTAGAACCCTAGACTACTTGGTAGAATTCGGGCAGATCCTCGATCTGAACCCCTGTATATGTACTTGTTGCTGCAATTTATCCAATCGGGGCTAGTTCGAGTGCTTGTGTTGCTGTTTGATGTGATTTGGTCCTGTCAATTGGTATCAGTAGCCAGTCGTTTCTCGGAGGCGGATCGATCGAAGTGCATTGTGGTTGGGTTTCGGCTTGGTAAAATTCCACAGCGAGCTGTCGATCGCGGCGGCGGAGTTCGCCGATGGCGAATTTTGGCGGCAGAAGGGCGAGGTCACCGGCCAGGGTTGCAGACTAGTTCTATTGTCAAATTCCGGAGCCGGTAGTGATCGCCATGCCTACCAGGACGAAGCACATGGACGAGATCTCGGAGGAGCTGGAAGCTCTTCAGAGCGAGGTCGCTGTGCTGGGTCTAAAGGAGGACAAGATCCAGGTTCAGATGGATCTGGTCCACACTCGGCTATAAACGGTCGAGTCCCTAGAGAAGCAGTTGGGCAAAGTGGAGCTGCTCGTGGAGAACAACGCCAAGGTCCAGCAGGAAATTTTTACGGTTCTTCGGGAGATGCAGAGCGAAAATCCCTCCCCTCCCTTCCCTGGACCTCACGCTGCAGGATCAGTGGTTACTCAACAGGATATACACCAGCAGCAGCACCAACAACCCCAGCGAACAGTTGCAGCGCCAGAAAATCCTACCATAATTCCTCAAGTACAGCAACAACAACTCCAAAATCCCAACACCAACAGACTGGTTAGTCAGCAACATCAAGTTCCTCCTCTTGCTACACAACAATATCAATCTGATCGAGCAGCTCAATTCATGAAAAGCATCTCCAAAGGGCCAAAGTTGGATTTCCCTGTTTCAACGGAGAAAACCCTCTAGGCTTGATTCGGCAAGTGAATAAATACTTCCAACTGGCACAAACTCCAGATGAATGCAAGGTCGACTTAGCTCTGACTTACATAATCGGCAGAGCAGATAATTGGGTCAGGAGTGCCCAATTAGATAACATCAAAATGCCATGGGATGATTTCTGCAGGCTAATTTGTGACATATTTGCAGATCACAATATCTATGAAATTTTGGAGAAATTCCATAGCATCAAACAGAACACACTTTCAGTAACTGCTTATACAGACAAATTTGAGGAGATCATGGCCATCATCAGAGCTGAACATCCATATCTGCAAGAGCATTACTACGTGGTCAGTTTTGTAAATGGACTGAAACCTAGCATTAGGTGCAACTTACGGCCTCAAATACCACAAACATTATCTCAAGCTTACTGGTTAGCTCGAGACTATGAGAGTGGCATCCAAGCAAAGTATCAGTCTTATGTCAATCAACAAGAGAAACAGCAGCAGAAATAATCAACCCCTCCAGCTCCTAATTTACAAGTACCTGCTGCTGCACCAGCAACTAAGAAACCAGGCATTTGTTGGCGATGTAATGGACCTTGGGTTCCTGGTCATAAGTGTAAGCAAGCTCCATCATTGCATGCCGTAGCTGGTACTGACAGTGCACCAGAAATTACCACTGAAGAAGAGGCACAACTTGCAGTTCTGTCAACATAAGGTCAGTGGGTTGAATCTGATAATCAGTGCATGCATATCTCTGCACAGGCCATATCTGGAAACACATCTCCCTCAACTTTAGCAGTCACCATAGTAATTGGAGGCAGACAGGGTGTAGCCTTGGTGGATACTGGTAGTACCAACACTTTTATTGACCTGAAGTTTGCTATGAAAGCCAATTGTTCTCTGACCAATACCCTGACAAAGAAAGTGTCAATTGCTGGGGGTGGTTCTCTGTTATCAGGTGCTTATGCTCCAGACACAAGCTTTAAGATATGCAATGAACAATTTTCCAATGATTTCACTGTCTTAGAACTACATGGATATGATGTAGTTCTTGGGTGTGATATGCTCACAAAGCACAATCCCCTCTCCATGGACTTTGAAGCTAGAATTGTTACTATGCTCAAAGACAAACTGCATTCAGTGACTTTTCCTGACTGTACAACTACTGTTGCTCCCAAAATCATTTCAGCAGAGAAGTTGGAACAGATGTGCTCTAAAGGTGCAGTTGGTTTCACTATGAGTTTGCAATTTATGACAACAGAAGGCAAATCATTTCTAGCTGCTCAACAAACACCTAAAGATTTTCTGCCTGTTCTGGAACAATATGAGGAACTGTTTAAAGAACCAACTACTCTACCACCATCAAGAGACTGTGATCACTCTATCCCTCTCAAGGAAGATGCAACTCCTTCAAATGTGAGACCTTATAGAGTGGCACATTTGCAAAAGGAAGAAATGGAACAACATATCAAAACTCTGCTCTCCAGGCACATTATCCAACATAGCATGAGCCCTTATGCATCACCAGCAATATTGGTTAGGAAAAAAGGGGGGACCTGGAGATTGTGTATAGATTATAGAAAATTGAATGCACCGACAATCAAGAATAAATTTCCTATTCCTGTTATAGAAGATTTACTGAATGAATTAAATGGAGCAACAATATTCAGTAAGTTAGATCTGAAATCATGTTATCATCAAATCATAATGAAAGCAGAGGACATACACAAGACAACATTCATAACTTATTCTGGCCATTATGAATTTTTAGTCATGCCCTTTGGACTGACTAATGCTCCAGCAACATTCCAAGCTTTAATGAACAAACTATTTGCACCATATTTGAGGAAGTTTGTGCTAGTATTCTTTGATGATATCATGATCTTCAGCAAAAATCCGGAGGAACATAAAGAGCATTTAAAGATTGTTATGGACATACTGAAGAAAAACAATCTTCCACTCAACAAATCCAAGTGCATCTTTGAAACTCCCACTGTGGAGTACTTGGGTCATGTGATCTCGGCTCAGGGAGTAGCAACTGACCCTGAAAAGATTGCAGCTGTGCAACAATGGCCTGTACCTGCTAACATCACTGAACTGAGAAGCTTTTTGGGATTAGCTGGTTACTACAAAAGGTTTATCCAGGATTATGGAGTAATCTGCAGGCCCCTACATGACTTGCTGGAGAAAGATTCTTTCCTTTGGTCTGAAACACAGACAGCAACATTTAACAAGCTCAAACACAGTCTGACCCATGCACCAGTACTAGCTCTACCTGATTTCACTATCCCATTTGAGCTGGAATGTGATGCTTCAGGTGCTGGCATTGGAGCAGTTCTCATGCAATAGCATAGACCCATTGCTTATTATAGCAAATCTCTGGGACCTAAAGCAGCTGCACTCTCCACTTATGAAAAAGAGGCAGTAGCTATACTAGAATCTCTTAGGAAATGTAGACACTATTTTCTTGGATCCTCTTTGATCATCAAAACAGACCACCAAAGTCTGAAGTATATAACAGAACAGAGAATTTCAAAAGGAATTCAGCATAAGCTCATGCTCAAACTGCTGGAGTTTACTTATACTATAGAATACAAGAAAGGAAAAGAGAACAAAGCTGCTGATGCACTTTCAAGAAAACCTCAAGTGATGTCTATCTCCATGGCAATTCCCAGTTGGACAGAGAGCATTGAGAACACTTACAAAAAAGATGACAAATTCAAAAGTCTTATAGCTCAACTCACAACTAGCACTACAACATTGCCACTGTATACATATACTGCAGGTATACTGAGATACAAAGATAGGATATATGTGGGCACTGATCCTGAATTCCAACAACAACTTCTGTCCACATTTCACTCCTCTCCTATTGGGGGACATTCTTGAGTGAGAGCCACTTACCACAGAATTAAGAGGATTTTCTATTGGCCAAACCTTAAAGCCCATATAGAAACATTCATACAACAGTGCCCAGTGTGTCAGAGAACAAAAGGAGAACATTGCCACTATCCTGGACTGTTGGACCCCCTCCCAATACCTGATATGGCCTGGAGGCACATTTCTATGGATTTTGTAGAAGGTCTACCTAAATCTCAGGGTAAAGATGTAATCCTAGTAGTTTTGGACAGATTTACAAAATATTCACACTTCATTGCTCTATCCCACCCATTTACTGTCACAACTGTTCTGCAAGTTTTCGTTGACAACATCTTCAAACTACATGGAATGCCAATATCCATAGTAACTGACAGAGATACAATCTTTACAAGTAACTTTTGGCAGGCCCTGTTCAAAGCTCTGGGAGTGAAACTCAATATGAGTACAACTCATCACCCTCAATCTGATGGACAGACAGAGAGGGTCAACCAGTGTTTGGAGGCCTACCTCATAGCTATGGCATTCAATGAACCAAGGAAGTGGTGTGCTTGGCTATCTATGGCAGAATGGTGGTTTAATACCTCCTACCACACAACAACTAAGTTCACACCTTTTCAGTGCTTATACGGATTCCCACCTCCACAGATTGGAGAAGTTTCAGTACCTGGACCTAGTGATACTGAGACAGTCCTTCTTGCAACAGAGAGAACATATGTAACAACAACTGAAACACAATCTGATCATCGCACAACAGAGAATGAAGAAATATGCTGACAGAAACAGAACAAATAGATAGTTTTCTGAAGGAGATATGGTATATCTCAAAATGCAACCTTACAGACTTGCTGCTTTTGGTATTCGGACATGCCTCAAACTAGCTACAAAGTTTTATGGGCCTTTCAGGATCTTACAAAAGATTGGCAATTCCTCTTACAAGCTACCGCTACCTGAAGCTGTTCAGATACACAACGTTTTCCATGTGAGCCAACTAAAAAGACACTTGGGACCGAATGCCATCCCTGCTCCAGGACTGCCACTTGTTGACGCTTCAGGGAAAAACAAAGTTGCTCCTGTCTTGGTCTTGGAAACACGAGCAATTCCTCGACACCCAAAACTTGTCACCCAATGGTTACTTCAGTGGCTGAACATGTCGCCTGAGGATGCGACGTGGGAAGACGCAGACTTCATCAAGTTTACATTCCCTGACTTCTTCAATGCAACAATTCGTTCTTGGTTTCCTTCCAAAGATCCCCGAGGACAAGGATCTGCTTCTGGAGAGGGTAATTGTCAAGACCCAGAACCCCGCAGACAGTTAACTGAAGAAATCGACAGTTTAACTGAAGAAATCAACACTGAAACTGAAGAAATACCGGTCTGGGAAATGGACGACTATGATGGAACCAGCGAGTGACGATCAACAGCTATCTTCAGTAACGGAGTCCTGTTCATCTTCACGTCGTTGCCGCCACCCGCATGACAGCTACAGAACGGGATTAGTGCACGTGACTCGCCACCTGCTCCCTCCTACTTATCCCCTCCTCCAAGCCCGAGCGGGGCATCTTTCCCCTTTCTCCAAGTTGTAACAGCTAGCCTAAGGTAGAACCCTAGACTACTTGGTAGAATTCGGGCAGATCCTCGATCTGAACCCTTGTATCTGTACTTGTTGATGCAATTTATCCAATCGGGGCTAGTTCGAGTGCTTGTGTTGCTGTTCGATGTGATTTGGTCCTGTCAAACCAAAGGAGGCTTAGGCTTTGTTTGGTATCAAGGGGGAGAAAACCCAAGGCAACAAGCCCCCACGGGTAATTTTCACACGCACACGGAATTCCCTATCAACCGCGGGGAGAATTTCTGTCACCGTTTGGCACCAAGGCGAGGAAGCTGAGATCCACCCGAGGAAGCGGCTGTACGACGCAGGGAGGGAGCGGTGGCCGTCACCTCTTTTTCGCAAGAGCCAGCGTGGGTTTCATCCCCGACCCATCGAGGCGTGGAAGCCTCTCCAAGGACGTGGAAGGGGCGGGGGTGGCCCAATCTGATGGGCATCCAAATGCAGTGGCGGCCTTCCCAGGAGTGAATCAGCCCGTGGTTGCTCCACCCAGGAAATAGGCAGGGATCCCCTGCAACCAAATTAGCCCTTAACATATTTTCTCAACCGCGCGCTACAGTATCAGTCAAACCCAATGGGCCGGCCCAGTCGGGAGTTCTATTTGCACAAAACGCGTCTCCCGGTTGTCAGCGAAACGTCACCGACCGGGCCAGTTTCACGGGCCTGCGTCAACCCACACATCACGACGGCATCAGGCTCCTCGTCGTGAACGAGCCCCATCAACCCCCGTCGACTGCTCGGCTGCTCCTCTCCCAACCATGGCGGCCGTGGCGCCTACCCCCGACAACCTCGAGCCCCCGCTGTCCACTCCTCGAAACACGGCAACCCCACCTCAGGCCACCGTCACGTCCACCCCGCCGAACCAGGCAACCCCTAATCCCCCGGCCTCCAACCCCACGATGTCAAGCCCTAACCCTAACCCCGCCCTCGCCCCCGCCCCTCCGGTCGTCCTGCCGCCGTTGCCCCCTGTTCCGGTATCCTTCGCCCCTTCCTTCCGGCCGCTGGGTGCACCGCCCTCGCCGCAGGTGCAGCAGTACGGTGCTATACGTAATCCGGGCTACCTGATGGGACAGCCGATGCAGCCGCCAGGCGTGCACCACGTGATGCGTCCGCCGACCATGTACGCGCCCCAGCCGGGTCCGTACATGCAGCAGCCGGGCGTCGCCGTTCCTCCCGGTGGGTCCCGTTCTCCATCCATCTCTAGGCTTATACGATTGAATGGCAATAGATTTATGCTTCCGCCTGATTGTGCCTGGGAAATCTCCCGACGTTCCATGTGCTGCGCTGTAGGAAATCCGGTGGAATCGACTGGATATGTCTTTAACACGCGGGTAGGATCTGGGATTAGGGTTTAGAGGTGGGATGCGCCTGATGCTAGTGATTTACAGTAGTGTTTAGAGAAACTGGCATCCCCTCGCTTGATAACGATGACAGGGTATTTCTCTGCTACAGCGGTGGTCGTGCCGGCCATTACTCCCTTCAGCGAGAGGTGCTGGCTCATGTTTGATTCTGCTGCTCTAACTGAAGCTATAACAGATCATTTTCTCCCTCACTGCATGTGGTATGCTGACTGTTTGAATTTGAACTGGTTATATTTAAATTGTGTGAAATTGATTTAAATGCTTTAGCTTGCCGTTTAATTAGGCTCGGTTTCTGTATGTACTTAGATCCTTCGACAATGGGTTGTTCAAAAAATGGGCTAAGGTACCATGATTTCCTGTCGCTTAATTTCATGTCAAGTATTTCTTGCTTAATTTGGTTTAAATTACTTTTATCGTTAATAAGAAGTTTAGAGTGAGTGACACATTTGCTTAAGCTTTTATATCTTGAGTAGTGCAATGCAATGGTGTGAGCTGTCCCAAGTTTTGCAAATAACCAATACAAGTACGTTATCCTGCCTAATGGGCGCTAAGAGGTAAGGCTAGCTTTCCCTAGTTCTTATTTTATTTGAAAATAATATTGTTTTTTTGTCGATGTTCATCCCGGTTATTCTGAATATGCAAGATACCTGCTTATCTATTTAGTGCTGCTCTTCTTTCCCTGTGTCTTATGCTAGCTTACATATTTTTAAAGGATTAATGTATGCACTCTGTGCTCTGTTTTCTGGACTGTTACTAATGTGGCAGCATAGATGTTTGTTTGTTTCTCTCTTCAGGTGTGCATCGTTATCCTGGACCATATACTATGATGCGTCCATGTTTTCCTCCACGCCCAATGCCTCCTGTTGGTGTTGTGCAAATTCAACGGCCAGCAACAATTCCTGGAATTCGTGGTGCTCCTCCTATGGTAGCCCCTCCTGCCAGACCGCCTGCTCCAGCTGTCACACCCGCTGACAAACCACCAACTGCAGTTTATGTCGGGAAGATCGCCCCAACAGTGGACAATGGTTTGCTTCTTTCGCTTCTTCGGGTATATCACCTTTTCCCTATTATTTTTGTAGTATATTAACATGGCAATGTCGACTTGTACATACTTTAGTCAGTTTTTCTGTTTATGCCATCAAATGCTTTTAGCATGTGTGTTTAAATGTTTTCCCATCTTCAGATTTGTGGACCTGTCAAGAGTTGGAAGCGCACCCAAAATCCAAGTAATGGCAAACCAGTAGCGTTTGGCTTTTGTGAGTTTGAATCTGCTGAAGGCATCCTTCGTGCGACACGGTTGCTGAACAAATTGAGCATTGATGGGCAAGAACTGGTGGTATGCATCATTCTTACATATTTCTTATGATTGTGGAATCGGTGGATTTGATAAATATGGGAACTAAAATGTAATTTCATTCGGAAGGATAAGGACCTGCATATAACCTAATAATAGGACATCAGTTGTTTCTAACAAAATCTTTTTTATAACAAATTCTTACATATTTCTTATGATTGTGGAATCGGCGGATTTGATAAATATGGGAACTAAAATGTAATTTCATTCGGAAGGACAAGGACCTGCATATAACCTAATAATAGGACATCAGTTGTTTCGAACAAACTCTTTTTTGTAAAAGCTGACAACTGTTTGTAAACTGATTCTTAGTAACTTGCATGTTCCATGTACGAACCAACGGGAACTTATTGAATTTTTATGAGCGTGTTTGGATGGCATCCATGCCACTACACGCCTGGCCTGGACAGGTCCCTGTATTCTCCCTGGCGACTGTTTTGTTCGTGTCCATGAGTAGAAAATGCATACCTGGCCTGGCTGGCTCAAATGCGTGATTAGCCTGGTCAAGTTACGAAAGCACGCAAGGAAACACTAGCCTGGTTCGAGACCTGGCAAAAATTTGCCTGGCCTGAACCTTCCCTGAGACCTGCCTGGAAATTGTTTGGTTGATGCCTGAAGAGTGAAACACTAGCCTGGCCTGGAGCTTCTGCTATGGTCATTAGCCTGACTCAAATACCAGGCATGTTGGTTAGCCTGGACCAGGCGTTCTGCACCAGTCGCCTGGCTCAAGCCTGGGGTTCTAATTCTGCTTTTTTCTTGTGGGCCAGCAGCTATTTGCAGTCTGACACATAAATAATTGCTTCACAGGCACAGGACACGAACCGAACGCGTAGCACTCAGGCTGGCCTGGCCAGGCAATTATTTTCATGTCTCCAGGCCGTTGCCAGGCTTCATTTTCTCCCAGGCATGAAGTCCAGGCCTCAAACCAAACTAGCTCAATATCTTTTCCCCAGGCAGTGGGCTTAGCCTGGACCAGGCCTCCGGTTCCCTGCGCCTGGACATGCCTGGCGTGTAATTAACATTTTTTATTCTTTATCTGACACAGCACCAGGCAACTCCGAATCCAAACAAGCCTTTGCCAGGCTAGCCTGGACAGGCACAAAAGGGTCACCTTACCAGGCGTAGGCCAGGCGCCTGATTTTTTCAGGCACGGACCCCAGGGTGCCATCCAAACTGGCCCTATGCCTTTGTCGCTCACATGTTGGTTCCAGACCAATCTGTAAAAATATGTTTCACCTGTTGGATTGATGGAAAATGAGGGCCCACAAATTCTAATTCACAAAGCTTAATTCTTATGTACTGGAACCCTGTGCCGAAGGATTAGAATAATACTTTCCTTTTGCTTCCATGACGTTGTGTTAGGGTATTAGGGATTAATTTTTGAAACCTTGTAGCCTGAAGGCATCCTAGTCATAGAATGCTTGTTTTACCATCATGTGCATGTTTTTAGACATTGTACCGACCAGGGGCGGACCCAGGACGAAAATGTCCCGGTGTCCACGCCTAAATTACATGTGTGGACGCCAAGCTATGTTATGCATATAAAACTAACATACTCAACAACTCTAGATAACCAGTAGTAAATATCCTTATCAAAATAGTGTTGTACTTAAATTTGTAGTTGATTATATGAAGTCTTTCGCCCAAGTTGAACAATAAAGCATAAAAATTATGAACACAAGTTTAATCAGCTAAGGCTACACTATTTAAGTTTGAACATGCTAGCATCGAAACAAAAGATAAAACATATTGGTTGAATTTATAATTATGAAGATGTACTTACTTACATTGTGTTGTTCTGAGTTGTGCATTCAATGGGCAAGGAATGATCCACATAAATGAGAACCACTTGGACTCGATCCTTACTTACCAACACTAGCAAATCGCAGTAATTCAATTCTTAACTGTAACATCGTTGGAACTAACAGCTCTAGACCTACAAACAAATTTAGAAGGAAGTTATATAGGTACGCACTTGGACTCGATGGTAACGACTTGCGGTACTTTTTTCATCAATTCTCCAACGATTAGGCGCATAGGCCATGGCAACACGGATGCTTCAATGACGATTGGGCAGGTGGGTGAGGCGACGCGCCATGACGAATCTGTGCAGGGGGAGGCAAGAAGCCATGAGTAGGCGCAGATTTTTCTTAGGGTTGCAGGTGTAAATAAAAGCGATCAAAATAGTTGGAGAGAATCTTGTCCTTATCTCTTCAATTCAGTATATGGCAACGTTGTTGCCACTAACAGCAGTTCCTGAATCAGAGGCACGCAGACCATGGGGAGTGCCCCAGATCCTAAAGACCAGGACTTTCTATACATGACTTTTACAGAACGCGTACAGTTTAGTAGAATTGATCGATAGCCTGGGTCGTGGCTAGCTGGGTACCTCAATGGCCAATAGATGGGCCAGGCCTGTGAACCGTCGCTTCAGCCGGTGTCCATGTACAAATTTTACCGGTGTCCCACCTGATATATCACCTATCACTTAAGGTAATCGGAGAACCTACCCGGTGTCCTGTGACACCGGGTGTGTCTACATGGGTCCGCCCCTGGTACCGACACAATAGATGCTTTTGTCCATAGGTGAGATACGCTACCCAACATTTAAGTGGTAGCAGATAGACCAATTAAATTTCTTGGTTGTTTGGTGTGAAAAACACCTACCGTAACCTTTCTTGTGTACCATTGTTCAGTCATTGAATTATCTGTTACTGTGTGCATAGGCAGAACTTGTAAAGGATCCCTCCATTCGATTGTTACAGTTTATTTCTGTGCTAGTGCCGTGTTCAACCAGCATTTGAATTGGCCTGCAGTTTTTTTATCAAGGATTGCTTAAGGAATATGTTTACTTTGAAAATCCTGCATGATGTAGTCTAATCACATTTCAAGGAGGCCATCAAGATTTTTTTTTCCTCAATTGACATGGTTAGACACTTTTTTGTGTTGCCTGTTAAATATATATCTAAATCTTCCATATGTTCTCTCAAAAGTAATGATAATGTTATTATCCCTCCTTATGTATTTTTGAACTCTCCTTATATTTTATTTCAATGCAAGGTTAATATTAATGATGCCACCAAAGAGTACCTGAAGAAACATGTTGAAGAAAAGAAGAAGGTACATGAGAACACCAAAAAGGAGGAAGATGAAGGTGGGGATGGGACTTCTGCTGTTGCTGAAAATGAATCATTGAAGCTTGTTTCTGGTAAAACAGATGAAACAGAAGATTCCGGAGATAAGGATAGTGAAGAAAACACCAAGAAATTTGGGATTGTTACAAATGAGGATTCTGAGGCTGATAAGGCTGCTGCAGAACTAATAAACAGTATTATTGAAGAGTGGTTAAAGACTCGACCCCTGCCGCCGCCACCACCACCCCCGCCGGTTCAACCATCTGCTGACATCTCATCCAAACATAACAACGGGGAGTCTGTTGTTGACATGGCAATGACTGGTATGGAATAATGGTAATAGTTTTTTGGCCAAATTTGCATTTGAATAATATGTATTTCATCACTGCTGCAGATTCTGAAGATAATGATGATTGTGTTGACAAAAGGACAGTTAGTGAAACTGAAAAGACAGAAAATGACTCTCTTGATAGGAGGAAAGATAAAGAGCATGACAAGGAGAAGCAGGAAAAGGAAAAAGAACTTCAAAGATATGAGCGTGAGCGTGAGCGAGAAAGAGTCAGGAGGGATAGAGATAAGGAACTCAAGCATAGAGAAGTGGAAAGGATGTACAAAGATCACCTTAAAGAGTGGGAATCCAGGGAGAGAGATAAAGAATATCAAAGACAATACGAGAAGGACCGTGAGAAGGAAAAAGAACGTGAACGCAAAAGGGAGATCATGAAGCAGGAAGATGAAAGCGATGAAGAGGATTCGAGGAAAAGAAGACGAAGGAGCAGTAACGCACTTGAAGAGAGGAAAAGGCGGAGGCAACGCGAAAAACAGGAAGACTTCGCGGACAAATTAAAAGAGGAACAGGAAATTGCTGAAGCAAGGAGGCATGCAATAGAGCTGCAACAGCAGGCAGATGAAGCAGCTGCGGCAGAGTCTGCTATATTTATGGAGGTTGATGGTGATGACGGGAAGGAAGCAGATGCACCAAACAAGCCGATTGTTTCAGATGATGATAATGTCGTCAGCATTGCTAATGGTGTTGATGCAGGTAAGTAAATATTTCCTCACAAAGTTTATCACATTAGCTACATTCTAGTTCCAACATTTTTGCATCCATTCTACAGATGATGGCAAAACTCATAAGGACTGTAACGGTGATGAAGCAAGTATGGTACCTGGTCAAATTCTAGATATCAAACAAAATAGCAATGCTCCAGCAAAAAAGTTGGGTTTTGGTTTGATTGGCTCTGGTAAACGGACATCTGTTCCATCAGTTTTTGCTGAAGAGGATGACGATGATAATAAGGATAAACGGATAAGACCTTTAGTACCTATTGATTACTCCACTGAGGAATTGCAAGCTGTGGAGGCGGATTCTTATTCTGACCAACCCAATAATATTGTAGCAGCTGCTGAGTTTGCTAAGCGCATCTTGGTATCTAATCAAAAGGAAGAGCAGCCTGAAACCGAAAGGAGTAGGAGAGCCATTGATAGATCGACCCTAAGGGATAAAAGTCGAAATGATGAAGATGGTGCACGTCTTGGTGATGACAGAAGAGAAATGATGCATGATCGAGACAACGATAAGCCCAAGTTAGAGAACAAGAAAGTTTTGGATGCAAAACAATTGATTGACATGATTCCGAGAACAAAGGAAGAGCTTTTTTCCTATGATATTAATTGGGCAATATATGAGAAGGTGAATTATTTTTCTTGACCTTGTATTTTCAGTACTCAAAAGTTGGGTAATGTTTTGTTTCTTCACCCATTTCAAGTTATTTTTATGTCATATCTTTGTGCATGCATGTTATTTCTTTGTTCTGTGAGGTCTTTATGGAAGCAGTTTAGGTATGTTTGCCAGTGGTTACAAAAGGAAAAAACACACGATGTAGTGCTCCTTAAACCATTGCAGATCTGAAGATATTTTTTCCTGAACAGATACGAGATCCACCGCATAATTATTTCATTAGTATAATGTTAAACCTGTTATTATTTTCATTCCGGTCAACGTGCATAATTCACAATTTGATCTGAGAGGCACCATATGTTGGGTACACAAGTGTAAAGGTGTGTCAGATGGTTTTTACTCTGAAATATTTGATTTTGCTTTCCCTGTTGTGTTTGCGGTGTGGTTGTATTCAACACTAACATCATTGTTCTTTTGTGTCAGCATGAGTTGCATGATAGAATGAGGCCTTGGATCTCGAAAAAGATAATCGAATTTCTTGGTGAGGAGGAATCGACGTTGGTGGAATATATTGTCTCGTGCACCAAAGATCATGTGCATGCATCGAAAATGCTGGAGCTCCTACAGTCAATTTTGGACGTCGAGGCTGAAATGTTTGTCCTTAAGATGTGGAGGATGCTAATATTTGAAATTAAGAAAGTTGAAGCAGGACTATCAGTAAGAGGGAAGGCTTGAAGTTGAGGCAACTGTCTTGTATAACATTTTCTGCTTTTTGTCTGCAACTGTTTTCTTACTTCTAAGCTTATGTTGTAAGACAGCTGCTGTAAACATTTGAGTGAGATTGAATTACTGGTTCCCATATGTTCTGATGTCTATTGTAGAAATGTATACATGAACTGTTGATGCTCAATATTTGATCTGAAATTGCTGCGTACTTGCGTGTTTACAGTGTGCCCTTTTATTGTTTCCAAGTTCCAACAGGTGATTGTAGAATGTGCTAGTGATAAGAGTACATTTACTCTTCAATCTGTACCAACTTGATTTTCTTTGCACATGATGTACATGGTGAAAATTTTCATGAGACTTTGAAAGTGTACTTGTTTTACTTCAACAAAACCGTGGAGAAGAAAAAACAGATAGCACCTGGTTGGAGAAATATTTTTTGGACTGTTCCATTCAAAATTCATGTAAGTTTCCTATAAGAAATCTAACTTCTTCACCTTGTGTTTGCAATTGTGGTATTCTATTATAGGGTGCGTATTGCGAGCTGAGTAAAATGAAGCCACCACATTGAATATGTCATATATTAGTAAAATGAAGGCACCACATTGAATATGTCATATATTTCGTGTAAGAAATCTAACTTCTTCACCTAGTGTTTGCAATTGTAGCATTTTATTCTAGGGTGAGTATTGAGAGCTGAGTAAAATGAAGCCACCACATTGAATATACGTATAAGAAATCTAACTTCTTTCGCCTTGTGTTTGCAATTGTAGTATTCTATTCTAGGGTGAGCATTCACAGATGAGTAAAATGAAGCCACCACATTGAATAGAGCTTCAATATTCCTATTCTACTTATGATAATCACATGCTCTTGTTTGGACTTTAGAAACTTGACAATATTATTTGTGGCCTAAAGAATTTGTCATTCTGATCATGAATCTTTGAAACATATTAAAAGTCAAGCAAAACTGAACTGTACATATGCTAAATGGGTTGAATTCATTGAGATTTTTCCTTGTGTCATTGGACACATGAAAGACAAAGAAAATGGTAGTGTTGATGCATGTCTCGTCTATATAATGTGCTTTCATAACTTGATTTTAAAATATTTGATTTGGAGACCGTCAAAGATCAATATGTGCATGGTACTGAATTTAAAGATGCATTGCAGAATTTTAAAGATGGAAGAACATGAAACACGTTTGTCATTAATGATTGCTATATGTTCCGTGCTAACAAGCTGCATTCCAGCTAGCTTTGTTCGTCTTTTATTGTTGCAGAGGCACATGGAGGAAGATTAATGGGACACTTTGGCGTGAAGAAGATGGATGCCATATTTGCTAAACATTTCTTTTGGCCAAAATGAAACGAAAAGTCGATCATTTTGTTGCTCGCTGCACTGTATGTCAAAAAGCTAAGTCATGACCCAATCCTCTGGTTTATATATGTCTTTGTCTGTACCTAGTGTTTCATGGGTGGACATATCCATGGACTTTGTTTTAGGTTTACCTTGAACAAAGAAGGGGAGGGATAACATATTCGTTGTCATGGATAGAATTGTGAAAATAGCACACTTTATACCATGTCATAAAAGCAATGCTGCTGCTAATTTGCTGATTTGTTCTTGCATGAAATTATTCACTTGCATGGTGTGCTGAATACTATTTATTTTAGATCTTGATACTAAATTTCTTAGCCATTTTTGGAGATGCCTATGGGTTAATTTGGAGACTAAACTGCTTTTTAGTACTACATGTCACCCACAAATTGATGAGACAAACTGAAATAGTCAATAAAACATTGTCTACTATGCTTAAGGTTGTTTCAAAGAATAATTTGAAAATGTGGGAAGAATGTCTTCCCCACATTGAATTGCTTATAATTATTCGCTGCATTCTACCACTATGATGTGTCCTTTTGAATTGTGTACAATTTTCTACCTCGTGCACCCATTGATTTATTGCCTCTTCCATCTTCGGAGAAAGATAATTTTGATATTAAACAACGTGCTGAATTGGTATTAAAAATTCATGAATTAACTAAGAAAACATTGAGCGTATGAATGCTAAATACAAACTTGCTGACGACTGTTCACACATGAACATGTCATCGTGTACCCTCGACGCCGGGGGTGATGCACCGCAGCTCACGTGAAGGTGATCCGACCGACAACGTGATACGCAGGACAGCCGACAGATGCTTTCGTAGACCCGGAGGCCTGCTTGCCCGGGAGGGACCCCGTCAAGGCTCGCGACGGCTATGGGCTGCTCCAGGTCGATTCGCTCGCCCCTAGAGCCTTGTGGATCCTCAGCCTTCCAGCATGAAGAACTAGCGAAGAACGAGAAGAAAGATATAAGGGAGAGATAAAAAGTAGATGAACACGAAAAAGTAGTAGATCGATTGTTCAATTGTGTGTTGTTCAATCGGCCGTCACCTCTTAGGTATATAAGAGGCGGCTGGGCTTCCCGTGCAAGGAAAAGGTTTGGATTAATGTCCAAAACTCTAATAAAATTTGGATTGGTTTTGTCCGAACTTTCCAAAACTATTGGATCTAAAACTGGCTGCAACTTGTGGGTCTTTTTTGAGGTGGTAAACGACTTCGGATGAAAACGAGCCCAAAAGCAACCTTGACCACTTCAACGAGACGAACAACTTTCATGTTGAACGGTTTTTGATTAGAGGTCATCTCAAGGGTCAAATCGCTCGTGCAAAACAGGCTACTATTCGCGCTACCCATCAGACACAGTGGCTGATGGGGCGCGCCACTTTTGGCTCATGATATGGTTGTATCCGGATGGCTCTACATTTTGCATACAAATTCGGATTGGAACAATTTTTCAAATCGACCGTTTCGACGAGACAAAGACAATTCGTGTAGAAAGGTTTTTCAACTGAGGCCATCTTTGAGGCTTAATTGGCCGAATAATACTCTGAATATAAAATCTGAGTACTTCGAGTATAGTTTCGGCCCTCGGGATGAGATCAGATAGCGATGACCCAAACTTTAAAGATGTTCACGTCGACAATACGGAACTTTTTCATGTAGACCACTTCTTCATTTGAGGTCATCTTAATTAAGTTCTTGACCATGCCAAAATTGGGTGTCAACACATGCTCCCCTGTTTTTCGGCAAAACTTTTGTGCCGAAAAATAACTTGCACGAAGTTTGTTCTAAGCACGATGTCTACACTCCATCGTCCATTTGTATGTGCTTAGGACGATAAGTATATATCGGCCATTGCTTGTTTGAACCTCTTGATGCAACTTGGGTGAAAACTTCTCAACTTATATAACAATTCAATGATAAGGTTCCATAGATATGTATCTCAAAGCCATCCTTCGAACCATATTATTCACCATTTCGCTAGGATTTTGTAGATAATCAAGAATGAACTTCCTCTAATCCTTGCTTTGCCTACATAAAAGTTTCATTAGTGGCCGAGGTGGTGAGCTCCAATTTGGCCTTACCTATGTTGGCAAGAATAAGCATCAGCTATTGATAGATGTGCAATACACCATGACGGACATGGTAGCTGGATGCTTGATATGGCAACTCTCTCCAATTGTCATGTCTAGATATATGAAGAATATTAAAGCAACCTAAGGTAAATTTTGCATCTAGACACACCCCAAGATAAACTATAAGTGATTCGTCAGAACATTGATAAACCCTGGATATTTGTTGGACTACTCATAATGAATCACCGAAAGTTTCAATATGTATAGCACCTATAGCAAATAAAATATTCAATCCGAATAATAATGCATATTCGGTTTTGATTAATCGTGCATAAAAATATTCTAAGCGGCATGAGGCTTAGAAAATAGTACCATAAAGAAATATATAAACAACACCAAAACTTTGGCCATTGCTACGAATTGAACCATCAAAACATAATCTCCATAGTACTAGAAAGACAAGGCTAATATCAATATTATGCATGTCATTAATCCGATGTTCAGTAATAAAATCAGCTATGATTTGGCCTCTTATATATCTCAAAGATGCATAAGTCAAATCATATCCAAACAAAGTATAAGCCCACTAGCGAATTCTGCAACTATGAATTGGCCTATATAGCAAATATTCAATGACATCGGTCATGATGTCTCAACTCCATTCAATCATAATATAGGCATACATATAAATTTCCATGAGCACGTACCTTGTTTCGCTCTCCAATCAAACTAAGGACGATGTTCGAATACTACACAGGCCATGCATTAACATACTCTTAGGACGATAGATAAATATTGTCCATTACCATGTAAACTTCATTCAAAGCACATATAGCCAAAATAAACAAATGCAATGACAAATGAAGTATTTTGGCCCTTTGGATCAGTAACAAAATTGTAGCTAATCAAATGTATAGTGATTTGGTAATACCCTTTCATGATGTAAAAATTATATTGCAACCATGGATCATTATAAGCCCATTAAGGGTAACCAATCATACCTGATGACGAATTCCATGGAATCATCATTAATGGCATAGTTGAAGAATATGGAGAATGTGTGGACTGAAAATGTTGCAACCTTCGGCTTGGTCCTTCATAGTTTTCACTCTTTTCCCTCTTCACCTTTACCACACTTCTTGTAATGGAAGCTCACACATAATTCTTATTTTGAGTACTTCCTTTGGGAACCCATGCCATGTTCCTTCCTTCAAGTTGTTGTGCACTAAGTTTTTGTAATTTCTTCTTTTGCCAATATGATAAGCCGAGTGGGCATTTCGGCTGTGATTCTATTTTGACCAATGACAATTCTTTTTTGGCTTTGTGCACCCTCAACTTCTTTTCTTCAAATTTGGCAATTTTATTTTTAACAATTGATTGCTCCACTTCTTTGCCTTTTGTAGCCAATGTCAACACTTTAATTGGCTCTTTGTTATTTGATATCAAATATGAAGTAGCACACTTACGACCATGTTGCCTGACCCGGTATACTTGTTTGACCACCTATTTCTTCGTCCATGGGGTCCGGACCGATTCCTTATGATTGAAACGGTCTTTGACATGTGATTGTCCAAATGTTGATCTTTTTGAAGCTGCATAATATTTGTGAGATGGTCTAAAATAAGATGAAGAATGCGCCCTTGTATCATACCTGTCCCATGATGGATATGGATTTACGTGATCGTAGAGAGGCATCCACGACATTGGCATTGGCGGCCCAAAATAACGATATGAACAAGTTGCATTCAAATTCTCTTCTTGCCAATATCGATCCTTGAATTTGCGCCTAGGGGGTGATCTTGATGCTTTTGCATTAGTTGGCCAATAAGCACTGTTCTCCTTACTTATCTTCTGATATTTTTTCAATAGTTGCGCGAAAGTGACTTTCGGCTTTTTACCTTTGTGCTTACGTCGACCTTTGTTTTCTTTGGTTGTGCTTGCACTGATATTTGGATTTTCTTATTGCCCCCCCAGTCTTTGGCGTCTCCATTGTAGCTTCGATGGAATTCTCGCCCTCAAGATTATGTTCATTATGCTCTTCAACAACTTCTTTACTTGAAAGCTTGATCCCATCACCTGCAGTTTTTACCTTCTCTTTAAATGGACCGGCTTGAAGCAGCCGATGCAAAAACCTTTTAGCATCGGGACCAATTTCATTCGTCCTTTATCAATGGCCGATTTAACTATTTGACGAAACATGTTGCAATCCTCAATACTATGCTTGAACGAATCATGCAACTTACAATAAATTCGTCCTTGGATAGATGGCTTGATATGGTGATCAAGAATTCTAATGTAATTATTTTTCAACAACAAATCAAAGAGTTGACCACACATGTTTGAATCGAAGGTATACGTTTTGTTTTCTAGCCGATCTTGGTGTGCGAACAGCTTTGGAGGTAAGCAAACGAATGGTTCAGATTCAGAATCTCCCCATTCGGCTATGCATTGTGTTTTGCACTCTATCTCCGATGTCTTTGGATAAGATATAATATTAGCATCAGTTTTCTCAAAAGAATTTAACCTTGGCTTTATATTTCTGAAATGAAAATAGTTAGAACACACATGTCTCAATTGAGACCATGCGTAAGCCAAGTATGAAGCAAGTAAAGCTACCCAATTAGCTATGAACTTTAAATAAAGCAATGGGAGAAGCTTTGGCTGCAATAATAAGTCACTATCGGTCTGTTCGAATGGTACAATATATTGACCGATATGCTTTGTAACAGTTTTATTGCTAACAAGTAAATTACTCTTCATCATTGGTCTTTCAAAATTACTTACGAGATTTTCCCTAATAGATGCATCAACAATAAAGCTGTGACCAAATATGAAAATAGGCAAATCACTTGCTAGACATACCTGTTCATACACGCTGGGAGAGCATGATGGTTGTGTTACTTGAATAATACTTTGCTCCACTTTTAAATGACTCTCCAATGCCTAGGCGTCCACTTTTTCTTCAATAAATTCGATACACATACTATTTGATTCGGCTTTTTTAATAACCGAATTAACTTTGTTATCCGAATCACCACTCTTTCTTTCTTTGATTCGCAAGGTCGCTTGTTCTTGTCTAAATTCAGCAAACATTGCAGCTAAGCTATCTTTAAGCTTTTTTCGACCAATTTCAACCCAATCTTCATCGGATTGCCCCCCAATACTTTGAGACACTTTCGGCAATGATGTGTTGCCGTAATTCTGTAATTGTGCAGGGGCAACATGATATTCTACGTTACTAGGTAAAGACACATGCGCTCTGGTAGAATTCTCACTTATTTGGCCATGAGCATGAAGGTGCGGAGCCGAATTATGAACATCTACAATTGCGTATGGTGCCTAAAAATTAGTAGCATGAGGTGTAGTATACCGTGTTTGAGGGTAATTGGCCGAAAAACTAGTAGTAGCATGACCACTTCCCCTATCCACCGACATGTTTGGATTAACATGTTGCAAATTAGTTGCCGATGAATAAAAAGATGAAATACTATGTTGCATGCTATTGAAAGTTTCTACATGGGGTGTTTCAACTCGATTAACCGAACTCATCATGTTGTTCATCGGCATATAGGTTTGTGGGGTTCCCGATGCATGGGAGTTGGGATACATATGTTGCATGTTGCTAAAATTATATGAAGTTGAAGCATGAAGATTATTCTAAATCGGCTGTTGCACATAATTAGATGCATGATTGATAAAACTATGGCTAGCCGATACAATATGGTCATTAGACGATCTAGTAACAACATATGCATTGTTTGCATCTACATAAGTGAATTGGGTATTCATATTACCTTTGCAAACCCTAGATAACGATCTCTTCATAGCAAGAATGAGCCGGAGACCTTTCAAAGCTTTGTCCCCAGCGGAGTCGCCAAAAAGTGTGTTCGCACACAAACACGCCACCATGTACCCTTGACCCCGGGGGTGATGCACCGCAGCTCATGTCGAAGGAGATCCGACCGACATCGTGATACGCAGGACAACCGGCAGATGCTTTTGTAGACCCGGAGGCCTGCTTGCCCAGAAGGGACCCTGTCATGGCTCGCAGAGGCTATGGGCTGCTGCAGGTCGATTCGCTCGCCCCTAGAGCCTTGTGGATCCACAGCCCTCCAGCATGAAGAACTAGCGAAGAACGAGAGATAAAAAGTAGATGAACAGGAAAAAATAGTAGATTGATTGTTTGATTGTGTGTTGTTCAATCGGCCGTCACCCCTTAGGTATATAAAAGGCGGCTGGACTTCCCGTGCAAGGAAAAGGTATGGATTCACGTCCAAAACCCTAGTCAAATTCAGATTGATTTTGTCCGAACTTTCCAAAATTGTTCAGTCTAAAACTAGCTGTACCTTGCAGGTCTTTTTTGAGGTGGTAAACGACCTTGGATGGAAACGAGCCCAAAAGCAATCTTGACCGTTTCAACGAGATGAACAACTTTTATGTTGAACGTGTTTTGATCAGATGTTATCTCGAGGGTCAAATTGCTCGTGGAAAATAGACTACTATTCGCGCTACCCATCACACACAGTGGCTGATGGGGGCGCGTCACTTTTGGCTCATGATAGGGTTGTATTCGGATGCCTCTAACTTTTGCATACGAGCTCGGATTGGAACGATTTTTATATAAAAATCGACCATTTCGACGAGGCGAAGACAATTCGTGTAGAAAGGTTTTTCAACTAAGGCCATCTTGGAGGCTTAATTGGCCGAATAATACTTTGAATATAAAATCTGAGTACTTCGAGTATAGTTTTGGCCCTCGGGATGAGGTCGGATAGCGATGGCCCGAAATTTAAAGATGTTCATGTCCACAATACGGAACTTTTTCATGTAAACCACTTCTCCATTTAAGGTCATCTTAATTAAGTTCTTGACCGTGCCAAAATTGGGTGTCAACAACGACAAGGATAGAAAATATGTTGTGCTTGGACAAGGAGATCTTATTTGGTTACGTTTACGCAAAGATAGGTTTCCTCATTTGCACAAGTCTAAGATAATGCCACATGTTGATAGTCCTTTTAAGGTGTTAGAGAAAATAAATGATAATGCATATAAAATTGAGCCGCCTACAGATTTTGGGGTTAGTCCCATGTTTAACACTACAAATTTGAAACCTTCTTTGGGAGAGGAAGATGAGCTTCTGTCGAGAAAGACTTTAATTCAAGAAGAGAAGGATGATGGGGACATCCCTACCGTTGTTACACCCATAGCCCCAGCTGCTACACATATTGGGCCAATTACTAGAGCTCACACACACCAATTAAATTATCATCTACTTTTATTTCTTAATAATGTTTCCAGTGTTCATGAGAATATGATGCCATCTAAATTGGATACTTATGTATTACTTAGGAATGAATGGCCTAGCATGGACAAGAGGGATGAACATTGAATCATGAACAAGCATAGAGATGAAGGTACGCACGCAGGGAACAAGAATGAAGCTTCAAGTGGAGATGGCATGGCTTTGTAGCCACCATAAGGACATATGATGACTTGGATGAAATATACAAGATGCTACTTCATGAATTTTGTCCATATCCTTCAATAGGTGTTGCATCACCTTCCATATCCTTCAATAGGTGTTGCACCACCTTGTTTTGACCCAGGCCCATGTAATTTTAAAACACCATATGATAGGCTGTTCTTAGAGTCTGTATTAGTAGGGAAAATGACATAGGATGGATTTTAGTCCCACCTTGCCAAGGATGGACAAAATTCCCCTATCTCGCTATAAATACAACCATGAGGGCGTCGCTTTAGAGTTAGATTTTGTTTAGATACAAGTTTAGACTCTTGGCAATCCCAATCTTCACCTTCTTCACCATAGCATCAAGAAGTTGAGCCTCGCGAATCTGATCTTCCAAAGTAGGAGAGACTTGAAGGTTGGCCAGAAAACCTTGAGGAACAACTTGAAGGTTGAGTTTGCAAAAAGCTTCACAAATCTCGGGTTGGTAAGGCTTGAGAATCAAACTGTTGCAGTAAGCCTTCCTGCTCAATGCGTCAGCAATTACATTGGCCTTGCCTGGAGTATATTCGATGCTCGGATTATACTCTTGAATCATTTCGACCCAACGAGTCTGCCTGAGGTTGAGATTAGGCTGAGTGAAGATGTACTTGAGACTCTTGTGGTCAGTGAAGATGTCCACTTTTCTTCCCAATAAGAGATGTCTCCAAGTCAAAAGAGCATGCACAACTGCCGCCAACTCGAGGTCACGAGTGGGGTAGTTCTTTTCATTGGGCTTCAACTGGCGAGAAGTATAGGCCACAACTTTCTTCTCTTGCATCAACACTGCACCAAGACCTTGAAGAGAAGCATCACAGAAGACCTCGAACGGTTTGGATTCATCAGGAGGAGTCAGAACTGGAGCAGTGACTAACTTCTCTTTCAGGGTGTTGAAAGCGATGTCACATTCAAGAGACCAAACGTACTTGACGTGCTTCTGGAGAAGGTTGGAAAACGGCTTTGCGATCTTAGAGAAGTTCTCAACGAACCCCCGACAATAGCTTGCGAGACCAAGGAAGCTGCGGAGTTGCTTCACGTTTTGAGGTGGTTCCCAATTCACAATTGCAGACACCTTCTCAGGATTCACCGCTATGCCCTTGGCAGAAATGATATGCCCAAGGTAGAGAACCTCATCGAGCCAAAACTCGCAGTTTGAAAACTTGGCATAGAACTGATGTTCTCTGAGCTTATCCAACACCAAATGCAAGTGCTTGGCATGATCCTCCTTGTTCTTGGAAAAGACCAAAATGTCATCGAGGTAGACCAAGACGAAGTCATTTGTGTAGGGGTTGAAGATGAAGTTCATTATGCGAGAGAAAGTTGGCGGAGCATTGACGAGGCCAAAAGACATGACAGTGTATTCGTATGAACCATAGCTTGTTCTGAAAGCTGTCTTAGGGATATCTTGCTCAAGAATGCGAATCTGATGATAGCCCATACGGAGATCAAACTTGGAGAATACTTGAGCACCTTTGAGTTGTTCAAACATCTCATTGATGTTGGGAAGTGGGTACTTGTTCTTTATAGTCTTCTTGTTCAATGGAAGATTGTCAACACAGAGTCGGTCCGTTCCATCCTTCTTCGTCACAAAAAGAACTCCACAACCCCATGGAGAAGAACTAGGTCGGATGAGACCCATTCGCTCTTGAATATCGAGTTGCTTCTTCAGCTCCTTCAACTCTTCAGGTCCAAGCTTGTAAGGACGTTTGCAAACAGGTTCCGTGCCAGGCTCAAGATCGATGACGAATTCAACTGGCCGGTGCGGAGGCATTCCTGGAAGCTCTTCTGGAAAGATGTCTTGATATTCACAAATGACCGGAATTTGAGAGATGGCATCCAGTTCACCCTTCTCATTGAGAGAAAACAGATGAATGGTATCATCCCTTGCGGCAAAGACGATTACATCCTCAGACGAATGAGTCAATTGAATCTGCCTGGCAGCACAATCAAGCTGAGCCTTGTGCTTAGAAAGCTAGTCCATTCCGATAATAAGATCAATATCCGAGTCACCCAGAACCGTAGGAGAAGACAGAAAATTGTAGTCACCCAAAGTCATAGTAACATCTGGAACAATGGAGTTAGCATTCATGCGTTTACCCGGAGAGACAATTGCTATCGGTCTAGGCAAAACTTGGAGAGCCAATTCATGCTTAGATGCAAAAGGTCTCGAGATGAAACAATGCGATGCACCAGTGTCAAAAAGAACTTTTGTAGGAATATCGTTAACAGGAAGGTTACCCATGATGACATTTGACGAGTCCTTTGCCTGAGCTGCATTCATCAAGTTGACCTTGGCGTGTTTGGGGTTATGCTTGACCACAGCTGAACTTGCAGATCTCACAGGAGGAGGAGGAGGAAGACGCCTCTGGTTGAAGCATTTGTTGGCATAGTGACCCTTCTGTTGGCACTTGTTGCACGTGACCTCTGAAAGCGGACGGTGATACGGAGCACTTGATCTTGGAGCTTGAGACGAAGTCTTGTTCTGAAAGCCAGGGTTGGGTGGGTGGGAAGATCCATTGCCACCTTTGCTCTTCTACTGATAAGGCTGACAAAACGGAGGAGGCAGCCAATACTTTTGTTGCTTAGCCACTTGAGTAGAGGAAGAAGGAGTTGCATCTCTGACTCGCTTCTTCGAAGCATCGCACTTCAGTTGGGCAGCCTCTTGCTTCATTGCCATGTTGTAAAACTCATCGTACTTCTTGGGCTCAAAGAGGACGAGAGCAAGTTGGAGTTCTTCTCTGAGACCATCCCTGAACTAGTATATCATGCTCTTCTCGTCAGGGACGTCCTGCTTGGTGAAACGAGCGAGCTTTTGAAACATGATGTTGTACTGGTAAACAGACATAGTGCCTTGCTTCAGGTTGAGGAATTCCTCACGCTTGCTCTCAACCACACTCTGAGGAATATGATGAGCTTTGAAGTCTTGACGGAATTCATCCCAGGTAATCGCACGGCCTCCTCTGGAATCTTTGTATTGCTGAAACCATTCCTCAGGCCTGACGTTACTGCACTCGAAATGCTTGCATATGTCCACAAGCCAATCATCAGCGTCTGTTGCCTCAACACAATTGCTGAAGGTCTTTGGCTGGTTAGCGAGGAACTGGTTGAGTGTAGCAAACTGATTCTGATTGTTGCCATGGCCATGATTCCCTTGGTTGCGCTCTTGAAGAATTTGCATGATCAGCTACGTGTTTGCATTGGTCGCGGCCATCACAGCTTGCCATGCCTCCGGAGGTGGAGGTGGTGGTGGCGGATCAGGATTCGGAGTCGTGCGCGTTGGAGGAGCCATCCTGAAGAGGGTGACATCCATTAGCATATTGATAGGCAAATATTCAAGCTGAATCAAATGGATTGAAATTGCAACTTAAAGTCTTCACATCCGAACAAAATGAACGAATGCATTCCAATTGAAATGGTCAAATTTCCATAAATTGAGAAGCCACTTAGAATTGAGGTAGAAGAATAAAAACAACGCACGGACAAGAACAAATACTTGGTGAGGATTACCCAATCCCAAACCAAATATCCACGGAAGAAGAACTAGAGCTACAAGAATTCCCACCTATGAAACTCCCGAACCTGTCCGGTTATGCAATCAGGTGTTGGGGATACAGGGGAAGCATAATATCTCACCCAAATCTAGCAAATCCTACATCCAGCTGTATCCATCCTTCAACACATAACCAAGAAAACTTCGGAAATCATTTAACTCAACCTTCGAAAAGCATCCGTTATACAAGTTATGACAATACTCCCGAACTCCCGCCCCAGTACTGGGTGGCGTCGAGGTTATCTCACCAACAACTGCATAAAAGAGATTTTCGATGTCGGCGAAACTCAGGTATTCCAGAATCTCAACGATAAAATTGTGACGACAACACCTCAGAGCTCAACTTCTCGGGACACTGCCACAACCCCTAAATGATAGGAGGCACCAAGAACAATGTTCTCGTCACAAAACCATCGGAACGATTCCAAGATACCTGCGTGATCTTAATTTTTTTTAGTGAAATTTGAGAAGAGAAGAGTCAAAACTCTACGTCAGGATGCCTCACCAGAGCGATGAAGGGACTGGGGAGTAAAAGAATTCCTAACTCTTTGATATATAATTCCTAAATGACTCAAAACATTTTTCTAGACTCAACAACGCCAACGATTTGATCAAGCAGGGGGCTCCTAAGGTCGGGGAAGGCTCTGATACCAACTTGTAACGCCCTCGATGCGGCTATATCTCCTACGTGTCGAAGCACGACTTAGAGGCATAACCGCATTGAAAGCAATGTCGCAAGTGAGGTAATCATCACAACAACCCATGTAAATAAGTAAAGGGGAAAGGTACATAGTTGGCTTACACTCGCCATGTCACACAAATACATAAATAAGTCATTATATTCATGCAATACACTCATGGTCCGACTACGGTACCAAAATAAAGATCAACCCCCAAATGCGACAAAGTCCCGATTGCCCCAACTAGGCACCTCTACTGATCATCTGGGAAAGACACGTAGTAACGGCGAGAGTCCTCATCAAACTCCCACTTGAGCTCAAGCACATCATCTGGAACGGTATCATCGGTCCCTACATCTGGTTTTGGAAGTAATCTGTGAGTCACGGGGACTCAGCAATCTCGCACCCTCGCGATCAAGACTATTTAAGCTTATAGGTAAGGCAAAGGTATGATGTGGGGCTGCAGCAAGCGACTAGCATATATGGTGGCTAACATATTCGCAAAAGAGAGCGAGAAGAGAAGGCAAAAGCACGGTCGAACAACTACGATCAAGAAGTGATCCTAGAACAACCTACGCCAAGCATTACTCCAACACCGTGTTCACTTCCCGGACTCCGCCGGGAAGAGACCATCACGGTAACACACGCGCTTGGTGCATTTTAATTAAGTTAAGCTTCAGGTTATCTACAACCGGACATTAACAAATTCCCATCTGCCCATAACCGCGGGCACGGCTCTCGAAAGTTCAAATCCCTGCAGGGGAGTCCCAACTTAGCCCATCACAAGCTCTCACGGACAACGAAGGATATTCCTTCTCCCAAGACATTCCGATCAGGCTCGGCATCCTGGTTACAAGACATCCTCGACAATGGTAAAACTAAACCAGCAAAGCCACCCGAATGCGCCGACAAATCCTGATAGGAGCTGCACATATCTCGTTCTCAGGGCACACCGGATTGTCCAAGGTTCCGGTAGGCCAGCCCAGAGTTGCCCCTGGTGGCCACCGGCAGCTGACAGGTTGGACCAACACTCAGAGGAGCACTGGCCCGGGGGTTTAAAATAAAGATGACCCTTGAGTCTGCGGAACCCAAGGGAAAACGAGGCTAGGTAGTGAATGGTAAAACCAATGTTGGGCCATGCTGGAAGAGTTTTATTCAAGGCAAACTATCAAAGGGTTCCCATTATAATCCAACCGTGTAAGGAACGCAAAATCCGGGAACATAACACCAATATGACAGAAACTAAGGCGGCAAGAGTGAAAAAAAACACTAGGCATAAGGCCGAGCCTTCCACCCTTTACCAAATATATAGGCGCATTAAGATAGACAAGATAATATTGTGATATCCCAACAATAAACATGTTCCAACGAGGAACGATCTCCAATCTTCACCTGCAACTAGCAACGCTATAAGAGGGGCTGAGCAAAGCGGTAACATAGCCAAACAATGGTTTGCTAGGACATGGTGGGTTAGAGGTTTGACATGGCAATTTGGGAGGCATGATAAGCAAGTGGTAGGCATAGTAGCATAGGCATAGCAAAAGAGCGAGCATCTAGCAAGCAAAGATAGACGTGATTTCGAGGGTATGGTCATCTTGCCTACAAAGTACTCAGAGTTGCCTTGATCCTCGTAAACAAACTCAACGGGCTCCTCGTTCACGAACTCATCTCCCGGCTCTACCCAAACAAGAACCACAAGCAAAAGGAACACAATCAACCACGTGCAATGCTCAAGCAACATGATGCAAACATGGTATGATATGTGGAATGCGATATGTGATGCCTATGCATGATTTACAAAGGAATGATTGAACCTGGCCTCAACTTGGTAATCCAAGAGTGCCACTAGAAAGGTGAGTTGATTTCGGTCGAAATCGATATAAAGATCACCGGAATCGGATGCACGGTTTGGAAATGGCAAGCAAAACAAATATGGCACCGGTCTGCGATAATCAGCAAGTGACCATCTAAATGCAACAAGATAAATATGCTACAACATACAAACATAACAACAAAATACATGGCAGGGATCCACTCATGAAGCTTGACAAAAGATGAACACTGAGCTACGGCTAAATCATCCATTAACAGGTTCAAACAAGCATGGCAAAAGTGCAAATGATAACAGGTTTCAGACTTAGTGAAATTAACACAAGTCTGGAATTTATCATCAGGAAGCAATCTTTAGAGCATGAAAACTACATGCTACAGGAACTTAATGTGGAAAATAAAGGCATGGCATGAAGCTAATCAAAGCACTTAACAAAAGACACTTAGTGACCTTGAGTCAAAAGGGGTCGGAAAATACAATTGCTAGCATGTGAACATGGCAAAAACATAAACAGATTCAGACTTGGCGAAAAACTGGAGCATGCAAAACAGTTAACGAGTAGGCATGTTTACGAGCTCGATGCACTCACTACAGAGCATGGCATGACAATCTAAGCGTACACCCATCAAGAAGACATGGCATAGAAGCTAGACATGGCAAGAACAACAACATAGCAGCCACAGATCAATAGCAACATTCTCGGCAAAATCGCTAAACATGTCAACAATCTGCCAGGATCATTTTATAGCAAAAGTAGAGCTCGATTGACTCAAGCTAGGGTACTCAATAATTGAAAACAAAGACATGGATGGATAGAGCACCACAATGTTAACAAAACATCCTTACTGATCATCCTCAAAAGAGGCACGGATCACTAGGAAACAACATGAACATATGACATAAAAACAAAAACAGGACAAGGACAGAGAGAAATTCTAAGTCCCTGAAATCAACATCAACGATTACACTACTTTGCATGCTTGTGCTAGTCACCAAAAATATCACAAAAATACATGGCATACACCTCTGTAAAGATGACATGGCATTCTACAAAACACATGTATAGATTAGGGTCATAGCATGCACACATTAATCATGGCAAAAATGACAAAAGGCTATTTGCTGAAACCGATCTGACAAATTCATCACATAGCCCTCTTCCAACAACATTTCAGGCAACAAGATGAGCTCAAATGAAAATGATGCAATGATATGAAATGATGTACTCGTCGAGACGAACATTTTGATATGCTACACGCACGAATCAGAGCTACGGATGCAGAGTTATGGCATGACAAAGTATGCAAGAAAATTAGGGTTTAGGGACGAAAAGTCAACCGAGGAGATTGATCCTGATCCGATCGTGCATAGAAAACGAGGACGGCCGGCCGGAGTACTGTTCGCCGGAGAAGAACCCGAGGTCGCCGGAGCTGGTGAGGAGGGGCGGCGCCGGCGTTGAGGGACGTCGAGGAGGCGGCGGCGGCGTGGAAGCCGAGGGCGGCGAGTGGCGGATCCGGCGCGGCGGCAGAGTTGCGGCGCCGTGGCGAGGCAAGGTCGCCGGAGGCCGGCGCGGTGGCGGCGGAGGTCGGCGGCCCGGCGGCGGGCGGCGGACGAGGTGGCGGGCGGCGTCGGGGCGAAGGAGGCGGAGTCGGGCCGTGGGGGCTCTCCCTGGGCCTCGCGGGCCACGGTGGTAGGGAGGCCGGCGCGCCACGTGGCGGCAGGAGGTTGGTGGCGGGGTGCGTCCGGCGTGGGCGGACGTTGTCCGGCGGTGGCGCGAGCGGATTTTAGGGTTAGGGGGGAGAGGAGACCCGGGATTTTCGGGAGGGGAATCTATTTATAGGCGTAGAGGGAGCTAGGAAGCTCCAAATGAGGTGCGGTTTGCGGCCACACGATCGTGATCGAACGATCTAGATGATAGGAGAGGTTTAGGTGGGTATTGGGCCACTTTGGAAGGGTGTTGGGCTGCAACACACACGAGGCCTTTTCGGTCCCTCGGTTACCCGTTGGAGTATCAAACGAAGTCCAAATGGCACGAAACTTGACAGGCGGTCTACCGGTGGTAGACCAAGGCCGCATGACAAGTCTCGGTCCAATTCGAAAACGTTTAACCCTCACACATGAAAAGAGGTAGAAAGGACCACCGGAGGACATATGAGCGCCGGAATGCAAAATGGACAACAGGGAAAATGCTCGGATACATGAGATGAACATGTATGCAAATGCAATGCACATGATGACATGATATGAGATGCATGACAAAGACAAACACACACGGAGACAAAAACCCGACAACGGAGAAAATAAAATAACTTAGTGCCGGAGACGGCAAGAGTTGGAATACAGATAGGGTAAATTACATCCGGGGTGTTACAAGCAACCACTTTTTTTTGAGAATCACCGAGGGAGGAGTCCCTCCACCTAAATATATTACTCAAAGTGGCCATTATGCCAGGAGAGTGATCTAGTTTATAAGGGAAACCAGATCGAAAACCTTAATAAATTGACCCCATTTATAAGGAATACTGGGTCGAAAAACCATACAAGTACCAAATGTAAAGGAAAAGAGAAGAAATGGATGCCCAAGAGACAACACGACCTAGCAGCAGAAAAATGACCATCACCACGAGAGGCACAAGTAGACGGGGGTGTTGTCGAGGGATCACAATACCATGATTCTACAAACAACCTAACACACCACACCGACATGCGTGCCGAACCTCACGGCACAACAGAGGAGCATCCACGAGTGCCAAAGCTTAACACGAACCTTGACTGGGAGCTCCGCCATGGGAGGTCAGAACGATTAGCAAGTTGGGGAGGCATCATTGCTTCATCATTGAGCAAAGGTGAACCGGGGATGGCACCAAGAGCCCGAGGCTTGCCGCAACACAATGGCCATCAGGGAGGGTCTTGAGCATGCACATCAACAGGACACAGACCACATGAAGGCAACCAAATAGGAGCACATGAAGAAGAGCACACCACCATTGGCCCCAAACTAGACGCACCACCACCACCAAACGCTCCACAGTCAACCACATGGAGCAGCAGAAGTCGTTGTTTGGGTCTCCAAGATGACGCCTCCAAGGAGGTAGTGATGTCGAGGATACAACACCGTCATCCAATCAGACAAGCCCAGATCTTGGGTTTTCACCCCGAGACCACAAAACAGTGCACCGTAGGTGCTGGAGCTTCACGATGGCACCTCCAATGAGGAAACAACGCGCAAGACGATGCTACCGCTGACATCGACATAGTCGATGTAGGGTTCTCACGCAGAGTTTGAGCACATCCCTACAACAATACAACTGCAAATCACCACTACCATTGAGCCCCTACATCAATGAAGAGGCGCAACGAACCGCTGCCGCCAACCACACCTCGCGGAGACGAACGACAGCCAAAATTCAACACTAGGCACTAGATCCACCAAAGGCCAGCCAGACGCATGGCCACCGGACGCAGTGCAAGACGCCGTGCCCTGCCGAGCACCATGCCGGCAAGGAGCAGAGGAGCACTGCCCGAAGCCAAGAACCACCATGATTTAGGAAGCAGCCAAACATCAGGCGCGCTGACACACCCCACACGCACCATTGCGAGCCCACCGGAGACCAGATATGAGCGCCTGTAGCGCCGAATGAAGCTTGGAGACCAACCATGTTGCTGCATCACTGCCACCGCCCACCACCTCCCCACCCACGTTGCAAATTCAGCCACCGCCACCAGCCGCATACATCGGTAGCACACCACAAGCACCAAGTAGCGAGCTGCCACCCCACTGCTAAGCAGACGCCGCCACCACGCCCGGCCATTCCAGATGAACTAGAGCCGCTGGAAACCGCAAGGGTGCCAGATCTGGGCCTGTAGCCCCGAGACCTCAGTCACCGGATGAAAGCACAAGTGCTCCCTAGGTGGTTTTGGTAATTAATGTCAACATATCTCTTGTTGGACTAACACTTTTACCTAGTATGTTTCAGATAAGTTCAACAATGAAGTGGCATGGACTAGAGGATGTGGAACCCCTTCAAAATGCTAAGGACAAAGGATTGGCTCAAGCTCCAAGCTCAAGACTCTACATTTTCTAGTTTGGACATTAGTTGAGAAGCCCGACAACAACCACAACATCATCGGTACCAAATGGGTGTTTCGCAACAAGCAAGATGAAGATGGACAAGTAGTTCACAACAAAGCACGTCTCGCTGCCCAAGGCTACACTCAAGTCGAAGGTATGGACTATGGTGAGACATATGCCCCCGTTGCTAGACTTGAGTCCATTCGCATCTTACTTGCCTATGCTAATCATCATGATAAAACCTTGTACCAAATGGATATTAAAAGTGCTTTTCTAAATGGTGAAATAGAGGAGGAAGTTTATGTTAAGCAACCTCCCAGATTTGTCAATCCTAAGAAACCTAATCATGTTTACAAACTTCACAAAGCTCTTTATGGTCTTAAACAAGCTCCTAGAGCATGGTATAAATGCTTGACCAAGTTTCTTATTGAAAAAGGCTTTGAAATTGGAAAAAATAGATTCTACTCTTTTTACTAAAAGGGTTAATGTAGAACTATTTGTGTGCCAAATTTATGTCGATGATATTATATTTGGATCAACTAACCCTCTTTTTAGTGAAAAGTTTGGAAAGCTAATGTCGGAGAAGTTTGAGATGTCGATGATGAGTGAACTCAAATTATTTCTTGGTTTGCAAATCAAGAAAACTAAGGAAGGTACCTTTGTCTCTCAAACAAAGTACACCAAGGACTTATTCAAGAAGTTCAATATGCAAGAATGCAAAGGTATGACTACACCCATGCCTACTAGTGGACATCTTGATTTAACCAAAGATGGTGAACCAGTTGATCAAAAGGTTTATCGCTCTATGATTGGTTCATTGTTATATCTATGTGCTTCAGGTCCCGATAATATGCTAAGTGTGTGCATGTGTGCACGATATCAAGCCGCTCCTAAAGAATTTCATCTTAAGGCCATGAAAAGGATAGTGAGATACTTAATCCAGACACCAAATTTTGGCATTTGGTACCCAAAGAGGGCCTCCTTTGATCTTGTTGGCTACTCCGACTTGGACTATGCTTGTGACAAGGTTGATAGAAAGTCCACTTCGGGTACTTGTCAATTTCTTGGTAGATCTCTTGTGTCTTGGTCTTCCAAGAAACAAAAGTCGGTATCCTTATCCACCGCCGAAGCAGAATACATTGCCGCTGGATCATGTTGTGCTCAATTACTTTGGATGACCCAAACTCTTAAAGATTATGGGATATCTGTGAAACATGTTCCATTACTTTGTGACAATGAAAGTGCTATTAAGATTGCTCACAATCCCGTGCAACATTCTCGAACTAAGCATATTGAAGTTTGTCATCATTTCATTCGAGATCATGTTGCCAAAGGGGACGTTAATCTTAAGCATGTTCGCACCGAAAAGCAGTTAGCTGATATATTCACGAAACCACTTGATGAGAAAGTGTTTTGCAGGTTAAGAGGTGAATTGAACATCATTGGTGCTTCAAACTTGGAGTAGGAACTCCATTTGATACATGCAAGGCATGAGCCTATGACTGATCCTCGATATTTCTCTTATGTTGACTATCTTAAGCCTTGGATATATTTGCACCTTGCATGTTATCTAACCCGTGTAGGTACTTGGATGAATCTAAATCTATGAAATTGCAACTCACTCACATCTTGAGCAATTTCTATATCACCAAGTCTATACACAATGGTGGGTGAAGACAAGGAAGCACGCAACCATTCAAACATATCCTTTGACAAATTTTATGTTGAGTTCCATGATTGTCATTTTGGATATACAAGTGCTCTTCCTTGCAAGAACTAACCCATGTAGGTAGATGAACTCAAACTCCAAGTGGTGCTCCCAACTCTTGATGAGCTACATCAACCTTGAGCAACCCACACAAGTTCAACTACATGATCATGATCAACGCCACCACCTAAGGTATGTTATTCCATCTTAGAGAAGCTTTACTCTAAGTCATGAGTCAAAGCAACTCGACAAGATGTGAATACATCAAAAAGCTTAAACGAAAAATGGTAACCCCATTTTGAGCTTAAACGATGGGTATGACCTATGATCAAGTGATCTCACTTGACTCCTAAGTCAATATACTCTAACATAGGTGACTTTGTCGCCGACCAATTCTAGATGAAGTTCTCTTGTGTTCCTTTTTTTGTGCTCTTGCATTTGTCTGATGCATATTTGTTTCCCTCTTCAAAAAAAAACTTCATCTAGACTTTTTTTAAAGTTTCTTCTCTTTTATTTTCTGTTCTGCATTCCTTGCATCCAATTCATTGCAAATCTTTCAGTTAATTCCTTGCAAATCCTTATGAGATTTTACTTGTCCAGTGAGCTGAGGTGACATGTGTTTTCTCTGCGATGAACTCGGCCTCACCGGTCTGATGCTTTCGGTCCAACCGAATCCTCTCGGTACAATCGAACCATACAACTCGGTGTCACCGATTTCACTACAGGAATGAGATCTTGCCACTTGCTTCTGCATTTTTTTGATCCAGCTCCACTCAATGAATCTTGTCCTCGACCAGCATCCCATTCAACTTGCTGCTTTGTTATGTGACTCAAGGACCAAACCCATCATGACAAAATCCAGAAGAACCCTTCTTGGAAATTGATGTCAAAGGGGGAGAGAGAGATCACATCAAAGCTTAATCATATCTATAGGGGGAGAGAATACACAAGGGAAGAAATAGTAATCATCAAGGACCCAAGATGCTTGGTGTTCAAGAGGAGATAAGTCACATGTCTTCAAGAGGGGAAAGACATGTTCATATTTGCTCGTTTGCATTAGCTCTGTTTATTTCCTTTGAGCTCTGATTTTGCTCTGATTTTCTGTTCCCTATCTTCTCCCAGTATCCCATGGTAGATCCAGGGGAGCAAGACATCTAAGGGAAGGAAATCCTTGAATTTATTGCACATCTTTACCTTTGGGGACATGTCTATATCCAATGTGGTACTTAGTACTCACTCTACATGTCATCCCAGTCTTGGTACTCTTGTGGTTTCTTTTGTTTGTTGTGGCCAGTAGGTGTATCTGTGTTACCTAACCTTGTTTACGCAGGTTCATTCCATCCTAAGCCAACTCAAGACCACAAGGTAAGTATATGCATCACAGTCATGCGTATGAGAAATTCTTGCTGATGTACATACTGTTTGCAAGGAGGACTCATGAGAATGAAGGTACATTTCTCATATTCACATCATTTGCTCTGATGCATATAGCCAAGATACATGTAACACATTGCTTACTCTGTCATGTTTATGCATTCACATGCTTCTATATTCCTTATTCACATGATTGCATACATGTAGGGGGAGCCTATGCATGTTACATGTCTTTCCAAAGCTTTACTTACTATTCTCTATATCTTTATCAAAAGCTTTGATGTATGTTGTCATCAATTACCAAAAAGGGGAGATTGAAAGCACAAGTGCTCCCTAGGTGGTTTTGGTAATTAATGTCAACATATCTCTTGTTGGACTAACACTTTTACCTAGTATGTTTCAGATAAGTTCAACAATGAAGTGGCATGGACTAGAGGATGTGGAACCCCTTCAAAATGCTAAGAACAAAGGATTGGCTCAAGCTCCAAGCTCAAGACTCTACATTTTCTATTTTAGTGATCGAAGATCACATTGAGTCTATAGGAAAAGCCAATACTATTAAGAAGGGATGAGGTGTTGCTTAATGAGGCTCTTGCTCAAAATGCTTAGTGATATGCTCCAAAGCCCTCAACCACTTTCTCACATCCACATATGACCTAAACCAAAAGGCAAACTCGGCCCCACCGATTCTTTCTATCTGGAGCCACCGAGTTCAGTTGACATAGCCACTGCCAGAAATCCTAATCAGTTCGGTCTCACCGATGGGATCTCGGTCTCACCGAGATGGGCTTGCAAACTCTGTGTTACCCATTGCAATATTTTCGGTCCCACCGAGATATGCAATCGACCCCACCGAGTTTGCTTGGCCAACTCTCTGTTTCGCTTATTACCCAAGTCGGTCCCATCGAGTTTGATTAATCGATCAAACCGAGTTTTGGATTTACCCTAACCCTAGCACATCGGTCCCACCGAGTTGATCCAGTCGGTCCCATCGAAAACCATAACAGTCACTAGATTTGCTGAATCGGTCCGACCAAGTTTATCAATTCGGTCCCACCGAGATTGGCAAGTTGTGTGTAACAGTTAGATTTTGTGTGGAGGCTATATATACCCCTCCACCACCTCTTCATTCATGGAGAGAGCCATCAGAACAAACCTACACTTCCAACCTACTTTTTCTGAGAGAGAACCACCTACACTTGTGTTGAGGCCAAGATATTCCATTATTACCATATGAATCTTGATCTCTAGCCTTCCTCAAGTTGCTTTCCACTCAAATCTTCTTTCCACCAAATCCATATCCTGTGAGAGAGAGTTGAGTGTTGGGGAGACTATCATTTGAAGCACAAGAGCAAGGAGTTCATCATCAACGCACCATTTGTTACTTTTTGGAGAGTGGTGTCTCCTAGATTGGCTAGGTGTCACTTGGGAGCCTCCAACAAGATTGTGGAGTTGAACCAAGGAGTTTGTAAGGGCAAGGAGATCGCCTACTTCATGAAGATCTACCACTAGTGAGGTAAGTCCTTCGTGGGCGATGACCATGGTGGGATAGACAAGGTTGCTTCTTTGTGGACCCTTCATGGGTGGAGCCCTCCGTGGACTCGCACAGCCGTTACCCTTCGTGGGTTGAAGTCTCCATCAACGTGGATGTATGATAGCACCACCTATCGAAACCATGTCTCAAAAATCTTCGTGTCTCCAAATTGCGTTTGCACACTCCAATCCCATCTCTTTACATTCTTGCAAGTTGCGTGCTTTACTTTCCGTTGCTCATATACTCTTTGCATGCTTGCTTGATATGTATTGTGATTTTTAAACTTGTGCCAAAACTCCACTTCAACTTAAATAAATTAAAAACTTCAACTTTTAGCACTTAGTGTCTAATCACCCCCCCTCTAGACACCTCTTCTCGATCCTTTCAATTGGTATCAGAGCTTTGGTCTCCATTTCTTGGGTTTAAACACCATTGGAGGAAGATGGATGAGTCTACTTTGGGGAGTCTTAGACATAGAGTGCCTATACTTGATGGAGAGTATTTTCATGAGTGAAAAAATGAGATGCTTGAGATTTTCAATGAATATCATTTGAACAAGTACATTACTAGCCTTTGTGCACCTCATGTTGATCCTTTGCATCCTACCCTTGATGAGTCTATTGACATGATCCGCAACCTTAGAACTGTTAATCTTATCACTAGAGGCTTGCCCAAAAACTTGATTGAATGTTTTCCTACTCTTGATTGTGCCTACACTATATGGAGATTTCTTGAGGAATGCTTTCCAAATTATTCCTTGAAAAATCTAGATGAAATTCTCCATAAGTCTATTGCCTTGATTAAGATGAGTTCCAATGATCCCAAATTTGGTGACTGCTTATTTGAGCTTACTAGTCTTACGAGTGTCAAAGGAGATGTTGGAATCATTAGCAATATCATTTCCAAAGATATTAGAATTCATAAAGATAACCATAGAAATGATCATTTATCTAATGAATTACCCTCTCTAGGAATTGATCAATCACAAGATGATGTTGAACATGGATACTATGATGAGGATGAGGATGACAATGACTATGATCTTAATGATGCAATAAGACACTTTGGTCTTATGGAAAATCTTCGCGGCTACATGGCTGGAGGAAAGGAATGGGTTCATGATAGTGGATGTACTGATCATATGACCGGAGATAAAGATATGTTCCATGAGCTTGCTGGAAATGATGGCCCTCGAAAGTATGCCACCTTTGGTGATAACTCAAAGGGTAAGGTGGTTGGCCTATGTAAGGTGGCCATCTCACATGATAGCTCCATACAAAATGTCATGGTCGTTGAATCCCTTGGCTACAATTTACTTTCAGTATCTAGACTTGCTGATTTCGGTTTCAATGTCCTATTTACTGAAGTAGATTGCCAAGTGTTTCGTAGAGATAATCATAAGATAGTCTTTACCCGTATACGTAGAGGTGATCTTTACATTGTTGATTTCACTAAAAAGGCTCAACCTAGAACTTGCTTAATTGCTAAATCTTCTAAAGGTTGGTTATGGCATAGACGATTAGGTCATGTTGGTATGCGAAACCTTGACAAGCTTATTAAAGGAAATCATATCCTTGGCGTTAACGATGTCATATTTGATAAGGGTAGACTTTGCAGCGCTTGTCAAGCAGGTAAACAGGTTGGAGGAAGGCATCCCGTGAAGAACATCATGACCACAAGGAGGCCACTCGAGCTACTTCACATGGATCTTTTTGGTCCTAACGCTTACAAAAGTCTCGGTGGAAATTATTTTGGTCTAGTTATAGTTGATAATTTTTCAAGATTTACGTGGGTGTTCTTTCTCGATGATATATCGCAGGTCCAAAAGATCTTCCAAAACTTCGCTAGGAAGGCCCAAAATCAATTTGAAGTGAAAATCAAGAAGGTTCGTAGCGACAACAAAACGGAGTTCAAGAATGCAAATGTGGACACCTTTCTTGACGAAGAAGGGATTTCACATGAGTTCTCGGCTACGTACATGATACGTCTCCAACGTATCTATAATTTTTGATTGTTCCATGCTATTATATTATCAACCTTGGATGTTTTATATGCCTTTATATGCTATTTTATATGATTTTTGGCACTAACCTATTAACATAGAGCCCAATGCCAGTTTTTGTTTTTTCCTTCTTTTAGAGTATCACAGAAAAGGAAAATTAAACGGAGTCCAATTGACCCGAAACTTCACGAAACTTATTTTTGGAAGGAAAGCAACCTGGGAGACTTGGAGTCCACGTAAGGGAAGCAACTAGGAAGCCACGAGGCAGGGGGGCGTGCCCTCCACCCTCGTGGGCCCCTCGTGGCTCCCCTGACGTACTTCTTCCGCCTATATATCTCCATATACCCTAAAACGATTGCAGAGCACAACAGATCGGGAGTTCCGCCGCCAGAAGTCTTCGTAGCCACCGAAAACCAATCTAGACCCGTTCCGGCACCCTGCCGGAGGGGGCAATCCCTCTCCGGTGGCCATCTTCATCATCCCGGTGCTCTCCATGATGAGGAGGGAGTAGTTCTCCCTCGGGGCTGAGGGTATGTACCAGTAGCTATGTGTTTGATCTCTCTCTCTCTCTCTCTCTCTCTCTCTCTCTCTCTCTCTCTCTCGTGTTCTTAAGGTGATACGATCTTGATGTATCGCGAGCTTTGCTATTATATTTGGATCCTATGATGTTTCTCCTCCCCCTCTCTATCTTGTAATGGATTGAGTTTCCCCTTTGAAGTTATCTTATCGGATTAAGTCTTTAAAGATTTGAGAACACTTGATGTATGTCTTGCCGTGCGTATCTTGCGGTGACAATGAGATATCACGTGATTCACTTGATGTATGTTTTGGTGATCAACTTGCGGGTTCCGCCCATGAACCTATGCATAGGGGTTGGCACAAGTTTTCGTCGTGATTCTCTGGTAGAAACTTTGGGGCACTCTTTGAGGTTCTATGTGTTGGTTGAATAGATGAATCTGAGATTGTGTGATGCATATCGTATAATCATACCCACAGATACTTGAGGTGACATTGGAGTATCTAGGTGACATTAGGGTTTTGGTTGATTTGTGTCTTAAGGTGTTATTCTAGTACGAACTCTAGGGCTGTTTGTGACACCTATAGGAATAGCCCAACAGATTGATTGGAAAGAATAACTTTGAGGTGGTTTCATACCCTACCATAATCTCTTCGTTTGTTCTCCGCTATTAGTGACTTTGGAGTGACTCGTTGTTGCATGTTGAGGGATAGTTATATGATCCAATTATGCTATTATTGTTGAGGGAACTTGCACTAGTGAAAGTATGAACCCTAGGCCTTGTTTCAACACATTGCAATACCGTTTACGCTCACTTTTATCATTCATTACCTTACTGTTTTCATATTTTCAGATTACAAAAACCTTTATCTACCATCCATATACCACTTGTATCACCATCTCTTCGCCGAACTAGTGCACCTATACAATTTACCATTGTATTGGGTGTGTTGGGGACACAAGAGACTCTTTGTTATTTGGTTGCAGGGTTGTTTGAGAGAGACCATCTTCATCCTATGCCTCCCACGGATTGATAAACCTTAGGTCATCCACTTGAGGGAAATTTGCTACTGTCCTACAAACCTCTGCACTTGGAGGCCCAACAACGTCTACAAGAAGAAGGTTGTGTAGTAGACATCAAGCTCTTTTCTGGCGCCGTTGCCGGGGATGTGAGTGCTTGAAGGTATATCTTTAGATCTTGCAATCGAGTCTTTTAGTTTCTTGTTTTATCACTAGTTTAGTCTATGAAAGAAAACTATAAAAAAATGGAATTGAGTCTACCTCATACGCTTCATCTTTTTAATATCTTTCTTGAGTATGATGGAAAGGAAAATTGTGCCAAAGTGTTAGGAGAAGAATGCATTAAAATGTTTGGCACTAAATCTTTGAATGATGAGCATGATTGCAATGTTGTTAGTATGAACTCCTTGAATATCCATGGTACTAATGATGATTGCACTAATTATGATGAAAATGTCTCCTATAAACATGTCAATTTTTGTGGAGTGCATTGGGTTTGCAAGTACACACCAAATAGTGAAGATAGATATTGCAAGAGGCATAAGTACTTAGAAACTAAATTGTTGCAAGAAAGGCTAGATGATTATGCTGAAAATTTAAATTTTCTTGGCCATACTTGTGAGCTTTGCAATGAACGTGGCCATTTAACCATTCGATGCAAATTGTTTCATGATCTAATCGTTTCCAAAAATTGTGATGACTTGATTTCTCTTGCACATCATAATGAACTTAGTTTGCTTATGGGTTACGAAGAAATGAAACGTATAACTAACTATCTTCCAGAATTTGCCCGTTATAAACTTCTTGGTTTTGATCTAGAGGAAATTTATATGTATTGTGCGGTGAATTGAATTGAAAATCCTTATATTGCCAATTACATAAAGAAAAGAAAGCAAATAGAAGATGAAGAGAATACTAATGAAAGGGAAGAGACTTCCCAATACCCTCCTATTATTTCTTATGATGAATCAGGTAACGAGGAAGAGCCTCCTATTCAACCAATCTCATCAATAAGGAGCTCCAAAAAGAGGATTGAACCCACACATGATGTGGTGAAGAAGAAGAAAAGAAAAAGGAAGAGAGGTAAAAAGATATCTCTCCCAAATAATGCTGCTCCTATTACTATTGTGCCTCATGAAAATATAATTGTGGAAGATAATGATACTTCTTATGATCTTGAAAATCTTTTTGGCACTTGCTTGGAAGAATATGATAATTGCTATACTATTGGTGCTATCCATACTATTAATGATGAGAGTGATTATGCTTATGATATGAAAAGGCCCAAGCTTGGGGATGCTATGTTTGATGAAGATGATGTTTTTGAGAATATATTTTCTGCAATTAATGTTTGTCCCAAGCTTGGGGATGCTACGTTTAATGAAGATGATATTTTTAGTCTCCCAAGTTCTGATATGCAAATTTATAATAATGATAGCATGCCTCCTACTTATGATGATTATTGTGATGATACTTATGCTATAAAAAGTAGTGATTATATTTATAAAACTTGTCATGATTATGGTTACCCCTTCTCTGAACATTACTTTTTTAATGTGGAAACAATTTATAGTATTCGAGTTTCTTATGATGCTCCCACTATTATTCATGAGAAGAAATTTGCTTATGTGGAGAGTAATAAAATTTCTATGCTTGTAGATCATGAAAATAATGCTTTAGGTGCTGCTTATATTGTTGAATTCATTCATGATGCTACTGAAAATTATTATGAGGGAGGAATATATGCTTGTAGGAATTGCAATAATATCAAGTTTCCTCTCTATGTGCTTAAAGTTTTGAAGTTATGCTTGTTTTGCCTTCCTATGCTAGTTGATTATTGTTCCCATAAGTTGTTTGATCACAAAATCCCTATGCATAGGAAGTGGGTTAGACTTAAATGTGTTAGTCATATTCTTCATGATGCTCTCTTTATGTTACAATTGTTATCTCTTATGTGAGCATCATTGAAATCATCATGCCTAGCTAAGGGCGTTAAACGATAGCGCTTGTTGGGAGGCAACCCAACTTTATTTTTGTTCCTTACTTTTTGTTCCTGTTTAGTAATAAATTAATCATCTAGCCTCTGTTTATATGTGGTTTTATGTGTTTAATTAGTGTTTGTGCTAAGTAGAACCTTTGGGAAGACTTGGGGAAAGTCTTTGCGATCATGCTGTTAAAAACAGAAACTTTAGTGCTCACGAGAATTGCTGCCATTTTTATTTGGAAAGTGATATTTAGTTAATTATTTTTGAAGATGCTTAATAGATAAATTCCTCACGTCCAGAAATTTATTTGAGAATTTTATGAGTTACATAAGTATACGTTTGATCCAGATTACTACAGACTGTTCTGTTTTTGACAGATTCTGTTTTCATTGTGCTGTTTGCTTATTTTGATGAATCTATGAGTAGTATCGGAGGGTATGAACCATAGAGAAGTTGGAATACAGTAGATATTACACCAATATGAATTTAGAATGAGTTCATTACAGTACCTTATGATGGTGATTTTCTTTCTTATACTAACGGAGCTTACGAGTTTTCTATTAAGTTTTGTGTTGTGAAGTTTTCAAGTTTTGGGTAAAGATTCGATGGACTATGGAATAAGGAGTGGCAAGAGCCTAATCTTGGGGATGCCCAAGGCACCCCAAGGTAATATTCAAGTAAAACCAAGAGCCTAAGCTTGGGTATGCCCCGGAAGGCATCCCCTCTTTCGTCTTCGTTCATCGGTAACTTTACTTGGAGCTATATTTTTATTCGCCACATGATATGTGTTTTGCTTGGAGCGTCATCTTATTTTATTTTGTTTTGCTTTCTGTTTGAATAAAATACCAAGATCTGAAATTCTTAAATGTTAGAGAGTCTTCATATAGTTGCATAATTATTCGACTACTCATTGATTTTCACTTATATCTTTCGAAGTAGTTTGTTGTTGCTCTAGTGCTTCACTTATATCTTTTTAGAGCACGGTGGTGGTTTTATTTTATAGAAATTAATGAACTCTCATACTTCACTTATATCATTTTGAGAGTCTTTAGAACAGCATGGTAGTTTGCTTTGGTTATGGAACTAGTCCTAATATGATGGGCATCCAAGAGGGATATAATAAAAACTTTCATATAAAGTGCATTGAATACTATGAGAAGTTTGATACTTGATGATTGTTTTGAGATATGAGGATGGTAATATTAGAGTCATGCTAGTGAGTAGTTGTGAATTTGAGAGATACTTGTGTTAAAGTTTGTGATTCCCGTAGCATGCACGTATGGTGAACCGTTATGTGATGAAGTCGGAGCATGATTTATTTATTGATTGTCTTCCTTATGAGTGGCAGTCGGGGACGAGCGATGGTCTTTTCCTACCAATCTGTCCCCCTAGGAGCATGTGCGTAGTACTTTGTTTGATAACTAATAGATTTTTGCAATTAGTATGTGAGTTCTTTATGACTAATGTTGAGTCCATGGATTATACGCACTCTCACCGTTCCACCATTGCTAGCCTCTCTAATACCGCGCACCTTTCACCGGTATCATACACCCACCATATACCTTCCTCAAAACAGCCACCATACCTACCTATTATGGCATTTCCATAGCCATTCCAAGATATATTGCCATGCAACTTCCCACCGTTCCGTTTATTATGACACGCTTCATCATTGTCATATTGCTTTGCATGATCATGTAGTTGACATCGTATTTGTGGCAAAACCACCGTTCATAATTCTTTCATACATGTCACTCATGATTCATTGCACATCCCGGTACACCGCCGGAGGCATTCATATAGAGTCATATCTTTTCCTAAGTATCGAGTTGTAATTCTTGAGTTGTAAGAAAATAAAAGTATGATGATCATCATTATTAGAGCATTGTCCCAGTGAGGAAAGGATGATGGAGACTATGATTCCCCCACAAGTCGGGATTAGACTTCGGATGAAAAAAAGAGGCCAAAGAAGCCCAAATAAAAAAAAGGCCATAAAAAAGAGAAGGCCCAAATAAAAAAAATAAAAAATGAGAGAAAAAGAGAGAAGGGGCAATGCTACTATCCTTTTACCACACTTGTGCTTCAAAGTAGCACCATGATCTTCATGATAGAGAGTCTCCTATGTTGTCACTTTCATATACTAGTGGGAATCTTTCATTATAGAACTTGGCTTGTATATTCCAATGATGGGCCTCCTCAAATGCCCTAGGTCTTCGTGAGCAAGCAAGTTGGATGCACACCCACTATTTTCTTTTGTTGAGCTTTCATACATTTATAGCTCTAGTGCATCTGTTGCATGACAATCCCTACTCACTCACATTGATATCTATTGATGGGCATCTCCATAGCCTGTTGATATGCCTAGTTGATGTGAGACTATCTTCTCCTTTTTGTCTTCTCCACAACCACCATTCTATTCCACCTATAGTGCTACTTCCATGGCTCATGCTCATATATTGCGTGAAGATTGAAAAAGTTTGAGAACATCAAAATTATGAAACAATTGCTTGGCTTGTCATCGGGGTTGCGCATGATTTAAATATTTTGTGTGGTGAAGATGGAGCATCGCTAGACTATATGATTTTGTAGGGATAGCTGTCTTTGGCCATGTTATTTTGAGAAGACATGATTGCTTGGTTAGTATGCTTGAAGTATTATTATTTTTATGTCAACATTAAACTTTTGTCTTGAATCTTATGAATCTGAATATTCTTGCTACAATAAAGAGAAATACATGATGAATATGTTAGGTAGCATTCCACATCAAAAATTCTATTTTATCATTTACCTACTCGAGGAAGAGCAGGAATTAAGCTTGGGGATGCTGATACGTCTCCAACGTATCTATAATTTTTGATTGTTCCATGCTATTATATTATCAACCTTGGGTGTTTTATATGCCTTTATATGCTATTTTACATGATTTTTGGGACTAACCTATTAATCTAGAGCCCAGTGCCAGTTTTTGTTTTTTCCTTCTTTTACAGTATCGCAGAAAAGGAAAATTAAACGGAGTCCAATTGACCTGAAACTTCACGGAACTTATTTTTGGAAGGAAAGCAACCCGGGAGACTTGGAGTCCACGTAAGGGAAGCAACGAGGAAGCCACGAGGCAGGGGGGCGCGCCCTCCACCCTCATGGGCCCCTCGTGGCTCCCCTGACGTACTTCTTCCGCCTATATATCTCCATATACCCTAAAACGATCGGGGATCACAATAGATCGGGAGTTCCGTCGCCAGAAGCCTCCGTAGCCACTAAAAACCAATCTAGACCCGTTCCGGCACCCTGCCAAAGGGGGCAATCCCTCTCCGGTGGCCATCTTAATCATCCTGGTGCTCTCCATGACAAGGAGGGAGTAGTTCTCCCTCGGGGCTGAGGGTATGTACCAGTAGCTATGTGTTTGATCTCTCTCTCTCTCTCTCTCTCGTGTTCTTAAGGTGATACGATCTTGATGTATCGCGAGCTTTGCTATTATATTTGGACCCTATGATGTTTCTCCTCCCCCTCTCTCTCTCTTGTAATGGATTGAGTTTCCCCTTTGAAGTTATCTTATCGGATTGAGTCTTTAAAGATTTGAGAACACTTGATGTATGTCTTGCCATGTGTATCTGTGGTGACAATGAGATATCACGTGATTCCTTGATGTATGTTTTGGTGATCAACTTGCGGGTTCCGCCCATGAACCTATGCATAGGGGTTGGCACACGTTTTCATCGTGATTCTCAGGTAGAAACTTTGGGGCACTCTTTGAGGTTCTATGTGTTGGTTGAATAGATGAATCTGAGATTGTGTGATGCATATCATATAATCATACCCACGGATACTTGAGGTGACATTGGAGTATCTAGGTGACATTAGGGTTTTGGTTGATTTGTGTCTTAAGGTGTTATTCTAGTAAAAACTCTAGGGCTGTTTGTGACACCTATAGGAATAGCCCAACGGATTGATTGGAAAGAATAACTTTGAGGTGGTTTCATACCCAACCATAATCTCTTTGTTTGTTCTCCGCTATTAGTGACTTTGGAGTGACTCGTTGTTGCATGTTGAGGGATAGTTATATGATCCAATTATGCTATTATTGTTGAGGGAACTTGCACTAGTGAAAGTATGAACCCTAGGCCTTGTTTCAACACATTGCAATACCGTTTACGCTCACTTTTATCATTCGTTACCTTGCTGTTTTCATATTTTCAGATTACAAAAACCTTTATCTACCATCCATATACCACTTGTACCACCATCTCTTCGCCGAACTAGTGCACCTATACAACTTACCATTGTATTGGGTGTGTTGGGGACACAAGAGACTCTTTGTTATTTGGTTGCAGGGTTGTTTGAGAGAGAGCATCTTCATCCTACGCCTCCCACTGATTGATAAACCTTAGGTCATCCACTTGAGGGAAATTTGCTAATGTCCTACAAACCTCTGCACTTGGAGGCCCAACAACGTCTACAAGAAGAAGGTTGTGTAGTAGACATCAGTACACACCTCAACAAAATGGAGTTGTTGAGAGGAAGAACTGGACACTCATCGAAATGGCGAGAATGATGCTTGATGAGTACAAGACGCCAAAGCACTTTTGGGCAGAAGCGGTTGAGACATCTTGTCATGCAACAAATCGCTTGTATCTTCACAAGCTACTCGGCAAGACGGCATACGAGCTTCTCACCGGTAACAAACCACAAGTTGGATACTTTCGAGTATTCAACTCAAAGTGCTACATTCTTGATAAGCATCGTCGTTCTAAATTTGCTCCTAAGTCTCATGAAGGTTTCCTTCTTGGTTATGGCTCAAACTCTCACACATACCGTGTCTACAATAATTTCACCCGAAAGGTTGAAGAGACGGTAGATGTGAAGTTTGATGAATCTAACGGCTCGCAAGTAGAGCAATTTCCAATTGATGTAGGAGACAAAGACCCTTTGGAAGCAATCCAAGACTTGTCTATTGGCAAGATTCGTCCAATGGAGGTGAAGGAGAGTACCTCGTCCGTCCAAGTGGAAGCTTCTACCTCACGACAAGGTGAACCAAGAGTTGATACGGAAGCATCCACAAGTGGGACACACCAAGATGAAGAAAATGAGGAAGTGCACCAAGATGAACGCCAACAACCTCCTTCTCCACCACAACAAGAGAATGACAACATCAACAACGAAGAGGGCCAAGAAGAAGAACAATATGTTCAACCAAGATCCAAACAAAAGCTTTCACGATTCGAGCAAGAATTGCTAAAGACCATCCCGTCGAGAAAATCTACAATGATATCCAAACCGGGAGAATCACTCGCTCAAAAACTCGTTTAGCTAACTTTTGTGAACACTATTCATTCATATCTATCATTGAACCTATGAAGGTTGAAGAAGCTTTGGAAGATCCGGATTGGATAAATGCCATGCATGAAGAGCTACACAACTTTGAGAGAAATCAAGTTTGGATATTAGTTGAGAAGCCCGACAACAACCACAACATCATCGGTACCAAATGGGTGTTTCGCAACAAGCAAGATGAAGATGGCCAAGTAGTTCGCAAAAAAGCACGTCCCGTCACCCAAGGCTACACTCAAGTCGAAGGTATGTACTACGGTGAGACATATGCCCCCGTTGCTAGACTTGAGTCCATTCGCATCTTACTTGCCTATGCTAATCATCATGATATCACCTTGTACCAAATGGACATTAAAATTGCTTTTATAAATGGTGAAATAGAGGAGGAAGTTTATGTTAAGCAACCTCCCATATTTGTCAATCCTAAGAAACCTAATCATGTTTACAAACTTCACAAAGCTCTTTATGGTCTTAAACAAGCTCCTAGAGCATGGTATAAATGCTTGACCAAGTTTCTTATTGAAAAAGGCTTTGAAATTGGAAAAATATATTCTACTCTTTTTACGAAAAGGGTTAATGGAGAACTATTTGTGTGCCAAATTTATGTCGATGATATTATATTTGGATCAACTAACCCTCTTTTTAGTGAAAAGTTTGGAAAGCTAATGTCGGAGAAGTTTGAGATGTCGATGATGAGTGAACTCAAATTATTTCTTGGTTTGCAAATCAAGAAAACTAAGGAAGGTACCTTTGTCTCTCAAACAAAGTACACCAAGGACTTATTCAAGAAGTTCAATATGCAAGAATGCAAAGGTATGACTACACCCATGCCTACTAGTGGACATCTTGATTTAACCAAAGATGGTGAACCAGTTGATCAAAAGGTTTATCGCTCTATGATTGGTTCATTGTTATATCTATGTGCTTCAGGTCCCGATAATATGCTAAGTGTGTGCATGTGTGCACGATATCAAGCCGCTCCTAAAGAATTTCATCTTAAGGCCATGAAAAGGATAGTGAGATACTTAATCCAAACACCAAATTTTGGCATTTGGTACCCAAAGAGGGCCTCCTTTGATCTTGTTGGCTACTCCGACTTGGACTATGCTTGTGACAAGGTTGATAGAAAGTCCACTTCGGGTACTTGTCAATTTCTTGGTAGATCTCTTGTGTCTTGGGTCTTCCAAGAAACAAAAGTCGGTATCCTTATCCACCGCCGAAGCAGAATACATTGCCGCTGGATCATGTTGTGCTCAATTACTTTGGATGACCCAAACTCTTAAAGATTATGGGATATCTGTGAAACATGTTCCATTACTTTGTGACAATGAAAGTGCTATTAAGATTGCTCACAATCCCGTGCAACATTCTCGAACTAAGCATATTGAAGTTTGTCATCATTTCATTCGAGATCATGTTGCCAAAGGGGACATTAATCTTAAGCATGTTCGCACCAAAAAGCAGTTAGCTGATATATTCACGAAACCACTTGATGAGAAAGTGTTTTGCAGGTTAAGAGGTGAATTGAACATCATTGGTGCTTCAAACTTGGAGTAGGAACTCCATTTGATACATGCAAGGCATGAGCCTATGACTGATCCTCGATATTTCTCTTATGTTGACTATCTTAAGCCTTGGATATATTTGCACCTTGCATGTTATCTAACCCGTGTAGGTACTTGGATGAATCTAAATCTATGAAATTGCAACTCACTCACATCTTGAGCAATTTCTATATCACCAAGTCTCTACACAATGGTGGATGAAGACAAGGAAGCACGCAACCATTCAAACATATAACAACAACAACAAAGCCTTTAGTCCCAAACAAGTTGGGGTAGGCTAGAGGTGGAACCCATAAGATCTCGCAACCAACTCATGGCTCTGGCACATGGATAGCAAGCTTCCACGCACCCATGTCCATAGCTAGCTCTTTGGTGATACTCCAATCCTTCAGGTCTCTCTTAACGGACTCCTCCCATGTCAAATTCGGTCTACCCCGCCCTCTCTTGACATTCTTCGCACGCTTTAGCCGTCCACTATGCACCGGAGCTTCTGGAGGCCTGCGCTGAATATGCCCAAACCATCTCAGACGGTGTTGGACAAGCTTCTCTTCAATTGGTGCTACCCCAACTCTATCTCGTATATCATCATTCCGGACTCGATCCTTCCTCATGTGGCCACACATCCATCTCAACATACGCATCTCCGCCACACCTAACTGTTGAACATGTCGCCTTTTAGTCGGCCAACACTCAACGCCATACAACATTGCGGGTCGAATCGCCATCCTGTAGAACTTGCCTTTTAGCTTTTGTGGCACTCTCTTGTCACAGAGAATGCCAGAAGCTTGGCGCCACTTCATCCATCCGGCTTTGATTTGATGGTTGACATCTTCATCAATACCCCTATCCTCCTGCAGCATTGACCCCAAATACCGAAAGGTGTCCTTCTGAGGTACCACCTGGCCATCAAGGCTAACCTCCTCCTCACACCTACTAGTACTGAAACCGCACATCATGTACTCGGTTTTAGTTCTACTAAGCCTAAACCCTTTCGATTCCAAGGTTTGTCTCCATAACTCTAACTTCCTATTTACCCCCGTCCGACTATCGTCAACTAGCACCACATCATCCGCAAAGAGCATACACTATGGGATATCTCCTTGTATATCCCTTGTGACCTCATCCATCACCAATGCAAAAAGATAAGGGCTCAAAGCTGACCCCTGATGCAGTCCTATCTTAATCGGGAAGTCATCAGTGTCGACATCACTTGTTCGAACACTTGTCACAACATTATCGTACATGTCCTTGATGAGGGTAATGTACTTTGCTGGGACTTTGTGTTTCTCCAAGGCCCACCACATGACATTCCGCGGTATCTTATCATAGGCCTTCTCCAAGTCAATGAACACCATATGCAAGTCCTTCTTTTGCTCCCTATATCTCTCCATAAGTTGTCGTACCAAGAAAATGGCTTCCATGGTCGACCTCCCAGGCATGAAACCAAACTGATTTTTGGTCACGCTTGTCATTCTTCTTAAGCGGTGCTCAATGACTCTCTCCCATAGCTTCATTGTATGGCTCATCAGCTTAATTCCACGGTAATTAGTACAACTCTGAACATCCCCCTTGTTCTTGAAGATTGGTACTAATATACCCCGTCTCCATTCTTCTGGCATCTTGTTTGCCCGAAAAATGAGGTTGAAAAGCTTGGTTAGCCATACTATCGCTATGTCCCCGAGACCTTTCCACACCTCAATGGGGATACAATCAGGGCCCATCGCCTTGCCTCCTTTCATCCTTTTTAAAGCCTCCTTGACCTCAGACTCCTGGATTCGCCGCACAAAATGCATGCTGGTCTCAACCAAGGAGTCGTCCAGTTCAATGGTAGAACTCTCATTCTCCCTATTGAACAACTTGTCGAAGTACTCCCGCCATCTGTGCTTAATCTCCTCATCCTTCACCAAGAGTTGGCGTGCTCCGTCCTTGATGCATTTGACTTGGCCAATATCCCTCGTCTTCCTCTCTCGGATCTTGGCCATCTTATAGATGTCCCTTTCACCTTCCTTCGTGCCTAACCGTTGGTAGAGGTCCTCATATGCCCGACCCCTTGCTTCACCAACAGCTCGCTTTGTGGCCTTCTTCGCCATCTTGTACTTCTCTATGTTGTCTGCACTCCTATCCAGGTATAGGAGTTTGAAGCAATCTTTCTTCTCTTTAATCGCCTTCTGGACATCATCATTCCACCACCAGGTATCCTTATCTTCGCTTCTCCTTCCCCTGGACACTCCAAGCTCCTACGAGGCCACCTTACGAATGCAAGTCGCCATCTTCGTCCACACATTGTTCACATATCCTCCTTCCTCCCAAGGGCCCTCCTTAATGACCCTCTCCTTAAACATATCCTTTGACAAATTTTATGTTGAGTTTCATGATTGTCATTTTGGATATACAAGTGCTCTTCCTTGCAAGAACTAACCCATGTAGGTAGATGAACTCAAACTCCAAGTGGTGCTCCCAACTCTTGATAAGCTACATCAACCTTGAGCAACCCACACAAATTCAACTACATGATCATGATCAACGCCACCACCCAAGGTATGTTATTGCAACTTAGAGAAGCTTTACTCCAAGTCATGAGTCAAAGCAACTCGACAAAATGTGAATACATCAAAAAGCTTAAACGAAAAATGGTAACCCCATTTTGAGCTTAAACGATGAGTATGACCTATGATCAACTGATCTCACTTGACTCCTAAGTCAATATACTCTAACATAGGTGACTTTGTCGCCGACAAATTCTATATGAAGTTCTTTTGTGTTCCTTTTTTTGTGCTCTTGCATTTGTCTCATGCATATTTGTTTCCCTCTTCAAAAAAACTTCATCCAGACTTTTTTTAAGTTTCTCTGTTCTGCATTCCTTGCATCCAATTCATTGCAAATCTTTCAGTTAATTCCTTGCAAATCCTTATGAGATCTTACTTGTCCAGTGAGCTGAGGTGACAAGTGTTTTCTCTGCGATGAACTCGGTCTCACCGGTCTGATGCTTTCAGTTCAACCAAATCCTCTTGGTACAACCGAACCATACAACTCGGTGTCACCGATTTCACTACAGGAAAGACATCTTGCCACTTGCTTTTGCATTTTTTATCCAGCTCCACTCAATGAATCTTGTCCTCGACCAACATCCCATTCAACTTGCTGCTTTGTTCTGTGACTCAAGGACCAAACCCATCATGATGAAATCTAGAAGAACCCTTCTTGGAAATTGATGTCAAAGGGGGAGAGAGAGATCACATCAAAGCTTAATCATATCTATAGGGGGAGAGAATACTCAAGGGAAGAAAGAGTAATCATCAAGGACCCCAGATGCTTGGTGTTCAAGAGGAGAGAAGTCACATATCTTCAAGAGGGGAAAGACATGTTCATATTTGCTCGTTTGCATTAGCTCTATTTATTTCCTTTGAGCTCTGATTTTGCTCTGATTTTCTGTTCCCTATCTTCTCCCAGTATCCCATGCTAGATTCAGGGGGAGCAAGACATCTAACGGAAAGAAATCCTTGAATTTATTGCACATCTTTACCTTTGGGGACATGTCTATATCCAATGTGGTACTTAGTACTCACTCTACATGTCATCCCAGTCTTGGTACTCTTATGGTTTCTTTTGTTTGCTCTGGCCAGTAGGTGTATCTGTGTTATCTAACCTTGTTTATGCAGGTTCATTCCATCCTAAGCCAACTCAAGACCACAAGGTAAGTATATGCATCACAGTCATGCATATGAGAAATTCTTGCTGATGTACATACTGTTTGCAAGAAGGACTCATGAGCATGAAGGTACATTTCTCATATTCACATCATTTGCTCTGATGCATATAGCCAAGATACATGTAACACATTGCTTACTCTGTCATGTTTATGCATTCACATGCTTCTATATTCGTTATTCACATGATTGCATACATGTAGGGGGAGCCTATGCATGTTACATGTCTTTCCAAAGCTTTACTTACTATTATCTATATCTTTATCTAAAGCTTTGATGTATGTTGTCATCAATTTCCAAAAAGGGGGAGATTGAAAGCACAAGTGCTCCCTACGTGGTTTTGGTAATTAATGTCAACATATCTCTTGTTGGACTAACACTTTTACCTAGTATGTTTCAGATAAGTTCAACAATGAAGTGGCATGGACTAGAGGATGCGGAACCCCTTCAAAATGCTAAGAACAAAGGATTGGCTAAAGCTCCAAGCTCAAGACTGTACATTTTCTATTTTAGTGATCAAAGATCACATTGAGTCTATAGTAAAAGCCAATACTATTAAGAAGGGATGAGGTGTTGCTTAATGAGGCTCTTGCTCAAAATGCTTAGTGATATGCTCCAAAGCCCTCAACCACTTTCTCACATCCACATATGACCTAAACCAAAAGTCAAACTCGGCCCCACCGATTCTTTCTATCCGGAGCCACCGAGTTCAGTTGACATAGCCACTGCCAGAAACCCTAATCAGTTCGGTCTCACCGATGGGATCTCGGTCTCACCGTGATGGGCTTGTAAACTCTCTGTTACCCATTGCAATATTTTCGGTCCCAACGAGATATGCAATCGACCCCACCGAGTTTGCTTGGCCAACTCTCTGTTTCGTTTATTACCCAAATCGGTCCCATCGAGTTTGAGTAATCGATCGAACCGAGTTTTGGATTTACCCTAACCCTAGCACATCGGTCCCACCGAGTTGATCCAGTCGGTCCCATCGAAAACCCTAACGGTCACTAGATTTGCTGAATTGGTCCGACCAAGTTTATCAATTCGGTCCCACCGAGATTGGCAAGTTGTGTGTAACGGTTAGATTTTGTGTGGAGGCTATATATACCCCTCCACCACCTCTTCATTCATGGAGAGAGCCATCAGAACAAACCTACACTTCCAACCTACTTTTTCTGAGAGAGAACCACCTACACTTGAGTTGAGGCCAAGATATTCCATTATTACCATATGAATCTTGATCTCTAGCCTTCCTCAAGTTGCTTTCCACTCAAATATTCTTTCCACCAAATCCATATCCTGTGAGAGAGAGTTGAGTGTTGGGGAGACTATCATTTGAAGCACAAGAGCAAGGAGTTCATCATCAACGCACCATTTGTTACTTCTTGGAGAGTGGTGTCTCCTAGATTGGCTAGGTGTCACTTGGGAGCCTCCAACAAGATTGTGGAGTTGAACCAAGGAGTTTGTAAGGGCAAGGAGATCGCCTACTTCGTGAAGATCTACCGCTAGTGAGGTAAGTCCTTCGTGGGCGATGACCATGGTGGGATAGACAAGGTTGCTTCTTTGTGGACCCTTCATGGGTGGAGCCCTCCGTGGACTCGCACAGCCATTACCCTTCGTGGGTTGAAGTCTCCATCAACGTGGATGTACGATAGCACCACCTATCGAAACCATGTCTCAAAAATCCCCGTGTCTCCAAATTGCGTTTGCACACTCCAATCCCATCTCTTTACATTCTTGCAAGTTGCGTGCTTTACTTTCCGCTGCTCATATACTCTTTGCATGCTTGCTTGATATGTATTGTGATTGTTAAACTTGTGCCAAAACTCCACTTCAACTTAAATAAATTAAAAACTGCAACTTTTAGCACTTAGTGTCTAATCACCCCCCCTCTAGACACCTCTTCTTGATCCTTTCACCGGACAACAACGGTAGAGCGCGACACGCAGCCAAGGTGTAGTGATACGTCTCCAACGTATCGATAATTTTTGATTGTTCCATGTTGTTATATTATCATTCTTGGATGTTTTATAATCATTTTATATTTTTTTTGGTACTAACCTATTGACATAGTGCGAAGTGCTAGTTGCTGTTTTCTGCATGTTTTTACATCACAGGAAATCAATATCAAACGGAGACCAAACACATCAAAACTTTTTGTGGATTTTTTGGACCAGAAGACATCCAATGGGCCGGAGAAGCACCTGGGGGGTGCTCCGAGGGGAGCACAACCCACCAGGGCATGCTTGGAGGCCCAGCCGCGCCCTGGTGGGTTGTGCCCACCTCGGGTGCCTCCTGAACCAACTCTGCGCTTTATAAATACCCCAATATTCCAGAAACCCTAGGGGAGTCGACAAAAATCAATTCCAGCCGCCGCAGAGTCGATCTAGAACCTCCAGATCCAATCTAGACACCATCACAGAGGGGTTCATCATGTCCATTGGTGCCTCTCCGATGATGTGTGAGTAGTCTTTTGTAGACCTTCGGGTCCGTAGTTAGTAGCTAGATGGCTTCCTCTCTCTTGTTTTATTCTCAATACAATGGTCTCTTGGAGATCCATATGATGTAACTCTTTCCCGCAGTGTGTTTGTTGCGATCTGATGAACTTTGAGTTTATGATCGCATCTATGTTTTTATCCATGAAAGTTATTTGAGTCTTCTTTGAGCTCTTATTTGCATGATTGCTTATAGACTCGTATTTCTTCTCCGATATTTGGGTTTTGTTTGACCAACTTGATCTATTTATCTTGCAATGGGAAGAGGTGTGTGATGGGTTCGATCTTACGGTGCTTGATCCCAGTGATAGAAGGGGAACCGACACATATGTATCGTTGCTATTAAGGATAACAAGATGGGGTCTATTTCTACATAAATAGATCTTGTCTACATCATGTCATCATTCTTATTGCATTACTCTGTTTCTCCATGAACTTAATACACTAGATGCATGCTGGATAGCGGTCGATGTGTGGAGTAATAGTAGTAGATGTAGGCAGGAGTTGGTCTACTAATCTTGGACGTGATGCCTATATAATGATCATTGCCTGGATATCATCATGATTATTTGAAGTTCTATCAATTGCCAAACAGTAATATGTTCACCCACCATTTGCTATTTTTCTCGAGAGAAGCCACTAGTGAGAACTACGGCCCTCGGGTCTCTTATTTAGTATATTTGCCTTTGCGATTTATTTTCCTTTGCTTTTATTTTTATATCTATTAAACCAAAAATACAAAAATACCTTGCTGCAATTTATTTTATCATAGACCTATTTATCCCATCTATCATATTTTTATCACGTTGGTTTGCCAATTTGTGGCACCGTTACCCGAAAGGGATTGACAACCCCTTTAACACGTCGGGTTGCGAGTATTTGTTATTTGTGTGCAGGTGTTGTTTACGTAGTGTTGCTTGGTTCTCCTACTGGTTCGATAACCTTGGTCTCATCACTGAGGGAAATACCTACCGTCGCTGTGCTGCATCAACCCTTCCTCTTTGGGGAAATACCGACGTAGTCTAGCAGTCATCAAAAGGAATTTCTGGTGCCGTCTAGTAGGTTCCTAATCATAAATCTCATCTCCTTGCAATTTACATTGTTTGCCTCTCGTTTTCCTCTCCCCCACTTCACAAAAAATTGCCGTTTTATTCGCCCTCTTTTTCGTTCACCGTTTTCTTGTCGGATCTATTTTTTAGTGCAATCTTGTTGTGTAGTCACAATGACTCAAGAGAACACCAAGTTGTGTGATTTCTCATACGAACAACAATGATTTTATTGGCACTCCGATTTCTCCTCCCACCACTAGTGTGGAGTCTTGTGATATTAATACTGCTTTGCTGAATCTTGTTATGAAAGATCAATTTTCCGGTACTCCTAATGCGGATGCCACGTCCGATGTTAACACATTCATGGAATTATGTGATATGAAAAATAAAAAAGATGCGGATAATGATGTTGTGAAGATGAAATTATTTCCGTTTTTTGCGTGATTCTGCAAAAATTTGGTTTTCTTCTTTGCCCCGCAATAGTATCGATTCTTGGAATAAGTGCAAAGATGCTTTTCTCACTAAGTATTTTCCGCCCGCAAAAATTCTTTCCCTTAGGACCTAGATCTTGAATTTCAAGCAACTTGAACATGAGCATTTTGCAAAATCTTGGGAAAGGATGAAAATGATGATAAGGAATTTCCCAACTCATGGGTTAAATCTTTGGATGATCATACAAATTTTTTATGCGGGGTTGAATTTTGTTTCTCGTAATCTTTTAGATTCCACCGCGGGTGGTACTTTTATGGAAATTACTTTGGGTGAAGCTACCAAATTGCTTGATAATATTATGGCAAATTATTCACAATGGCATACCAAAAGAGCTCCTACTAGTAAAAAAGTTAATTCGGTTAAAGAAATTTTTCTTTGAGTGAAAAAGTTGACGCTCTTATGAAATTGGTTGCTAGTAAAAGTGCTCCTATTGATTTCAATGATATGCCTTTGTCTAATTTGATTGACCAAAATAGTGATGCCGTAGATGTGAATTTTATCTCACGAAACAATTTCAATAACAATTCTTATAGAGGTAATTTTAATCCTAGGCCTTTCCCTAGTAATTCCTCTTATAATTATGGTAATTCCTACGGAAATCCTTCTTACAATAATAGGAACACCTCTGATCTTGAGAATAATATTAAAGAATTTATCAACACTCAAAAAGTTTTCAATACTACAATAGAGGAAAAGTTGAATACGATTGATGATTTGTCTAGAAGTGTTGATAAAATTTCCCATGATGTAAAAAATCTCAAGATGAAAATTTTTGTGCCTAAGGTTGAGGAATCAATTAAAGCTCTTTATGTTTCTATGGATGAAAGTAAGAAAAGAACCGCTATGCTTAGAGCTAAAAGAGAATTTTTAGAAAAAAGTGTTTTCTAGTGATTATTTTCATAAAAGTGATGAAGATCTTAAAATGATTGGTGTTTCTTCTATTGATTCCTTGTTTAGTAAAATTAAGATTGATGATAAAGGGACTGAAGAAGAGTCAACTTTAGCTAGAAGGCGTCCCGATAATTCGGAGGGTGAAAATCTTGATGAGAAAATTGATAATATTGGGTTTGAAGAGGTCAAAACTTTAACTAGTAATGTGTCGACTCTTTTGGATTACAAAGACTTTAATTACGATAGTTGCTCTTTGATTGATTGTATTTCTTTGTTGCATTCCATGATGAATTGACCCCATGCTTATGAACAAAATAAAGCTTTTACTAAACATATTGTTGATGCTATGATGAAAGCTTTAGAAGAAAAGTTGGAATTAGAAGTTTCAATTGCTAGAAAATTACATGATGAATGGGAACCTACTATCAAAGTCAAGATTAAAAAGGGATAATTAGATTTATGCCCCTAGTTGTCCCACTCGTCTGATTTACCCCTAATTCCCAAAAGTCACTGGTTCTGTCCAAATCACTTTCCTCCTCTTATGCTTTTGCCCTTTGACCATTTGACCGTCAGTTTGAAAACTTCATAACTAATTCATACTAAATCAGAAAAATGCAAATAAGATACCAAAATGTTCAGAAAAACATCACCTAGTTTTTCAGAATTTTTGGAGTTACATAAATATTATAGATACCCAGATTTCTACAGACTATTCTGTTTTTGACAAATTCCGTTTTCTTTGTGTTGTGTGCTTGTTTAGATGATTTTATGGTTTTCTTTGAAGAATTTTTGCCATAGAAAAGTTGGAATACAATAGATATAATGCAATAATAAAATATGAATTGGTTTTCAACATCACTTATAGTAGTGATTTGTTTTCTTATACTAACGGATCACGAAGGTTTTGTTGAGTTTTGTGTGATTGAAGTTTTCAAGTTTTGGGTTATCTTACGATGGATGAAGGAATAAGGAGTAAGAAGAGCCTAAGCTTGGGGATGACCATGGAATCCCAAGCTATTATCCAAAGATAAGTAAGCAACTAAGCTTGGGATGCCCCGAGTGGCATCCCCTCTTTCTTCTAACGACCATCGATATTTTACTCGAAGCTATATTTTTATTCATCACATACTATGAGTTTTGCTTGGAGCGTCTTGTATGATATGAGTCTTTGCTTGTTTTGTTTTGTGTTTTTAGTCTTGATCCCTTTCTGGACACACTTGTTTGAGAGAGGCAAAATTATGCCATGACTTGTTAGAATTGCTCTCTATGCTTCACTTAAATCTTTATGAGCTATGGAATTGCTCTAGTGCTTCACTTATATCTTTTTGAGCATGGTGTGCTTTAGTATTTTTGAAGAAATGCTCTCTTGCTTCACTTAGATTTATTTGAGAGTTAGTAATTTTGTTAAGAAATTCTCTCTTCCTTAACTTAAATTAACTTGAGAGAAAGAAACATTATGCTCATGATCTTCACTTATATTTGTTTGAGCTTATCAAAAGCAACATATGAAAATTAGTCCCAAAGTGATAGATATCCAAGAAGGATATAATACAAACTTTCATGAAGATAATTAGACAAAATAAACTTGATTCCATGTAATAGTTTTGAGATATGATGATATGATATGTGAGTCATGATGATGAGTAATTATGCTTTAGTAAGAATATTGGTGTTAAGGTTTGTGATTCCCTATGCAAGCACGAAAGTCAATAGTCATGCAATGAAATTACATCCTACTTGTGGTGCATTATTCGGTGTTAATTATGCTCAATGCTCGCTTATGAGATTATTCGTTTCTTGGTTGGTCGCTTCTCAATCTTTTTCCATCCTTCATTTTGCACTAAGTATGATCACTACTTGTGTATCCAAAAGCCTTTAAACCAGTTTTGCCATATGAGTCCACTATACCTACCCATATGCGGTATTCTTTTTCCGTTCTAAGAAAATTTGTATGTGCCATCTCTAATTTTCAAAATAAATTTCTCTTTTGTGTGCTCGTACCGCTCGCGAAGCAGTGAGGGGTGGCCAATATTTTCCATGCTAGATGTGTTATTCTCACGATGAGTGTTTATTCACTTGTCATTGCACGAGAGTAAGGCAAAGGTATTAGGGATGCCCATTCCCGAAATGAAAAATGAATTTACTTTATGTTGTCAAATAATAAATTCCTTGGAAAGTGTTGGTATGGAGGGTACCCGTGGATACGGTTAGCCATGGAAAGTGAAAGTATGGTGTAAAAAGGAATAAACTTTATTTTCTGTTTGGGAACCGCCTATGATATATCTAGCATGGAAAGTGTTGGGAGCTCTAAGTTGTTTTCGTTGGTGGGAAAAGTATGCCTCTCAAAATGTTTTTATCTCTTAATTTACGCTTTGAGCTCTGACACCTCTACAAATCCCTACTTCCCTCTACAAAGGGCCTTTCTTTTACTTTATGCAATTTTTATTTTTAATTTGAGTCTCCATCTTCTCTTACAAAGTACCAACTAGGGGGCACTATGATCGTACTTGAGCATTGGGTGTAGCTAATATGCGAGTGTGTTTCATGAATGGATCAATGATTGAGTATGATGGGCTAGGGATAACTTATTTTAGCATTGATATTTTGAAAGACATGGTTGCTTGTTGATATGTTTGAGTATTGAAGTCTCATGTCAAAATTAGACTATTGCTTTGAATCATATAAAAGTCCAAATGTCCATGCTATAAAGAAAAGAAAATGTGATGACATGGTAGGAAGCATTCCACATCAAAAACTCTGTTTTATCATTTACCTACTCGAGCACGAGCAGGAATTAAGCTTGGGGATGCTGATACGTCTCCAACTTATCTATAATTTTTGATTGTTCCATGCTGTTATATTATCATTCTTGGATGTTTTATAATCATTTTATAGTCATTTTATATCATTTTTGGTACTAACATATTGAAATAATGCCAAGTATGAGTTGATGTTTTCTGCATGTTTTTACATCGCAGGAAATCAATATCAAACAGAGTCAAAACATTGCGAACCTTTTTATGGATTTTTTGGACCAGAAGACATCCAATGGGCTGGAGAAGTGCCTGGGGGGGTGTGCTCTGAGGGGAGCACAACCCACCAGGGCGTGCCTGGAGGCCCAGGCGCGCCCTGGTGGGTTGTGCCCACCTCGGGTGTTTCCCGAACCTACTCTTTTCTCTATAAATACCCCAATACACATAAACCCTAGGAGAGTCGACGAAAATTAATTCCAGCCGCCGCAGAGTCCAGAACCACCAGATCCAATCTAGACACCATCACAGAGGGGTTCATCATGTCCATTGGTGCCTCTCCAGTGATGTGTGAGTAGTATTTTGTAGACCTTTGGGTCCGTAGTTAGTATCTAGATGGCTTCCTCTCTCTCTTGTTTGATTCTCAATTCAATGGTCTCTTGGAGATCCATATGATGTAACTCTTTTGCGGTGTGTTCGTTGGGATCCGATGAACTTTGAGTTTATGATCAGATCTATGTTTTTATCCATGGAAGTTATTTGAGTCTTCTTTGATCTCTTATATGCATGATTGCTTATAGACTCGTATTTCTTCTCCGATATTTGGGTTTTGTTTGGCCAACTTGATCTATTTATCTTGCAATGGGAAGAGGTGCTTTGTGATGGGTTCGATCTTACGGTGCTTGATCCCAGTGACAGAAGGGGAACCGACACGTATGTATCGTTGCTATTATGGATAACAAGATGGGGTCTATTTCTACATAAATAGATCTTGTCTACATCATATCATCGTTCTTATTGCATTACTCTGTCTCTCCATGAACTTAATACACTAGATGCATGCTAGATAGCGGTTGATGTATGGAGTAATAGTTGTAGATGCAGACAGGAGTCGGTCTACTAATCTTGGACGTGATGCCTATATAATGATCATTTCCTAGATATCGTCATGATTATTTGAAGTTCTATCAATTTCCCAATAGTAATTTGTTCACCCACCGTTTGCTTTTTTTCTTGAGAGAATCCACTAGTGAAAACTACGCCCCCCGGGTCTCTTCTTTAATATATTTGCCTTTGCTTTTATTTTTAGATCTATTAAACCAAAAATATAAAAATACTTTGCGTCAATTTATTTTATCCGAGATCTATTTATCCCATCTACCATATTTTCATCACGTCCCTTTGCCAATTTGTGGCACCGTTACCCGAAAGGGATTGACAACCCCTTTAACACATTGGGTTACGAGTATTTGTTATTTGTGTGCAGGTGCTATTTACGTAGTGTTGCTTGGTTCTCCTACTGGTTCGATAACCTTGGTCTCATCACTGAGGGAAATACCTACCGTCGCTGTGCTGCATCATCCCTTTCTCTTTGGGGAAATAGCAACGTAGTCTAGAAGACATCATGCGGCACCCCCACTCCGCCTATGCGGCCGAAGGAGCCGCGACCAGCCAAGCACACACCGGATCCAGGCCCTCGGCAAGATCCGCCTCCGAGGGGGCGCTTGCAGGCGCCGCGACCAAGCACAAGCGAGCAGGCCAGCATCACTGAGGCCCCTCCCTGCAACTCGAGCGAGCACTGCGCCCCCTCAACGCCGAGGTCGACGACGGCTGCGACCGAGATGACCACAATAACCCGGCCAGAACGCGTCCACCGCGAGAGCTCCCCAAACCACCTTTGGTGGCAGGGGCCGCCGCCACTGCGGCGAGGCGAACAACAATAGTAGCGGACGAGAGGAGGCACAAGGTGGGGAGCCTGCCGGCGGCGCGTGAGGTGTCCCCCGAGTCGCCCGAGCGGAGCGACGCGGGGGTCATGTGGGGTCGACCAGTGTGCTCCCATAGCAACCACTTTAACCTAACATAAGTGACGGTGTCCTAGACTAGGGGGTACTCCCCACGTCGTCTCCCGATCAGTTAGATTGGGCCGATGACCCCATGGCCGCATACTCATGGGCCAGTTCGGACAACCCCTGCCGCATACAAGGAAGACTCCATAAGACTTGGCGCCCAAGACAAAGACTCCTCTAAACCCTAGGCCTACGGTGCATATATAAACTGAGGCCAGGCTAGTCAATAGACAAGATCTCATATTCATTACCATCTCGTGGTAGACACATGTACTATGTACTATCCCCATATGAATACAATCAAAAGCAGGACGTAGGGTTTTACCTCCATCAAGAGGGCTCAAACCTGGGTAAAATCCGTGTCCATGTTACCATCGCTCCAAGACGCCTAGCTTAGGAACCCTACTACGAGATACGCCGGATATTGAACCGACATTAGTGCTTTCATTGAGAGCCTGCTAGGTGATCACCACGGATCGGTGGGATGATCAGGTGATATTTTTTCAATTAAATCTGTTTCAAGCAAATTATCCCTTTTACAGATTACTTCTACTACTATGTACTAGTTTATTCGCAGAATAGTTCGAATCTCGTTGTAGAACGGGATTTGATGGAATATTTTAATGGTGTATGGGATATGGACGGTGCCAAAACATCAAGTTGTTGGGACCACTGCGGCTCCATGATCCTACATCCGGACACAATACGGCAGCAAATCCGGTCCCCAATGACCGTGCCACCCAGGAAGTTTTCCCCCCTCTTTAAATCAAGTGCTAAGGCGTGAGCCATTACTTCCTGCTAAATATGCTTAGAGCATGCACTCCCGTACCATGCAAGTAGTGCTAATCTTGGACGTGGTCTCCAAGGAGCGGTTGGGGAACGGTGCTGCTGGTTTTTTATTGCTCGACACCGGAAACTTTTTTCACAACGCAACCATCATCAGACAGCCATCGTCATCCTGTGGACTCCTATTCGTGTAGAAGTTGATCGTCGTGTTTTGATGGGATGTCAACTAACAACGCAGTCGTACATGTGCCTTTTTCTTTATGAATTATTACTGCTTCTAGCATAATTCTGTTCGCAGATAGGTCGGGCTCCAGGGAAACTATGCAATATTTCGTACGCGGCCCTGACACTTCCCGCGGATCTCTTACACATTGGCAGGGACGATCCATGTACAGAGTAAAGTGTCTATGGAATACCAGCAAGGGAAGCCCTAACCGTGCCAAATTTTTAGCACGCTTCTTGACATCTAAAGGATGAATATCACCACTTTTTTCTGGCTATATACTGATCTGTCCAAATTACTAATTAAGCTTTCTTTCCTTGATCATTGTTTTGATCATGTGGTGGCCTATCTAGCTTCCACTTGACCGGAGAGATAGTGCGGAGCAGTCCATCGATGATAGCTCGGCTCGACGACAGCACACCACAAGGACACGTTTAGTATGAATTAGTTTGTCCATTTGCTTTGGTCTGTTAGAGTCACGCCGCCTGCAAACAGGTTTTATTTTTCCAATTTATTTGGTTAGCACATTAATTATTACACATAGAATATTTTCTGTCGTTGTTTTGTGCTGCATTATTTTCGCAGAGGTATTTTACAGACAATCGTACGTGGCGTCGGTCTGGCAAGCCTCTCACCATGACCTAGGCCGGCCGACCTGTGTTGACATCGCCGCACCAAAACACCAGCACGCCATCGAGCCAACCTCGGCTCTCAGGCTTTATTTCTCTAATTATTTACTTCGCTCAAATTAATTTTAAGTGGATGATTTTCTTAATTTATTATTATTATTATTATTATTATTATTATTATCTCTCGCTCGCACTATTTCATCTGTGCAGGCTATTGACTTAGACCGGGCCGCGCTGTCGCCTCCGCGTGCCGACGCCGTCGCCCCACTTTCATCGACCAAATTGTGTCTTGATGATGTGGGGACTCCGTCGTCGCATTATCGACCTACTCCGTCAACTTGGTCGGACTAGGAGTTTCGCCTCATCACTTCGGAATGCTGAACTCCTCACTCGGCCATGCTATGTCACCACTTCGGAATGCCGAACTCCTCTCTCTTCGCTCCACCACCTCGGGACCGGCTTGGGGGCTGGGACCTTGTCCCGCTGTAAGGTCAGGCCGCGCATCGACACCGAGCACATTAACCAGCTAAGTCGCTTTCATGCTAAAAACTTTCAGTTTTAAATTTTGTTCGATTCGACCAAGCATTATACCTTTTTGGCAAAAAGTGGCTGGTGAAAAACTTCCTTGTCGAAACTTTATTTGTGACACACAAATTAAAATACCCCGTTTACTTGGGGGCTTCTTTAGTGAAGCTTTTCCTCTTGCATATGATTATACTTGTACGACTTTGTTCCTTGTTCGTGTATTACGCCACAATATGCACCATATTGACTTAAGTGTTCCGCAAGCTGGGTTGCCTGGCTCCTGTGCTTGCCCCTACATTCCTGATTGTTCGGCTAGGGAGTAAAGGGAGCACCTCTGCGATTGTCACGACCGGGTCATTCGAGTTCTGACCTCAGACTGGGTGAAGCGGAAAGCTAGCGCTCTTATTGTTTTCAATCATGGTCGGCACACAACGGAACTCATGAGTACAAAAAATCTATTGCACAAGTCTCATAGCAATAATGAGCACCGAAGAGAGGTATCGGTGGGGGTACTATTTTCTTTGAAGATGCTTCTTACACTTCGTCAATAATATAGCATAAGTTCCCTGAGTGCGCTTTGTCTGTTATAGCCTTATGACCTGATTGCCTGGTCATCGAAAACACCGTCGATACTCTCGACAGGTGGAGTACATGACACTTTTTGGTCCTTGGCCGAAGAGAGAGAAGCCGACGGTCGGTAAAGACACGTTTAAAGTTCGGGTGAACACATATATGATATAAGTACTTCGGTACATACAATCATTATACATAAAATTCTTTTACCCAAGTCACTTGGGGGCTCTTAAAATTTATATGAGCTGTTTTATAGTAAATGTGTTTTCTTCTTGGTCATTGCAAAGTCTTTTTCTACCGCTCCTTTTTCGACTCGAGTTTATGGTCAATAGCCAGATAGCATGTCTTCTCTCTGAAAGCCACTTGAGTTTAGTTTGCTAAACTGACCTTGGAGAAGTACTCCGCCTTTGGGATAAGGAGCTTGAAGCCGTAGGCTGACCCGCGTGAAGTCTTGAGATCGGATGTGTCATGTTAAAGCACGACAGAAGCACAATTTTTTTCTTCCAATTTTCGGATTGGCACTGGACACTTGATCTTGTTCGGACGTCAAGTTTTTACTGACGTTTTTTGGTTTTCCAAGCTTATGGCACTTTCAAACTATTTGTGTGTTTTCAGCACAAGTCTCGCAGTGCAACGCCGGACACCTTTAGAGATTCGGCAAAGACATTCTCGGATATTGCTATATATGCATCGGTTTCAAATTGTGTCTTCGGTCAATAGTTGGGTTGCCCGGATCCTACGCTTGCCTCCTACGTTCCGCTTTGTTCGGCTAGGTGTGCAAAGGGAGAACCACTGCGATTGTGCTTCCAACTCACATGGTTAAGCACCTCAGTGGAGAAAGCCGAAAACTGACTGTCACAATAAGCGTAAACTGGTCAGCGATCTAATGACTGTGTTAAATGACGTGCCATTCATAACATTGGCCGAAGTGTTTACGGCTTGACCTCGACTGTCGCCGAACACTACCGGGGGCTAGTAACTGGCCTCCCAAACTAAATCCTCAATATTTTGATCTTACATTAGAGCTGAGGTTTCATGATCATGCTTAGCATGACAACCCAAAGAAAGGAACCGATAGCGGGACTATTTTTCTTTGGAAGACATTTCTTATGTTAAACAGTAGTATAACATATCTCTCTACGTACCTTTGTTTATAAAACCGTATGGCCGGATTGCCTTGTTTGTGGTAAATCTTTGCCCTTGCAAAGGCTTTATAAAGTAGGACAAACACTCCTCGGCTACTGGCCAAGGAGGTGGAAGCCGACGGTCGGTCAACAAAGTTTTGTACAATGCAGATCCGAGCATTGATGATGAAAAGTATTTGGATACATAGAATCATTACACATAATTTGTGATTTTACTTTGGATATCGATCCTTAATTCGGCCACCCGTGCCCACATTAAGGCTCGGGGGCTACTGGGCTTTGTGCTTATTATTTACAAATATTAAAGGGGTACCTCGATCCCCTGATCTGGTGTCGCCACCCGACCAATGTCTCGGGGGCTACTGCATTGACAATCCAATGCAGAAAATTTAAAGTGCAATATAGTTTTCGAGGAGATTATTATCCTCAGGTTGGTCGGCCGCACCCAACCTGAGTCTCGAGGACTTTGCACACCACGTTTCTACTCCTCAATATGCTGCCGAGCTGGGAATTGATCCTTAGGCTGATTTTATGAATTGACCTGAGTCTCAGGGGCTACTAGGGTCAGCGGTTTGATTTTTTCCTTTAGGTGCATCCCGGATATTAGGCCAACACGCACCTTGAGGGCTACTAGCTATACATCTCAGCAGATATTACATTGCACAATTCAAGATTAAATTCATAAAAATCGGCCCATGGATGAGGTGGTGTACTACCTCGGATACAGTCCGGCGTTGGTGCTCGACTACAATATACACCTCGGAAGCAGTCCGACATAAAGCTCGGACGCCAGTGGTTGGCTTCGTAGAGGGCATTTCTGGCATTAAGCTCGGCTAAACTCCTTTGACTTTTTTGAGCCAAGGTGATCTATGATACCTTGGATATAGTCCGACGTTGGAGCTCAGATACTCTCCGGCGTTGGAGTTCGGATACAGTCCGACGTTGGTGCTCGGCTGCAAAAGATACCTCAAATGCAGTCCAGCGTTGGAGCTCGGATGCAAGAGGACACCACCACACGGGGATAACTTCAAACCCGAGGTGGGCGTGAAAATAACAAGGCATTGATAAAGGCCGAAAACTTAAAGGGGCTCCTCAGGTACTCGACGTGTAAACTCTTCGGATGCACTTTGGTGATCCTCAAGATCGAAGATGGGAAGATTTGTTGAACCAGTTTGCAAGACCGACGACTGAAGATGAAGAACAGTTTGGAAGAATCGAGGAGCATCCCCAACTTGAAGACCGGTTCAGGGGGCTACTGACGGTGTCCTGGACTAGGGGGTACTCCCCATGTTGTCTCTCGATCATTTAGATTGGGCCGATGACCCCATGGCCGCATACTCATGGGCCAGTTCGGACAACCCCTGCCGCATACAAGGAAGACTCCACAAGACTTGGCGCCCAATACAAGGACTCCTCTAAACCCTAGGCCTACGGTGCATATATAAACCGAGGCCAGGCTAGTCAATAGACAAGATCTCATATTCATTACCATCTCATGGTAGACACATGTACTCTGTACTATCCCCATATGAATACAATCAAAAGCAGGACGTAGGGTTTTACCTCCATCAAGAGGGCCCGAACCTGGGTAAAATCCGTGTCCATGTTACCATCGCTCCAAGACGCCTAGCTTAGGACCCCTACTACGAGATACGGTGGATATTGAACCGACAATAAGGCAATTCAAAAACATGCACGATGCAGGTTCATTGTTTCACCGATGCAAACATACATGACCATCAACATGTTAGCATTTGTATTACTTAACCTTCAATATATGTACTATGTATGACCATAACAATAAAATTATTAAATGGGTAAAACAAATTTCTGGTTCTACACGGGCCAATAGTTGGGAGGCTTGGGAGGATACAAGAGTATGATACTATTTGATTGGAAAAGATTTTTCAAAGAAGGCAATTGGTTGAAATTTATTACCATATCAAAAAAGGTGGACACCTAGAAATCCAAGGGAGTGCATGGAGTCACTTTGTGAGAATTTCACGAACTAGATGTTAAAATCTAGGTTGTAATCCTTGTTGTTCCTCATGACCATAGACATGAATTGACCATGAGGTTCAAAACTATAGGATACTACATAGAGGCAATAAGTTCAGATGACTCAGATGATGATTCAGACAATGACTTGGAAGACGAATTTGATGAGGAATAAGAATTTGATTTGTAATATCTTTAGGTTGAACAATTTCAACCAGTTAGTATTTATTCGCGTCGATGTACAAATGTTTGCTCTGGACATTCATACAAACAAATGTGACATTCTAAGGCTGCATTTGGCAACACTGTTTTTTAAGTTTTCAAGGAATAGCATGGTTTTTGTAGAGACGACGGTTTCGAATACTTTGATGTGTTTGAAGCCAATAAACTAAAGTTTTGTAAACGGTAGTATTACTGAAACCATGTTTTTTTGTTGTATTTGAAAAAGTGGTCCTGACCTGTCTTTTCGATGCCTAAAATACAAACTAAGCCTAAAGTACAAATGTTTCAAATTTATACCAGGAATAATCATTTCCAAATATTTGGGGTGAGAGCTTTAAAAAAATCAAGGTGAGACAAACCTACAGGAGTAGAGGATGTTGGGATGAGGCAAACAAACACCGGGCGGCGACGTAGACGAACTCCGGGCGAAGCATCTCGACGATGCAGAGGAGCAGCGGCAGGGTAGGCACAAATGACCAGGGTTCACGCCAACTGCGAGCGTCCATGTTAGGGTAGGACAACATAGGAGAGAACGGGTGCACCAGTGACCTTAGTCAGGGCAGGCGGCCACATGGGAGTAGGACGACATAGAAGAGCACGGGCGCCCTAGCGAACTCGGGCACGACGAGCAGCCACGTCGGGGCAGGACGACGCAGAACAACACAGGTGCATCGGTAAGCTTAGGACGGTGGGCGGCCTCATCGGTTCAGGATGGCGTAGAAGAGCACGAATGCGCCAGGAAGCTCGGGGGCGATGGGCGGCCACGTCGGCACAGTGATAGCCTACAAGCCAAACATGGTAGTGTAACACTTTCGTGTATGTATCCCAAAGAGTAATCGTCCCAACGAAGAGCGGTTGAGAGTATTTATGAGTAACATTTCTATCACACACAAGTTATCACAATCCTTATGTGAAATAACTACTTGTGATCCTGTGGACGTTGTTAGTGTCCGAAGCAACAAATGAAGCAGAAAAATGAATATGATGAGTTTGCAACAACGAGAGTAATAGAACTTGAAAGTAGAGAACATAAATAAAACAAGAAGTAGAGATGTTTATCCTGCAATGGAGAAATTAGGCGTGGAGAGAATTCAGATCATGGTATACATCAAGTGTGCTAGTGCGTCGGTAATACCAGTTACCTTGTATCATGAGTTTAGCATTTGATTTTCTTGTTCGGTAGCTGGATTACCCTAGGGTTACGGAAGACCTCCTCGTGGAATCAAATTCCATACTATGGTCCTTCTTTGTCATTGCCATAGAATGGTAGTCTCTACAATTAAGGTTGTTAGATCGGAATCATGCATTAAGTTTGATGGATCACCGTTGACGGAACATTGGGGCCTCCATGAAAATAATCTAGCGTGGGGAAATACTAGCTAACATCAAGGATATGCGATGGTAAAAAAGCTTTGTGTAGGAAGTACAAACTATGGGGTACGTGAGGTGAAGTCGACTACAGAAGATCCCTGAAGAGGCACATGATGTCAACCATGACGCATTCGCGGGCTGACACTATTGCAGGATGGTCCAAACGCGATAGTCAAATTAGACTTCAATGAAACTGTGTGTGACGCATCAATCACAAAGGTGATGTAATAAAACCGTCAAAAAAGATGCAAAACGTTTGCGATGGCAGCGACATCAAACACGGTTCATATGAGATTTGCGTGTGCGATGAGTGGCAAACGGTTAATCTAGAAGAACCGTTTGCGATGATGTAGAACAACAGAAACGGGCAACCAAATAAGGGTGTGTGTGATATACGACATACAGTTCACTAGGATGAACTGTGTGTGATTAGGCAACACAATGGAAATGGTTCAACTGAACAAGATGTGTGTGATACGTGGAAAACAGGTCCATAATCAGAAATGTGTGCGAAGACCAATAATAACACAGACGATTGCTGCTAATAAGCTGTGTGATTTGCTCTGTCTACGGAAGAATAACATGTATATATATAACTGAAATAAACATCCAATTACATAAGTGACTATACAGATCATTCGCACACACCTCAATAAACAACTGCACGCATTCTAAAGTAGGAGAAGCGATCGTCTAGTCATCTACTTCTTGTGAAGCTCCCGCCATAGCTCTTTGGCTTGATCCCTTGTCTGGGGCAGGAAGAAGACACTTCCTCATGTCAACAATCCGCCTGTACATCTCGTAGCTTGTGTACGCGTCCTTGGCCGCGTACTTGATGTGTTGTTCATCCAGTCTCTCATGCCAGACACTATGCCAGGCGTTCTTGTCCTTCTTGCTCTCATCCTTCATCTTCATGTAGTAGGGGTCGATGATGGCCAAGGCGAGGTCAACCAGGGAGTTCAGTTTGTTGTTGTCGCTGCCCCAGACCTTGTAGTGGTCCTGGATGTTGACAAGATTCGGACATTTCAAGCCCGAAACCTTGAGCGCTTTTAGATCACTGGTGGTGTCCACCATAGCGGGCGTCCATGGAAGTCAAAGGGCTCGCTTCCCAGTGAGCCTACGCATCGTACAGCTCACATGCTTTCCGGTGAGCCTATGCATTGCAGGACAACTTGCACGCCTCTCGGTCAGCCTGTGCACCAGACTGCGCTCACACACCTCTCGTTCAGTCAAGCAGCTATCCGCACGGCACCTCATGTAGCCATTAAAACCAAGACACATGGCGTCACGTGAATGGTTAACAGAACGCACATGATTTGAATTATACAAACGTTTGAGATATTAAAGTGTGAGCTATTTTTTCAAATGCCTTTGTTGGCTGTTATTCTAGTGCACCTTCTCTCAAAATGGACACGAAAAATACCATAGCACGTCGGGTGCCGTTCCATGATAGCATGCCAAGTTTCATGAATTTCAGACGAGTTTTGGATTCACTAGAATTTAAAAACAAAGTAGCTCAACGTTTTGCCGGCAATCAACAGTGCCTGGTGTTTGAAATTCATTCCCATTTCTTGCATGGTACCTAAGCATGCACCAAGGACAGAGATTTAATTTTTCAACCAATTTATATGCACTGGAGCATGTGCATGTAGTTCAAATTTGAATTATGCACATAAAATGACTAGAAAACCCAGTTAATGTATAAAAATGTCTAAATGAACCCCAAAAAATTCCAAAATTTAATAGAACACTCATATTGTTCTATGTTGACACTAGAATTTTTTTGAAAGCAATAAGAGGCAACTGATATCATTTCGTCCCCAAAGGTGGCATGTTCCCTACCGAAACCATCAGGCTTGTTGTGAGAAGCTCTGGTTTGTGAGAAGCTTATACCCGAACCTGCCCCAAATGGGACAAAATTTTTACCACGACATGTTGATGCCGTTCCATGATAGCATGCCAAGTTTCATGAATTTCAGATGAGTTTTGGATTTACTAGAATTTAAAAACCAGGTATCTCAATGTTTGCGGCCGAGTGACGGTGGCAGGGTGTTTGGCATTCATTCCCATTTCTTGCATGGGACCTAAGCATGCAACCAAGGACACAAATTTGAATTTTCAACCAATTTATATGCATTAGAGCATGTGCCTATAGTTCAAATTTGAATTATGCACATAAATGCATAGAAAACTTAGTTAATGTATAAAAATGTCCAAAAGAGCCCCGAAAAATTCCTAAAATTAACACAACACTCATATTGTTCTATGTTGACACTAGAAAAAAATTGAAATCAAGAAGGGGAAACGGATATCATTTCGTCCAGAAAGGTGAAACGTTCCCTACCGTAACCATGAGGCTTGTTTTGAGAATCTCTGGTTTGTGAGAAGCTTATATACCCCAACCTGCCCCAAATGGGATTTTTTTTACCACTGCATGTTGATGCCGTTCCTTGCTAGCATGTCAAGTTTCATAAATTTCGGACACATTTTCGATTTACTAGAATTTAAAAACCATGTATCTCAATGTTAGCGTCCGAGCGATGGTGGCAAGGTGTTTGACATTCATTATCATTTCTTGCATGGGACTTAAGCATGTAACCTGTAACGACCCGAACCTGATAATATTTGGTGTCTCTGTGCTCACTGTGCTAGTCCCTGGATCAATAGCTAGCACACATTGTACAAGATGTAATATCAAAATAAACCACATGTCATAATATTACACCGTAGATCCAGAATTTAATATAATACATACCTGTGTAGGTCAAGGCTAGCATACAAAGAAACAACATCGGAAAAGCAAATAAAATCTCCATAAAGTTCATCAACACCATAGGCAAATGTCGAGTATAGACATCGTAGTCCTACATCGTATCACTCACTCGTCATATAAAATCTGCAACATGAAATATTGCAGCCACAAAGGGTCAGTATGTTGAATGTATTGGCAAGTCACACAAGGAATGATATAAGAGACCTACTTCTATATACAAGGTATACCAAGATGATAGTGTAGTGGTTATTTTGAGAAAGCTAATTTTTCCCTGATAACTACATATAATATAATAGTCAAATTTTAATTATGTCTTGCTACAGTTAAATACATATGGTTGAATTGGGCACTCCAATTCCAACCTATCCCCATTATTAGATTTCCCACACAATTTTTATTAGTGTCATATGTCAAGATCATCCAACAACTGTAATGGCAGAGTGGCTCAAATTTTCCCATAACCGGGGGCATGGCTAATCATGATTAGTTTTAATATTCTACAGAGTTTTGTATGCTTTACCCACTAGACCCAATCCGAAGATTGAGACGAAGTCTTTCATAAGAGGTTCCCTTAACCACCTGACGGCCACATCCCACCTATATATGCTACATCTGTCAACACTGTCTAGGCAAGGGTTCCAACAAATAATCAACTAAGCCAGAGCCCATATAGCCAGTGGCCGCACATGGAAGCTACTAGTCACTAAGTCTGTTTGATCTTTTTGAACCTGGGTGGCATTCCACTCAGGGTGCACTCTCATGGGCACAAGGCCTTAGACAAGGTGCATGACCCCATGATGCCTTCCCTCGATAGCAAGCAATACCACTTCTGCCCAGAGGTGAATTATATTTTAAGTTAATAATCAAATTTTATGTATAGTCCTCACATAATCTCCATGCATACACGAACCAATCCCCGTCTACATAGCATAGCAAGAATACACTACCACGATCTACAATAAGGCCATACTAACTGCATCTCAATAGCAAATAATATACTACCATAATATTCCTACAAATGCATAATGTGGTATTGTAATACATAACTACATGCATGAAAAAATAGGATGGAGGATGATAAAGGTGTAACTTTCCTGGTACACTGATGAAGATCGTCGCACTCACAATCCTGATAATTCTACTCGTCACGCTCCGAGTAATCTACCGTAAACAAAAGAATCCAAATAAACAACCATGCCATATAGAAGAATCAAAAGAATAATTGGGAAAGTGCTTTTATTTCCTCTCATTTATTATTCAATTAAATACTCCAAAAGTTTCAAATCCTAGCCAAATTTAACTAACACCAAGCAACACAAGCAAGTTTTTAATAAATCCTATTTATATAATTAACATTCCAAAATTGTAATTTTTGGGATGTTACATAACCAAGGACACACATTCCAATTTTGAACCAAGTTATATGCACTGGATCATGTGCATGTAGTTCAAATTTGAATTATGCACATGAATGCATAGAAAACTCAGCTAATGTATAAAAATGTCCAAACAAACCCCGAAAAATCCCAAAAATTGACACAACACTCGTGTTGTTCTATGTTGACTCGAGAAAAAAATTTGAAAGTAAGAAGAGGCAACAAATATCGTTCCGTCCCCCAAGGTGTCACGTTCCCTACCAAAACCATCACGCTTGTTGTGAGAGAAGCTCTAGTTTGTGAGAAGCTCATACACAAACCTGCCCCAAATGGGACAATATTTTTACCACAACATGTCGATGCTGTTCCATGATATCATGTCAAGTTTCATGAATTTCAGATGAGTTTTTGATTTACTAGAATTTTAAAGCCATGTATCTCAATGTTAGTGGCTGAGCGACAGTGTCAAGGTGTTTGACATTCATTCTCATTTCTTGCATGTGACTTAAGCTTGCAACCAATGACAAATATTTGATTTTCCAACCCGTTTTTATGGACTGGAGCATGTGCATGTAGTTCAATTTTGAATTATGCACATAACTGCCTAGAAAACTCAGTTAACATATAAAAATGTCCAAAAGATCCCCGAAAAATCCAAAATTTTACATGACACTCCTGTTGTTCTATGTTGACACCAGGAAAATAATTGAAAGGAAGAAGAGGCGAAGAATATCATTTTATCGACAAAGGTGACACGTTTCCCTAACGGAACCATGAGGCTTCTTCTGAGAAGCTCTGGTTTGTGAGAAGCTTATACCATAACCTGCCCCAAATGGGACAATATCTTTTACCCAACATGTTGATGCCATTCCATGATAGCAAGCCAAGGTTCATGAATTTCAGACGGGTTTTGAATTTACAAGAATTACAAAAGCAAGTACCTCAACGTTTGCTGAAGAGCCATGGTGTCGTGGTGTTCGAAATTCATCCCCATTTCTTGCATGGGACATAAGCATAAACCCATGGACACATATATGATTTTACAACCCATGTTGGTGCACTGGAGCATGCGCATGTAGTTTAATTTTGAATTGGGCACCTAAAATGGCTATAAAACCAATTTAATGTATAAAATATCCAAACGAACCCTGAATAATTCCAGTTCTTTTACGGCGCACATATAGTTGCATGTTCACTGCAGATAAAAGTTCTAGCAGTTCAAACACCGTCCATTGCCGCTGTGACCCCATTATGTAATTCAACTCAAGATGAAAAATCAAGTAGATCCCACACAGTTTATTATCACCAACCGTGTGAGTTGCAGTACAAAATATCCTGGAGCACCGTAGATGTATAGTACGCGTATGTCTTACGCGAGAAGGTGTGTCGGCTACAGTCCACAGCCGGTGTGTCAAGCACACTAGCTCGCTCCCCAAATATCATTTCACTATTCAATCATCGTTGGTGAAAGATGGGAACATGGACCCGCGTCGTGAGGGCAACTTCGGAGGCCCACTCCAGCGAGAGCGCAACCGCAGCCTCCATGCACATGCTAACAAGGTGAGTGAGCGCTACCGCAGCCACCATGCGCGTGCTAACAAGGTGCGTGAGAGCGGCCGCAATCTATGACTGGGCGGCCAAGGCAGCCCAAACGGCCGCTGTTGCTTCTCAGGTGGCGGCAGCAACATCTGTCTCGGGGATAGCAACTGGTGAGAGTGGCACAACAGTTGTCCGTTCTGCAGTGGCGGTCTTAGCCCTGATGGAGGCCGCCACGCCCAGCTCGTGGCGGTCACCGCACAAATCGGACGAAGTTTCTCCGACAACGGTCGGCAACCCACGGCCGAAGAGTTGGCAATCGCTGAGAGTGTTCGAGTGGCCATCCGTTCCTCTGCCGCATACCTTGCCACGATGGAGCCCATCCAAGCCCAGATCGCGGCCGCCCATGCCCAGCTCGTGGCGGCCTTTTCCAAAGAGATGGTGGACACGGATGGCGAGATGCTTGCCGAGTATGGTGCGATGGATGCCATGGAGCCCCTTCCCCAGGAGACCGTCGGGTGCGAGCTGGACATGGAGGAGGCGACGGAGATCGACGAGCACCAGCCGTAGTAGAACTCTTTGTTTTGTTTAATTAAGAGCGTCGGTCTTTAATTTGTTAGAGTAATGTTTAGGTCAGCTAGCTCTGTTTAATTGCTGAACTTGGTCGATTAAGAAGTGTGGGTGTGCTATAGTCTCCTTTGTGTACCCAAATTATGCAATGACATGGATGACGACTGTAACCAGGGAAATTCGAACCAAAAATTTTGACGTTAAAACTCATCACACACGGGTTAATCTATCTGAATCATTTGTGATGTTCACATATCGTACACAGTTCTGAATAAGGGACCGTGTCTGATGACACTTTGCGCGTCAGTTTTTTCGCTGAACCGATTCAAAATTTTCGGCTTCCATGGAAATATCTACCTCCCCGCCCCCTCCCCTTACCAAAAGCCACATTTCCCCTGTTTCCGCCTTCCTTTCCAAGTTGAAACCTTCACTCCTTGCTTGCAGCGCCGCCTCCTTGCCGGTGACCCTCCTTCACGCTGCTCGGCCTCGTCTATCCAGGCAGGTAATCCACACCCGACCCCATCCTCCTCCTCCTTCCACATCCCACATGCCCCAACCTCCGGCGTAACACCTTTCACCCAAATCACTGACCCCTCCACCAAATAAGTGCCGCCCTAAGCCATGGTGCACATAGTATAGCCAGAAGCTCAAGGAGCATTTGGCAGCGGAGAAGCAAATCACGACCGCACGCGCGGATGAAGTCACGGTGGATGCCATTCATGCTGACCCCCAGATCTTGGAGGAGCACCTTGCCATTTGCTAGCTACACCGGTTAAGCATGCTTGGTTTACCCGTTGTGCGTGCTGATCCTGCCTTTCCTTAACAAATTCTAGTGAATTGTGCTATCTAATTTTACCATGCAATCTGTTGCTCTAGTGTATATGTTCTATATGTCGTGCAGTGTGGTGCTCCTTATTAAATTTTTGGTTAATTAGTTGTCATCTTCAGTTAACTGTTTGGTTCAATTCTACAAATGTGATGTTCAATTCTTTAGGCTGTAATTTTGTATTGTCTTCCATGTGAGAAATAAATTGAATTTATCTTTACAAAATACATGAGAAATGAATACAATTGCTATATTTCCAAGTTGTCAAGCATGCTTGGTTTGGTTATATGTTGTGCAATGTGGTGCTCAGTTAACGTTTGGTTCATTTGTTGTGGTGTTTAGTTAACACTTTGGTTCAATTCTGCAATGCAATGTTCAATAGTTGTGGGTGCATTCTGTTATTGTATACCATGTGGGAAGTAAATCGAATTTGGCTATACTAAATACATGAGAAACAAATACAATTGCTATATTTCCAAGTTGTTAAGTATGCTTCATTTGGTTAACCGTTTGATCTCCTATTAGGAGTATGTTATATTGTGCAATGTGGTGCTCAGTTAATGTTTGGTTCATTTGTTGTGGTGTTTAGTTAACTGTTTGGTTCAATTCTGCAATGCGATGTTCAATTGTTGTGGGTGCATTCTGTTATTGTATACTATGTGGGTAATAAATTGAATCTGGTTGTACTAAATACACGAGAAACAAATACAATTGCTATATTTCCAAGTTGTTAAGCATGCTTGGTTTGGTTAACTATCTGATCTTCTATTGTATGATATATTGTGCAATGTGGTGCTTAGTTAATGTTTGGTTCATTTGTTGTGGTGTTTAGTTAACTGCTTGGTTCAATTCTGCAATGCGATGTCCAATTGTCGTGGGTAGAATTTTGTATTGTTGTGCATGTGAGGAATAAATCAAATTTGGCTGCACCTAATACATGAGAAACGTATACAAGTGCTATATTTCCTAGTTCTTAATCATGATTGGTTTGGATAAATGGGTTTTCCATGTGGCTTGAATTAATCTGATGATTTTTCAATGTGCTTACTTTTCATCAACATATTTTACTAATAGCATGTGAACCCTTACTTAACCTGATGACTAACTACCTTATATGTGTTGCAGGGAAACAATGGGAAGCACTGAGGTTTAGAATCGAGGTTAGCACGTGCATGGTCCATTTTCTAATAGCACATTATTGTGCAATTGCAGGAACCATTCTAATATTTAGGTTTCTAACAATTTGGTCCTGCACATGTAGGTCCTGCTGTCAGAGGTTTTGACCCACTATTCGACCCTTTTGCATATGGGGAAATGAGTTGTCCATGAATATCAATCAAGTCAAGAAACTTAGAAAGATTGTTAGGATAAATAAATTAGCGAAAAACAACAACAAGATCTTTGTCTGCACAATGAAGAAGACATCAATTCACTACAAGATTGTACTAACTAATATACCTTGCCTTTTTTATTCCTTTGCCCTATTTCCAATATAGAGAAGATATTTATGCACATCCTTGTTTTCAGGCCTTTCCAAAGTAGTTCACTGATGATTTCCTCTCAAACCACCTCTATGGTCAGGAGGCGAGGAAGGTTTTCATACAACACCCACAGTTCAATATTGAAGTATTCCTGAAGAGGATGAAGGATGGACGGTCAATCATCCACAGGCACTGGCCTAAAGTTGCAAAGACCTTCAACATGAATGAAGGCTCAATATTCGCCATCCACTTCAACAGTTTTCTAGATGAGATGCATCTGTCTATGTACCATCTATGATGATAATTTTGAAAGGTTCTAGATGTTGCATGTGAAACTTGGTGCTGGTGAAGTTGTGTAATGGGGTAGCTGAGTGCTGAAGCTAGATCATGTTGTACTCTGATGTATTTCAATTATGAAATCCTGCTTCCTTAATATGGAAATGAAATATATCATGTGCTTAATATGAATGTCAATTAGATTAATAAATGGATTATTAATAATAGGGCAATTAGCCTGCTAATGGCCAATTAGCCTGCTAATTGAGTTTTTCTATTGCAAACGGTTATTGAGAAAACACCGTGGGCGATGACCTCAGGCAACACAGACAGTTTCTAGGAATAAGTCGTGTTGGATCAATGAACAATCACACAGAAAATTCTCTTGGAAACTGTTTGCGTTAGGCCACCTTGCGCAAACGTTTACCACATAAAAACTGTGTGTGATGGACAACCTTTGCCACACAGTTTCTTCTACGCAATGTGTGTGATGCATTCAATAATGCAAACGATAAAATTGTTAATATCGTGTGCAATGGCAACGCTATCACAAATGATTTAACGGGGATAATTGTGTGTGATGTACCTGCGAACAGAAACGTTTTCCTTGGAGCGACTGTGTGGGATGTATATACGAACGGAAACGTTCAGCGGGGACTGACTGTGTGGGATGTACTTACGATCGGAAACGACTTCTCCTGTATAATTGTATTTTTTAGCACTACTGTATGTATAACCATATTTGAGCGCTTGCCGGTCGCACACGACCTCATTTTGCCGAGCATGTGTGCCAGGAGGGTATATCCCCGACGGTTTCTGGGTCGTGTGGGAAGGACCCCCCTATCGCAGTCACTCACTAGGTGACGGTTCAGAACACCATCGCGGAAAGGGGTTAAAAACCGTTTGTATAGCACCTCGCTGTACCAGTGTGAATCCCCAGCAAACGGGGCACGCATCCGCCAGAAGGGCTGGCCTTGCAGAACACTCCACCAACCAGGCATTAAATGCCTGGTCATCCACTCTGTATAGCCCAACGTAGGGGTATGAGTAGGGCCATCATCACGACGACCTGGGGGCCTGACGATAAGACCGAACACTAGCGCAGTCTAAAGAAGGAGAAGGGCGGCGCAGCGTGTCACATTAATGGAAATACTGGAGCACCTGACAGACTCCAGTGTCAGCTCATCCACTGCAACGTGATAAAGGCAAGTGGGATGCCTTGACCGATTATTATTTGTATAATAACACACATATTTTTACATACCAAATGTGGTACCCCCGAGGCCTATATAAGGGGAGGGCCAAGGTCGAAAGGAGGGGAAGGATGCAATCACCCACAACACTACCAACAAGTACTAGCAAGTAGAAGGCAAGGAAAAAAGTGGAACAGTAGAGTTAGGAGTGTTCGAGCACTCTAGCTAGTACCCTGATCGCTACTGGTCACACCCCGACCACCATCTTTGTAGCACCAAAGCACTTGTATTCCTTAGTTTATATCTGTACTAATAGGACATAGGGTTTTACACTAACATGGCAGCCCAAACCTGTATAAAACCCCCCCTGTTTCGTTGCTTTCTTGTGTGCCTTTTCTTGTGGATTGACAAGGTGTTTAGACCTTGGCGAAACTCAGAGATACAAGGTATGCTTGACCCCTGGTATCCTGAGTACACACTCCAACAACCGTTATCTCATATTGTGTCAGGACCCCGACTCAATGCCACATCGATCTAGCATGTAACACCCCATATCACTTTGCGGCCTCACGCACGGTATTCCCACGGGTGTCGCCTTACCTTTGCCCGGGACCGTTTGCGTCTTTTGGCACACGTATATGATAGTGTCGCTAGCATCCATATGGTAAGGAGCCCGGGCTGACATGGCTAGTCGTAAACCCAAAGTGGCACAAACTTACAGGGACAGGCATCCATGACCCAACATCGAACGTGTCGGTCATCAGCGAGTGAATCCAGGCTGTAGCACTGGGCTAGTAGGACTCCGGTGATCCGGGCTGTAGCGGGCTAACAGGACTCCGGTATCCATCGCGTGACATTTCCCCAAAGGGACAGACACAGGAACGAAGAAGGACACATGCCGGCCAGCCTAAGTGTTCCGGAGCAGCAGCAAGCTACCATGGCTCAGTGGAAACACTAGGAGACATTTCCCGGTAAGAGAGGCTACTAAGGATAAACAACTAGATAGCCAGATCCCACACATACCAAGCATTTCAATAACATACACACAATATGCTCGATATGTGCAAATACAACATGGCATCACAACATGACTCTACGACACAAGTAAATATTCAATAGGCTTCGAGGAGCGAGATATTACAAACATGGGTCTCATGACCCAACAATCAGAGCATACAAGTCAAAGCACAAGCGGGAGCTATCATGTCTGAGTACAGACATCTATAATGAAAAAGGCTGAGAAGCCTGACTATCTATCAGATCCTGCCGAGGGCACAAGATCGTAGCTGAGGTAACAAGCTAAACGTCGAAGACCACGCGGAATTACTAGTGAGACTGAAGTGTCTCTGCAAAAACATAAAATAGGCAAACGTGAGTACAAATGTACCCAGCAAGACTTACATCAGAACTATCTGCATATGCATCATTATCAACAAAGGGGTGGTGGAGTTTAACTGCAGCAAGCCAGCTTTGACTCGGTGGCTAACCTGAACTACGACTGCAAGTAACTCTTTTGAGGTGGCGCACACGAGTCCACATATTCACCATATCAATACACCACTATGGATCCGCTCCCGTCTCCCTACGAGAACGCCATCCATAGCACTCACGCTTATCTTGCGTATTTTAGAGTATCCACTTTCACTTGTCTATGAACTATGCAAGGGGTCCAAGTTTCCATATCCGAGGAATCCGGCTATTCGAATAGATGATGTTAACCCTGCAGGGGTGTACTTCTTCACACACGCTTTCGCCACTTATCGCCCTGTACACGTCATGTACCTCGGCAACCTTCAAGCGGAAACCGGGCGAGGGAGTCGGCCACGACCTGACTAACCGAACAAGTCTCTAGTCCAGGTTTATCGCCTATTCGGGTTCCATCCGCAAGGAGATCCGGCCGGGGTGTCGCTTACGGCCCCAAACGATGTGTGCAGGGTTCCCAAGCCCACCAACCGGGTGCCACTTGGTACACCGGGCCACTGTGCCTAGTCTGTCCCAAGCCCACCTGTACCGGGTGCCACTTGGTAGACTACTAACACTACCTACAAACACCAGAAACTAGTTGCAACTCCTGGACAGAGATCATGTTGATTAATAAGTCGAGAGAGTCAATTAAGGATCCCAATGTGTGGTAGTAGCTATTCATGGATCACAAACATAGAACTCAGTTCCTGAGGACGGCTGCAATGAGACAACCCACCATGTACTCCTACATGGCCTCTCACCGCTACCTTTACCAAATCGTGTTCACACACTTAGCTCACACATAGTAGGACATGTTCACACACCTCTAATTCATCCCCGATGCATCAGACCTGACTCAACTCTAAGCAATAGCAGGCATGACAACAAACATGAATGAGTAGGCACAACAGGGCTCAAACAACTCCTACTCATGCTAGCGGGTTTCATCTATTTACTGTGGAATGACAGGTCATGCAAAGGATAAAGGGGTTCAGCTACCACAGCAAGTATCAAATATGTCGTTGTTGTCCTAATGCAGTAAAAGAGAGCAGGAGCGAGAGAGTGGGATTTTATCGGAATGAACAAGGGGGTTTTTCTTGCCTGGCACTTCTGAAGATAACATTGAGTCTTCATCAGTGTCAACGATCACATCATCGGTATCACGTCTATCGAGAGGGGACAATTACCGGCAACACAGAAGGGAACACAATCAATGCAATGCACAATATGATGCATGATCATGACATGGCAAAATGAATGTGTTTTGAGCTAATGCAACTAGCAACCGATTAAATGAAGTTGGTTTGAATACAAGATTCAAATTTAAACTCCATATGTGATTATTCAAATGCCATTTAATTGATTTGTGCTAAACAGCACCTATAAGTTGTTCTAACATGCATGAAAATGGTACAGATGGATTCCTTGAATTTTTCTGATAATTTTTCATATATAAATTATTTAATTTGGAGTTACGGTTGAATTTCTATGATTTATTGAAGTTTTAGCTAATTTCTGGAATTTCCTGATTATTTTTAAATCCAGAAAATACTTATTGCGTCAGCCCCACGTCACAGTGACGTCAGCAGGGTCAACTGGGCTGGTCCGGGTCAAACCTGACCAGTGGGGTCCACTGGTCAGTGACACAGTGCTGCCCAGGGTCAATGACAGGTGGGTCCGGCCAATGACCACGTCAGCAAAGTCAACCTGACGCGTGGGGCCACTATGATTAACCTAAACTAACAGAAGTTTAAGCCGTGGTTAATTAAGGGCGTGGGGCCCAGCTGTCAGTGTCACAGGGGCTAATTAGCAGGGTCATTAGCCCCTAACGACGGCGCCACGTCAGCACGTCGGAGACCAGCCGACGGCGACCACAGAACACGGCGGGGGCACGCCGGACTTGCGCTAGGGCGTCGGATTGGCGCGCTGAGGGCACCAGGGCATAGCCCTCGCTCTTGCGCATCCAGAGAGCCAAATGGGAGGGGTTGGGGTGGTTCGAGCTCGCCGGGGTCGAGCTCGTGGCGGCGGCCGGCGTTCGGGAGCAGCCGAGTATGGTGCTAGAGGGCACGGGAGGCGGAGCTACTGGTAGCTGCAGGTTCGTGGAGGCGCGCTGAGCACACTGGTGTACTTGGGTGGGAGCTCCAGTGGCTCTGGCCACGACGGCGACGAGGCACGGCGGCGGCGAGCTTCGGCCGTGGTGGAAGAAGGAGCTAGGGGACGAAATCAGGTGCGGGGAGTGAGGGGAAGAGAAGAGGAGCTCACGGGGAGTCGGACGAGACGCTAAGTGGGCTCGGGGACGTCCTGTCGGCGGCGAATCGAACGGCAGCGATTGCCGGCCGTGGCGATGAAGATGGCGGTGATGGCGTGGCTACAGGGCACCCGGCGTCGCATGCGTCGTGGTGGAGCTTCATGGGGTCGGGACGGAGCTCAGGGGTGTGGAGAGGGAGCGAGGGGGTGGCTGTGGCCGCGAGGGAGCTCGTCGGTGACGGCGGCTCCGTTCGCTCCAGGCGGGAGAGAGGGGGAGCAGAGGAGGGAGGGTCGAGGGGGGAGAGTGAGCGAAACGGTCAGCGGGATCGGGACGGCCTGCGGGAGTCGTCCACGCGGCCAGGGGCTCGTCGGCAAGCAGGAGGTGGCCGCGCGGCCGTGCGCGTGCGAGCACGCAGCTGCTTCGGGGCGAGGGGAGGAAGACGACGGAGGGCTGCAGTGGTGGGCTGGGCCGGCTTCTGCTGGGCCACCAGGTGGGTGGGCCTCCACAGGTAAGTCCAGGTAAGTCTTCTGCTCTGTTTTATTTTTACTGTTTTCTATTTTTGTTCTGTTTTATTTAATTGGCACTGAATTTTAATTCAAACAGAATTTGAAAACAGTGCCAAAACTCCCCTGGATATTTTTAAGTCACTTAATGGACTTCTCCACACATAACAAAAATATCTCAGGTCATTTGAAAATATATTCATTATATATTATGAATATAACTCCAAATTCAAATAAAATATTAATTTAAAAATCAGAGCCCAATAATTCCTTAGAAATGTCCCAAAATTTTGGTTTGATTTATAACTCTTGCCAAAATTGTCAGAGCTATTTCTAGGGCATTTTGGATTTACTGATTGCAATTTTAGGGTTTCTTGCCCCTCTTTTATTTAGGGTTTTGAGGCTTCCAATTACCCCCAGTTCAAATTTTCAGAATTTAAACATGATGCACACACCAGGCAGCACCAGAAGCTAGGGATGTGACAACTCACCCCCACTAAACAAGAATCTCGTCTCGAGATTCAAGCGTAGGGTAGGATGAAGGGGAAACGCAAACTAGTACAATCTTCACGATCCAGGTTGCGCTTCAAATGAACGTTGATTTGAACACCATCTTTGTCTTGTCGTCTTGCTCTGAGAAATCCTGCCAACATGACATGAAGAGGAAAGGAAAACTCTAGAAGGATCGATCTTCTCGAAGACCGAACAACTCAGGATCAACTCATGGGATGAGACATTGTCACATCTCTCGAGCTGAGACACGAAGCATACATCTGAGGAAATGGAGTGGAGCAGATGACGAGGGTCACTAGGTAGACAACAATTCCAGACTTAATAATGTGGCGATCGGTTGTCAACGTAGCGAGGAGTTGAATTGCCATGATACCACGACGAAACATCCTGGAGAAGGGTGATTCGTAGATTATTATCTTAAGTGGCAAAAAGAATTACCTTTGATATAGAGATCATTGAGACTCTCTATATCAGCCTAAGGCAAATCACAGCAATCGATTGGCGGGGTCGGTAGAATGGCATACTTGGACTTGGATGATGTGGATTACCTTGTTGAAGACAACGTAATGGATGAATTTGCTTATCACCGGAGATGGAAGAGACCCATGGTAGAATGGCACATTGGCGGTGCAAGCTAGGAACAAAATGCAAATGCTGGGAATGATTCTGGTAACTGGGGAAGAACCCAACAACAGAGAGTGAATTCGCTGTTTGAATAGGTCATAGCATTTCCGAGGAAACTGAGAGCAAACCCAGCTAGTGCCGAGGATAACACGTAGCGCTTGTGCGTGCTCTCAAGAACTTGAGCATTTCCATATTCATCAAGGTTTACCAACATCCGTGTCAAGGATCCTGGCAACACAACATACCACCATGATGAACAATGATGGACGATGCAGATGCATAGGAAGATAACATCAACTCAGATTTCACCCTAGCGAGGCCAAGGAAACAAAATCTGGATGATCGACCGAGAGACATTTAGCACTCCGCTTCTAATGTTCTCCTTGACGTGCTGGTGTAACCCATTCATAGATATGGTTTGCTAACTAGAACATCAAGTAAAGGTCGGACTTCGGGAGCAATAGAATCCATAAGGAACAGTTACGGAGGTAAATCCTACGAAATCCTTATGGGGAGGTGGCCAACTTCCTCAAACAAGATACTACAATAATAGGCCTTCCGGCTGGGTGTGTTGGCCACGACATCCACTGTACCGGTTATCGAGGGACCAATATTATAGTTCTTGGGAAATATTCCAACCATCATATCTGCCTGAGATTCAGATCTGGTTGGTGTCAGAATATTCCAGACCCATCGAGTCTAGGAAGGAAAACGAAAGTTTGCAACACAAATCGACGAGATGACGTTGCGAGATTCTCGGGAAATGAACTACGATAGTAAGCTCCAAAACATGAGCTGGTTCTGCTACAAACATGTGAACACGTTGTCCCAGACAAGCATGACCACGTGGTAGTCTTATAATAAAACACTACCGAGTTCAGGTGGGGAACCATCAACGAGGATATCAAAATCCTTGCATAAGGTATACTCTTAAGAAGGAACTTCTTCTCCTTGAACAAATCAATCAGTGGCTTGGTGTGCTAGGATATACATATGGAATGAAGATGATCAGTCTAACAGACCACAGAATTCTTCGCACGTGCATGACCGACTTGGGATGATTCCAAAGGAGCAAAAACAAACTTTCTCGAATTCACGACGGCAACTTACATCAAAATGCACGTGAATCAAAGGAAGTCACTCCTTTCATCAAACAAGTACTTCATGAGCTAGCATGAAGAAAATGCTTTCAAAAGTTTCCAACACTAACTTAATGTTCAACAACATCATGGAGGAGATAAGAATGTTGTCAATGGGCTCAACAACAACTCATCGGAATTTCCATATCACTGGACTTCCACCATCGTGTGAACACGGTGATAGCATTGGTCAGAACCAAAAGATATAATGGTGTATGCTCGAGGGATCAACCACGAGTAAGACAACATTACAAACATCGTTGGTTCTGACTTGATTTGACGATAGCCCACACTCAAATCAAAGGATTGATAAGATAGTAGGTGCAGCAACTGATCACAGGGACCAATCGATGAAGATATCATCTTTCTTCAACACACACTACACAAGAATATCCCTTTGGGACGAACTAAGTCAGGCAAGCTTTTATCTTCCAACCCTCCAAGTTGTCGTTTAGCTTAACCAACTAGCTCAGGGATATCTAACACCGATTCTTGGAGAGAAGGTGGTTCACAAGAAACCAACTTGATCACGAGCTCAACATAGCGGTCAGGTGACAACCTGGTAATACTTCCGAGAAGATCTTCGGAAATCACGAACCACCGATATGTTACTAAGCTCGAGAACAATCTTGCTTTTCAGGGCAAGATGATATGATCAAATGAGCGAGGACTTGACAAAATCCTACTCATCAATCAAAGAGTGCACCAGGAAATAAAGACTAGGTAGCACGATCAATCTTAGAATGGTGATTCAATAACCAACATACTAGGAATAAGATTATTGTCCATTAACTACCAAGCAATGGGGTTCCTAGGAGTATTGAGTTCACACATCATGATTCACTTGTCGGCACTCCGGCTGCAACAACACGGAACCGAGGAATGAAAAAGGATGGCGAGAAGTATCACTATGTCAAGAATTCACAAAAGGTGGTGCAATTCTCATGAAATTCCTGTCATAAAGAAGGTAATACTTCAGGGTAGAGCAGACCAGAAGCTGGATTGTAACTTGATCTGCGGAACACAACTACTTTGACCCAATCCTAAATATGGATGAGGTACTGGAGTTTGTTTCTCCAAGTCATTCAGGACAGAATGGCTTGACGGACCACAAGAGTAATAAGCATTGATAACACGAATGCACAATTACTCCTGACTATCAATTGATAGACGAGGGCCAGAAAACAACTAAAGAGGGACAACTCAAAGGAACATACGATTTTCTGAGTTGTGGATGCATGGTTTAGCATGTCGAACGAAGTTCAACATGTTTCTTCCGGATAACCTATGCAGAGAAGTAGGACTGGCAGAGTCACGATTTATGAATGGAGAACTCGTCAAGAGTACTCTGATTGTGATCTTTTGGTTCAAATAACTTCTGCCTGAATGGTTCATGGTATTGGGAAGAAGGATGTACCATGAGCCTCGAGGACTATCGGAAAGGTTACTAATATCCTAAAGGAGCTAGCAACACTATCAACATGATGTAAGTAGGGTGAATCTCGGGTTCAAAACCCAGGAATAGAATACCTACTAACTATGTGGCATCACGGGATGCTTTCGAGAATAAAGGCCAGAATCATCACACTGGGAACACAATTCATGGCTAGACCACTAGATGATCCCCTGAGACACCTAGGGTCATAATAATAGCTCCAACATATATGTCAAGGCAATAGAGTACCTCAACTCACTGATTTGTGTGATTTATCTGACCAAAGGCACATCGGAAACAGGAGGAAGGGATTTGCAAATGCATCAGACTCTTTGGAAACCTGGGATGACTCGGACAGCATAACGGCTGTAAATGCTCAGAAAAGATTTGAGACATTCACAAAAATGGTGGCATAACCACTCAGAAGCACAATATCAAGGTTTCGAGATCAACAGTTAACATACAGAAGATAGTAGGAACTGAACTGAGGCTTGAATCAACAATCTATAAGTCTACGGATTAGTAACACGTGATCCTGATAGAAAGAAGAGATAGCCTAGTTCTTAATCCCCGTAGGAAAGATAAGATGACTCAGATCAGAAGGGCATAAGGTATAAGGAGTAAAAAGAGCCTTACGTTCCATCCCACAATCAATTCCCCTACATATAACTAAAGAATTTCTAGACTCAACTTCGACCAGTTTGGCTTGGAGAACCTACAGGCAGTCAAGCTCTGATACCAGCGCTGTCAGGACCCCGACTCAATGCCACATTGATCTAGCATGTAACACCCCATATCACTTTGCGGCCTCACGCACGGTATTCCCACGGGTGTCGCCTTACCTTTGCCCGGGACCATTTGCGTCTTTTGGCACACGTATATGATAGTGTCGCTAGCATCCATATGGTAAGGAGCCCGGGCTGACATGGCTAGTCGTAAACCCAAAGTGGCACAAACTTACAGGGACAGGCATCCATGACCCAACATCGAACGTGTCGGTCATCAGCGAGTGAATCCAGGCTGTAGCACTGGGCTAGTAGGACTCCGGTGATCCGGGCTGTAGCGGGCTAACAGGACTCCGGTATCCATCGCGTGACATTTCCCCGAAGGGACAGACACAGGAACGAAGAAGGACACATGCCGGCCAGCCTAAGTGTTCCGGAGCAGCAGCAAGCTACCATGGCTCAGTGGAAACACTAGGAGACATTTCCCGGTAAGAGAGGCTACTAAGGATAAACAACTAGATAGCCAGATCCCACACATACCAAGCATTTCAATAACATACACACAATATGCTCGATATGTGCAAATACAACATGGCATCACAACATGACTCTACGACACAAGTAAATATTCAATAGGCTCCGAGGAGCGAGATATTACAAACATGGGTCTCATGACCCAACAATCAGAGCATACAAGTCAAAGCACAAGCGGGAGCTATCATGTCTGAGTACAAACATCTATAATGAAAAAGGCTGAGAAGCCTGACTATCTATCAGATCCTGCCGAGGGCACAAGATCGTAGCTGAGGTAACAAGCTAAACGTCGAAGACCACGCGGAATTACTAGTGAGACTGAAGTATCTCTGCAAAAACATAAAATAGGCAAACGTGAGTACAAATGTACCCAGCAAGACTTACATCAGAACTATCTGCATATGCATCATTATCAACAAAGGGGTGGTGGAGTTTAACTGCAGCAAGCCAGCTTTGACTCGGTGGCTAACCTGAACTACGACTGCAAGTAACTCTTTTGAGGTGGCGCACACGAGTCCACATATTCACCATATCAATACACCACTATGGATCCGCTCCCGTCTCCCTACGAGAACGCCATCCATAGCACTCACGCTTATCTTGCGTATTTTAGAGTATCCACTTTCACTTGTCTATGAACTATGCAAGGGGTCCAAGTTTCCATATCCGAGGAATCCGGCTATTCGAATAGATGATGTTAACCCTGCAGGGGTGTACTTCTTCACACACGCTTTCGCCACTTATCGCCCTGTACACGTCATGTACCTCGGCAACCTTCAAGCGGAAACCGGGCGAGGGAGTCGGCCACGACCTGACTAACCGAACAAGTCTCTAGTCCAGGTTTATCATCTATTCGGGTTCCATCCGCAAGGAGATCCGGCCGGGGTGTCGCTTACGGCCCCAAACGATGTGTGCAGGGTTCCCAAGCCCACCAACCGGGTGCCACTTGGTACACCGGGCCACTGTGCCTAGTCTGTCCCAAGCCCACCTGTACCGGGTGCCACTTGGTAGACTACTAACACTACCTACAAACACCAGAAACTAGTTGCAACTCCTGGACAGAGATCATGTTGATTAATAAGTCGAGAGAGTCAATTAAGGATCCCAATGTGTGGTAGTAGCTGTTCATGGATCACAAACATAGAACTCAGTTCCTGAGGATGGCTGCAATGAGACAACCCACCATGTACTCCTACATGGCCTCTCACCGCTACCTTTACCAAATCGTGTTCACACACTTAGCTCACACACAGTAGGACATGTTCACACACCTCTAATTCATCCCCGATGAATCAGACCTGACTCAACTCTAAGCAATAGTAGGCATGACAACAAACATGAATGAGTAGGCACAACAGGGCTCAAACAACTCCTACTCATGCTAGCGGGTTTCATCTATTTACTGTGGAATGACAGGTCATGCAAAGGATAAAGGGGTTCAGCTACTGCAGCAAGTATCAAATATGTCGTTGTTGTCCTAATGCAGTAAAAGAGAGCAGGAGCGAGAGAGTGGGATTTTATCGGAATGAACAAGGGGGTTTTGCTTGCCTGGCACTTCTGAAGATAACATTGAGTCTTCATCAGTGTCAACGATCACATCATCGGTATCACGTCTATCGAGAGGGGACAATTACCGGCAACACAGAAGGAAACACAATCAATGCAATGCACAATATGATGCATGATCATGACATGGCAAAATGAATGTGTTTTGAGCTAATGCAACTAGCAACCGATTAAATGAAGTTGGTTTGAATACAAGATTCAAATTTAAACTCCATATGTGATTATTCAAATGCCATTTAATTGATTTGTGCTAAACAGCACCTATAAGTTGTTCTAACATGCATGAAAATGGTACAGATGGATTCCTTGAATTTTTCTGATAATTTTTCATATATAAATTATTTAATTTGGAGTTATGGTTGAATTTCTATGATTTATTGAAGTTTTAGCTAATTTCTGGAATTTCCTGATTATTTTTAAATCCAGAAAATACTTATTGCGTCAGCCCCACGTCACAGTGATGTCAGCAGGGTCAACTGGGCTGGTCCGGGTCAAACCTGACCAGTGGGGTCCACTGGTCAGTGACACAGTGCTGCCCAGGGTCAATGACAGGTGGGTCCGGCCAATGACCACGTCAGCAAAGTCAACCTGACGCGTGGGGCCACTATGATTAACCTAAACTAACAGAAGTTTAAGCCGTGGTTAATTAAGGGCGTGGGGCCCAGCTGTCAGTGTCACAGGGGCTAATTAGCAGGGTCATTAGCCCCTAACGACGGCGCCACGTCAGCACGTCGGAGACCAGCCGACGGCGACCACAGAACACGGCGGGGGCACGCCGGACTTGCGCTAGGGCGTCGGATTGGCGCGCTGAGGGCACCAGGGCATAGCCCTCGCTCTTGCGCATCCAGAGAGCCAAATGGGAGGGGTTGGGGTGGTTCGAGCTCGCCGGGGTCGAGCTCGTGGCGGCGGCCGGCGTTTGGGAGCAGCCGAGTATGGTTCTAGAGGGCACGGGAGGCGGAGCTACTGGTAGCTGCAGGTTCGTGGAGGCGCGCTGAGCACACTGGTGTAATCGGGTGGGAGCTCCAGTGGCTCTGGCCACGACGGCGACGAGGCACGGCGGCGGCGAGCTTCGGCCATGGTGGAAGAAGGAGCTAGGGGACGAAATCAGGTGCGGGGAGTGAGGGGAAGAGAAGAGGAGCTCACGGGGAGTCGGACGAGACGCTAAGTGGGCTCGGGGACGTCCTGTCGGCGGCGAATCGAACGGTGGCGATTGCCGGCCGTGGCGATGAAGATGGCGGTGATGGCGTGGCTACAGGGCACCCGGCGTCGCATGCGTCGTGGTGGAGCTTCATGGGGTCGGGACGGAGCTCAGGGGTGTGGAGAGGGAGCGAGGGGGTGGCTGTGGCCGCGAGGGAGCTCGTCGGTGACGGCGGCTCCGTTCGGTCTAGGCGGGAGAGAGGGGGAGCAGAGGAGGGAGGGTCGAGGGGGAGAGTGAGCGAAATGGTCAGCGGGATCGGGACGGCCTGCGGGAGTCGTCCACGCGGCCAGGGGCTCGTCGGCAAGCAGGAGGTGGCCGCGCGGCCGTGCGCGTGCGAGCACGCAGCTGCTTCGGGGCGAGGGGAGGAAGACGACGGAGGGCTGCAGTGGTGGGCTAGGCCGGCTTCTGCTGGGCCACCAGGTGGGTGGGCCTCCACAGGTAAGTCCAGGTAAGTCTTCTGCTCTGTTTTATTTTTACTGTTTTCTATTTTTGTTCTGTTTTATTTAATTGGCACTGAATTTTAATTCAAACAGAATTTGAAAACAGTGCCAAAACTCCCCTGGATATTTTTAAGTCACTTAATGGACTTCTCCACACATAACAAAAATATCTCAGGTCATTTGAAAATATATTCATTATATATTATGAATATAACTCCAAATTCAAATAAAATATTAATTTAAAAATCAGAGCCCAATAATTCCTTAGAAATGTCCCAAAATTTTGGTTTGATTTATAACTCTTGCCAAAATTGTCAGAGCTATTTCTAGGGCATTTTGGATTTACTGATTGCAATTTTAGGGTTTCTTGCCCCTCTTTTATTTAGGGTTTTGAGGCTTCCAATTACCCCCAGTTCAAATTTTCAGAATTTAAACATGATGCACACACCAGGCAGCACCAGAAGCTAGGGATGTGACATATTGTCTTCGTTCCTCATAGATGTCTCCACTTTTCACGTTAGAGATCGCATATTTCCAAAACAATATGTGTTACCTATGCAGGTCTTCAGATCATGTTAACCGGGCCCTTAAATTGGAAAACACACATATATTTCACCACAGAATAAAAACTTACTAGATAGATCACAAGACTACAAACACGAATGTGACATATATAATAGACACAAAGAATCTTACCACTCACCTACATCTCCCATGCATAGCGGGAATAACTCACACATTGAAAGAGAATAACCAATCATCTCAGAGAATAAACCCATGAAAACCATATCAATAATACCGTGAAGATCCATAATGATGGTGTCCTAGAATAGGGGGTGCCACCCTAGCTGGCCCACGGTCCTGCGGCCGAGCTTATGGGCCCTCATTCTCATAAGGAAGGACTCCGGAAGCCTCGCATCTCAACGTGATCGAGAGAGCCTTTGCCGAAGACTTGACGTGTACTCCAAGGACATCTTCGATAGCCGCCATATGCATCCCTAGATCTACAACTGACTATGTAACCCTAGGTACCCCTTTGGCGTGTATATAAGCCAAGAGGTTTAGCCTGTAGAAGCAACGGATCATAATCTCATTCAGCTAGCCTTAGGGTTAGAATGCAACTTACGATCTCGAGGTAGATCAAGCTTGTACTCGATACACAACCATCAATGCAATCAAAGCATGATGTCGGGTATTACCTCCTCAAGAGGGCCTAAACCTGGGTAAACAACGTGTCCCTTGTCTCCTGTTACCATCGATCCGAGATCCATAGCTTGGGACCCCCTACGCCGAGGTGTGTTGGTTTTGCCACTGACATTGGTGCTTTCATTGAGAGTTCTGGTGTGGGATCAAAGAAAGATCCATGGGATCGTCGGTCACCAATGATATCTACTATGCAACTTTAGTCTTCTAGACTCGTGTTGGGCCTCCAAGCGCAGAGTTTTGTAGGAAAGTAGAAATTTTCCCTAAAGTGGATGACCTAAGGTTTACCAATCCATGGGAGGCGTAGGATGAAGATGGTCTCTCTCAAACAACCCTGCAACCAAATAACAAAGCATTTTTGTGTCCCCAACACACCAAATACAATGGTAAGTTGTATATGTGCACTAGTTCGGCGAAGAGATGGTGATACAAGTCTAGTAATGATATTAGATATTGATTTTTGTAATAGGAACAATAAAAAACAACAAGGAACACTACAAAAAAAATACACTTCCGTGATGATACGTGTTTGTCACAGTAGGTCATGTTTTCTATCATGCATGTACATCCATGACGATTTTATGACAGAATCAAGATAGTCATACCTGTCCTGTCGTAGAAGTGTTCCATGACATTACCAAAATTATCATCACGGAAGTGTCCACTTCCATGACGATAAATTGCGCATCATAGAGGTGCTTTCGTCAAGGGTGACCGACATGTGGCATCCACCGTAACGGGTCACCGTTAAGCTATCGGGTTCCGGTTTGGATCCAATAACCCATTAACAGCCAGGACCAATGGGGATTTTCCACGTGTAAAATTATCATTGACTGGAGGAAACACGTGTCGGCTCACCGTTGGGACAAATGTCGTCCACTCATTAGACAGAATGTTCCAATGATACGTCGACACATTCTTGTGAAAAGGCCGGCCCGTTTGACTTGGTCAAAAGATAGCAGGCCGGCCCACTAAAAGCCTGTTCACGACCTTGTTCGCACATAGCCCATTTATAGCCCGCTAACCCAGGGCCCGTTACGGCCTATTAGAATTAGGCCCAGTAGCGTCATTTGGGCCGTCCAATATGATTCCAGCCCGTTGTAACTTTCGGCCCATCTCTGGCCCAAGACGTCTTTCAGCCCATATAAGGCACTTTATAACTCTTGGCCCATTGACGGCCCGTGGTGAAACTGGCTCCTAATGAATAGTACATCACTTTATACCCATTAACGGCCCATTATTCCAATGGGCCCTTTCAAGCCCATGTTATCTTTCGGCCTTCTCATGGCCCATTAATTCTTGGGCTCATTTCCAGCATTCGGTTACTTACGACCTGTTACTGGCCTTTTCTTACAGTGGGCCAGATTCAACCTGTGGTTACAGTCGGCCCGTGTGTGGCCCGTTAATCCGTTAGGCCGTTTTCATAGCGTCATCAAATACGGCCGATACGTCTCCATCGTATCTATAATTTTGTTCCATGCCAATATTCTACAACTTTCATATACTTTTGGCAACTTTTTATATTGTTTTTGGGACTAACATATTGATCCAGTGCCTAGTGCCAGTTCCTGTTTGTTGCATGTTTTATGTTTTGCAGAATATCCATATCAAACGGAGTCCAAACGGGATAAAAACGGATGGAGCTTATTTTTGGAATATTTGGAAAATTTGGGAGAAAGATCAACGCGAAACGGTATCCGAGGTGGGCATGAGGTAGGGGGGCGCGCCCCACCCCCTAGGCACGCCCCACCCCCTCGTGGTCCTCCCGTAAGGCGGTTGATGCCCTTCTTCAGCTGCAAGAAAGCTAATTTTTGGTAAAAAAATCACGGTGAAGGTTTCGGTCCAATCGGAGTTACGGATCTCCATATATATACGAAACGGTGAAAGGGCAACAGAACAAAACACGGAAACAGAGAGAGACAGATCCAATCTTGGAGGGGCTCTCGCCCCTCCCATGCCATGGAGGCCAAGGACCAGAGGGGAAACCCTTCTCCCATCTAGGGAGAAGGTCAAGGAAGAAGAAGACGAAGGGCCCCCCTCTCCCCTTCTCTTCCGGTGGCGCCAGAACGCTGTCGTGGCCATCATCATCATCACCGCGATCTACACCAACACCTCCGCCATCTTCACCAACATCTCCATCACCTTCCCCCTCTATCTACAGCGGTCCACTCTCCCGCAACCCGTTGTACCCTCTACTTGAACATGGTGCTTTATGCTTCATATTATTATCCAATGATGTGTTGCCATCCTATGATGTCTGAGTAGATTTTCGTTGTCCTATCGGTGGTTGATGAATTGCTATGATTGATTTAATTTGCTTGTGGTTATGTTGCTGTCCTTTGGTTCCCATCATATGAGTGCATGCGTGGATCACACCATAGGGTTAGTTGTATGTTGATAGGACTATGTATTGGAGGGCAAGAGTGACAGAAGCTTCAACCTAGCATAGAAATTGATGCATACGGGATTGAAGGGGGACCAATATATCTTGATGCTATGGTTGGGTTTTACCTTAATGAACGTTAGTAGTTGCGGATGCTTGCTAATAGTTCCAATCATAAGTGCATAGAATTCCAAGTCAGGGATGACATGCTAGCAGTGGCCTCTCCCACATAAAACTTGCTATCGGTCTAGTAAAGTAGTCAATTGCTTAAGGGACAATTTCGCAACTCCTACCACCACTTTTCCACACTCTCTATATTTACTTTATTGCTTCTTTACTTACATCAGCCCCTAGCTTTTATTTACGTGCTCTTTATTTTCTTGCAAACCTATCCAAAAACACATACAAAGTACTTATAGTTTCATACTTGTTCTAGGTAAAGCGAACGACAAGCGTGCGTAGAGTTGTATCGGTGGTAGATAGAACTTGAGGGGATATTTGTTCTACCTTTAGCTCCTCGTTGGGTTCGACACTCTTACTTATCAAAAACTGTTGCGATCCCCTATACTTGTAGGTTATCAAGACCTTTTTCTGGCGCCGTTGCCGGGGAGCAATAGCGTGGGGTGAATATTCTCGTGTGTGCTTGTTTGCTTTATCACTAAGTAATTTTTATTTGTTGTTATTAGTTGTTCTCTATATTTATTTAAGGATATGGAACACGAAATACCAAAAAAAATTAGGTGTACTTGCTACTCATGGAGATGAGGAACCTCCTAAAACCATCAATGCTCGTTATGTGAAGAAATTATGTACTACTTTGATAACCCTGAGAAAACCCCATTAAATTTGGTAATGGGAGTAACATTGGATCAACGTGAATACTTTAGGGATTATCGCTTGACACAAAAAGGGAAACTATTATGGGATCAAATTTATATATTGAAGTGGTATGCTCGGCAAGTATGCTTGAGTTATGATTATACTTGTTGCTCTAGGATGAAGGCTCCACACCTTCCCTTTTCATGCAAATTTAATGATAATGAAACCTTAGCTTCTTATGCTAATGGTATATATGATTATTCTGATGTGGAATAAATAGAAGAGTTTGTTGCTTTTAGTGGTGCTTATGAAATTGAATCTTTGTTTGAAAAGCATGAAGCTTTTGATGATGATGTTTATAGGCCTGAAAATTTAGCTATCTTAAAATATTGCTATGATAATTATGAATATAATTCCTATATTAATGCGTTTATTGAGAAAGTCTCCGCGGTCCAAGAAGAGACTAATGTTTTGCAGGAATCTATGGAAGAAGAAATTGACGAAACTGTGAGCTCATTGGATGAAAAAGATGAGGAGGAGAGCGAAGAACAAAAGGAGGAAGAGCGGATTGATCACCCGTGCCCACCTTCTAATGAGAGTAACTCTTCAACTCATATATTGTTTAATTCCCCTTCATGCTTACCGAAGAATGAATGCTATGATAATTGCTATGATCCCGTTGAATCTTTTGAAATATCCCTTTTTGATGATGCTTGCTATGCTTGTGGCCAAGATGCCAATATGAATTATGCTTATGGAGATGAACTTGCTATAGTTCCTTATGTTAAACATGAAATTGTTTCTATTGCACCCATGCATGATAGCCCTATTATCTTTTTGAATTATCCCGATTACACTATATCGGAGAAGTTTGCACTTATTAAGGATTACATTGATGGGTTGCATTTTACTATTACAAATGATGATTTTGATAGATATAATATGCATGTGCTTTCTGCTCCTACTTGCAATTATTATGAGAGAGGAACTATATCTCCACCTCTCTATGTTTCCCACATGATAAAATTGCAAGAAACTGTTTATACTATGCATTGGCCTTTACTTTGTGTGCATGAATTGTTCTTTTATGACATGCCGATGCATAGAAAGAGAGTTAGACTTCGTTGTTGCATGATATATGTTACTTTGTGCTCACTACTAAATTATAAATCATTGTTAATTAAAATTGGCTTTGATATACCTTGGGATCCGGGTGGATTCACCACTTGAGCACTATATGCCTAGCTTAATGGCTTTAAAGAAAGCGCTGCCAGGGAGACAACCCGGAAGTTTTAGAGAGTCATTTATTTCTGTTGAGTGCTTTTATATAGTTTAAAAACAACAAAAATAAAGAGGGGAACCCAAAACTTTTCAAAAAGGAAAGTGAAAGTGAGAGAGACAAGCATTGTTGAAGTGGGAGAGCTCCTTGAACTTTGTTCATGCTCACGGCAAATTTGTGAATCTTGATTACAGAAACTTTTCAATAAAAATAATTATCCCCTTGTAAAATTTCATTGTATTATAAAAATAATGTGCCAAGGTTTGCCTTCAGGATGTTTACATTTGCTTGCTGGTTTGTACGGTGCAGGACAGAAACTTTGGCTGTAGTGCGCGATTTTACATTTCTAGCTAGAACATCAAATGGTTCTGATTATTTTTGCACTGTCTTTATATAAAAATTGTTTATTTTTCCCAATTGTTGCAGAATTTTTCAAGTATCATAAGTATGGTGAATGTTCAGATTATTACAGACTGTTCTGTTTTAGACAGATTCTGTTTTTGATGCATAGTTTGCTTGTTTTGATGAAACTATCGATTTATATCAGTGGATTAAGCCATGGAAAAGTTATATTACAGTAGACACAATGCAAAAACAAAATATGAATTGGTTTGCAACAATACTTAGATTAGTGATTTGCTTTGTTATACTAACGGATCTTACCGAGTCTTCTGTTGAAGTTTTGTGTGGATGAAGTGTTCGATGATCGAGAAGGTCTCGATGTGAGAAGAAGGAAGAGAGGCAAGAGCTCAATCTTGGGGATGCCCAAGGCACCCCAAGTAAATATTCAAGGATACTCAAGCATCTAAGCTTGGGGATGCCCCGGAAGGCATCCCCTCTTTCTTCAACAAGTATCGATATGTTTTCGGATTCGTTTCGTTCATGCGATATGTGCAATCTTGGAGCGTAGTTTGCATTTAGTTTTCATTTTTATTTTATGCACCATGCAATCTTGGAGCGTATTTTCGGATTCGTTTCTTCAACAAGTTGATTTATAGAATGCTCTATGTACTTCACTTATATCTTTTGAGTACGGCTTTATAGAATGCTTCATGTGCTTCACTTATATCATTTGAAGTTTGGATTGCCTGTTTCTCTTCACTTAGACAACCGCCATTTGTAGAATGCTCTTTTTGCTTCACTTAGATTTGTTAGAGCATGGGCATATATTTTGTATAAAGAATTAAACTCTCTTGCTTCACTTATATCTATTTAGAGAGATGACATGAATTGGTCATTCACATGGTTAGTCATAAAATCCTACATAAAACTTGTAGACCACTGAATATGATATGTTTGATTCCTTGCAATAGTTTTGCGATATAAACATGGTGATATTAGAGTCATGCTAGTGGGTAGTTGTGGATTAGTAGAAATGCTTGTGTTGAGGTTTGTGATTCCCGTAGCATGCACGCATGGTGAACCGTTATGTAACGAAGTCGGAGCATGAGGTATTTATTGATTGTCTTCCTTATGAGTGGCGGTCGGGGACAAGCGATGGTCTTTTCCTGCCAATCTACCCCCCCAGGGGCATGTGTAGTAGTACTTTTCTTCGAGGGCTAATAAACTTTTGCGATAAGTATGTGAGTTCTTTATGACTAATGTTGAGCCCATGGATTATACACACTCTCACCCTTCCATCATTGCTAGCCTCTCTAGTATCACGCAACTTTCGCCGGTACCATAAACCCACCATATACTTTCTCCTCAAAACAGCCACCATACCTACCTATCATGGCATTTCCATAGCCATTCCGAGATATATTGCCATGCAACTTCCATCATCATAATATACATGACTTGAGCATTCATTGGCATATTGCTTTGCATGATCGTAAGATAGCTAGCATGATATTTCCATGGCTTGTCTGTTTTTTGATGTCATTGCTACGCTAGATCATTGCACATCCCGGTACACCGCCGGAGGCATTCATATAGAGTCATATATTTGTTCTAGTACCGAGTTGTAATATTGAGTTGTAAGTAAATAAAAGTGTGATGATCATCATTATTAGAGCATTCCCCCCCAAAAAAAGAGAGGCCAAAGAAGCCTAAATAAAAAAGGGGGGCCAAAGAAGCCCACACAAAAAAAGAAAAAAAGAAAAGGGGGCAATGTTACTATCCTTTTACCATACTTGTGCTTCAAAGTAGCACCATGTTCTTCATATAGAGAGTCTCTTGAGTTATCACTTCCATATACTAGTGGGAATTTTCATTATAGAACTTGGCTTGTATATTCCAACGATGGGCTTCCTCAAATGCCCTAGGTCTTCATGAGCAAGCAAGTTGGATGCACACCCACTTAGTTTCACTTTGAGCCTTCATATACTTATAGCTCTAGTGCATCTGTTGCATGGCAATCCCTACTCACTCACATTGATATCTATTGATGAGCATCTCCATAGCCCGTTGATACGCCTAGTTGATGTGAGACTATATTCTCCTTTTTTGTCTTCTCCACAACCACCATTCTATTCCACCTATAGTGCTATATCCATGGCTCACGCTCATGTATTGCGTGAGGGTTGAAAATGCTGAAGCGCGTTAAAAAGTATGAACCAATTGCTCGGCTTGTCATCGGGGTTGTGCATGATGTGAATATTTTGTGTGGTGAAGATGGAGCATAGCCAGACTACATGATTTTGTAGGGATAACTTTCTTTGGCCTTGTTATTTTGAAAAGACATGATTGCTTTATTAGTGGGCTTGAAGTATTATTGTTTTTATGTCAAATGATAGACTATTGCTTTGAATCACTCGTGTCTTAATATTCATGCCATGATTAGATATGTGATCAAGATTATCCTAGGTAGCATTCCACATCAAAAATTATCTTTTTTACCATTTACCTACTCGAGGACGAGCAGGAATTAAGCTCGGTGATTGATGAGCATCCTACGGACATCACCATGTCAAGAGTCTATTTGGCAAGTGACACGTGCGACATCTACTTCACATACACAAAGGTGAATCATCTCCTTTACACGTGTTCACTTGAACCTCTTAAGGATGGTATACTACTTGACACTCCTCCCGTGTGCATGCATGGGTATTGTTGGAGCTTCACGGATGTCGAGGAGGAGTGCAAGCGCCAAGGAACGACTACACCATCCGCGAGGGAGGATGGAAGAGAAGACGAAAGAAAGGAGAAGAAGAAGACGGAGAGGCTGCAGGAGCCAGGTCGGACATCCGGACCGCCGTCCGGATCATCCGGGCTCAGCCGGATCATCCGGGTCCCCCTCCGGATCATCCGGGTAATTGCGTCCGAAGACACCCAAAGCTTGCATAATCTCCACTGCGCAGACGGATCATCCGGACGAGGTCCCGGATCATCCGGACGATGCCCGGATCATCTGGACCCCATCCGGATCATCCGGCCTTGCCTGCGTGCATGCTTCCGGGCCGAGGCCCATGTACCTATTTCACCCCCTCACTTACCCCTTCGCCCACTAGACTATAAATAGACCTCCTCCACCTCCTTTCTAGGGTTAGTGTTGGTTTAGCTCATTTGAGAGACAGAGCTACGCTCATCCATATCGGATCTACTCCACGAGAGAGACCGCGGCCTCTACGGAGAAGATCCCTTTGGATTCAAGCCCCCTTTCTAAGGGAAGATCCCCCCGTGGATTCAAGACCTCCTCACGGAGAAGATCGGCTACCTTTGTATCGTCCGTTGTTGACTTTGGATCTTGTATCCAACCTTTGTGTTCATCGATCTAGCGCATGTGTGATCTATTCTTGTTGGTGGAGTGATTTCTCTTGTGTTCCCCTCGTGTTTCCCTCGTGTTTCCCCTTGTTTCCCTCCTCGTGTTCTTCGCGTTCTTCGTGGGATCCACTCCTTTCGTGAAAGATCGTCCCCTAGGGTTCGTACCCTACATCATCTTGGTATCATGAGCAAGTTTGATCACGAATTTGGAGCCCCCACCCCTCTTTTTCTAGCCTTCTTTTGCTTGATTCCGTCCTAAATTCGAAAATCCCCACCAAAAATAGCCCCAATTTTTTTGTGATTTGTTGGTTTTTATGATGTTTTGTTGATTTTGATCCATGGATTTGCTTGGTTTCGAGTGGATATAGCATCTACCCAAGTTTCCACACCTTCCATCCACGAAATCTCATCAATTTTGACCCCAAAATCATCCATTCTCCGCCCAAAAATTCGTCCCCGAGAGAAAATCCCGAGCAGTTTGACCTACCCGGATCATCCGGAAGTGCTCCCGGATCATCCGGATCCACCAGGATCAGCTGGACCATCTCCCGGATGTCCGGACGCCCCACACGACAGAAATCCGGTTGACGAACCCGGATCATCCGGACCTACTCCCGGATGTCCGGGTAACCCTGACACTGACTCAGCTGAATTTTTTTTTTGGCCATAACTTTCACATCTGGAGTCCAATTTTCTCGTTCTTTAGCTCGTCGAGTAGCTATTGACATCCACCATCCATATACATAGGTTTCAACACCATTTGACTCCATCAAATATTTGGAACTTTGGCATCTTTGCCTAGGGCTTCCACCACATCATCCGCTACACCACCATGGCCTTCCGCAACCTAACTAATCTTGTTCCCCATCGCATTAGTGGTTGCTTGAGGAGTGATTTGAGTCTCCTAAGGTGTCTAGGCTACTTAGGGACGGTCACTTCTTCATCAACCACCACCACTACTTCCGCATAGGCTTGACCACTATACACTCCCACCACCCAACTTAACCCAATTTTGTTTGTGTTATGAGTTGTGTCTCCTAAGGTGTTTTGGTTACTTAGGGACCATGCTTCCAACTCTGAAACCGTGTATAGTCCACCACCATAACCTCCACTTCCGCATTTCCTAGTGCAACACCACCGCATTCCGCTACCACCATTTGACTTTTGTCCTTGAGATTTTGAGTTGTGGTTTTTCCGTTTCCTAAGGTGTTTTGGCTACTTAGGGACGAGTCTCCATCATCTTGGTATCTCCATCAAGATCACTGCCACTCATCATCACTGCGGACGGTAACCTCCATATCATCTTGGTATCGTGGTACCCCTCCATTGTATATTCCCTTGCAATTGCATTGTTAACCCCTAGCCCATTTTGCGTTACTTGCCTATCGAGACTAGCCATTTGAGTATTGCCGGCAACGTTACTTGTGCACATTAGTGATCCACCTTTCCATTGCATACATACCATATCATTTTGGTATCATATCATCCCTTGTGCCACAGGATTGTTTCCGTATATACCCAATTGCTATCTTGGTTTTTTGCATTTCACATTGTGGCATTAAAAAAAGAATAAAGCTTGTAAGCAAGTGCCATAGCATCATCCCACATTGCACATAAGATTGTCATATCCGATCATCTTGGATCATACCACCAGAACATCATACATATATAGCATACTTGGGATAGAAAGTCGATACATTTTGCATCTTATAGGTTGTGCACAAGTTTCGTATCCGCCTATAGAGCAATCGTGCTAGCGTCTCTCTTGAATTGTGCAACATGAGCGTTTTCTGTGGATTCCACATTTTGTGCTCATCCTTGGTTGCACGACCCCATTTATCTATCCGTGTGTGTGTTTTCGTGTGCCACACATTGCTATTGTTCTACTTGTTACACTTGCGAATTTGTGAATCTTTTTCAACATTATTGACTCTTGCTAACATTTTACATCAAATATTTGTGCCACTATCCTCACCGAGCTCCACCATAAGCCTTATTTGTGTAGGTGTGAGAAACCAACAAGAATTGGTACCAATTATGCTATTTCCTTGTCCACATTGGAGTGATCATTGATCCACTTTCAACTTCGGTCAAGGTACATTTGGTATTCGTTCTTCTCTTTCTCCCACTCATATTTGCTCGAGTCTTGTGATGGATAGGGAAGGCATTTCATATTCGGTCTACAACAACAACGACGAGTTCGATGCCACGAACAACTCCACCGACGCCAAGATGCAAGATCAAATGGAGGAGATCAAGGCCCTCATCAAGTCCTACAAGCGGTCTTCCTCATCTTCGAGAAGACGCTCAAGAGCACATGCCTCCGAGCTACCATCTCCGGCAAGGTCACATCGGCATCGACACCATCACCACCACGAACGTGAAGGTCTAGAGCTCAACACCAACAACCGCTCAACGACTTCACCATCTCCCTTGGAATGTTCACCAAGTGACTTCAAGGCATCTTCGCCTATGGACATACGGCATCTTCGCCCACGAGCACTTCAAGAGATGCTCCCTAAGCTCAAGTCCACGACTTCCACAAGCTACTACAACCTTGACATAGACCATGAGATTCCTTTCTATGGGACTCTAGAACCCGAGGAGTATCTCGAGTGGGAGCGTTTCATGGACGACTACCTCAAGCTACATCAAGTTCCTCCCGAAGATCAAGTGAAGTGCGCCACAAGAAACTTCCACGACTACGCGTCAACATGGTGGCTTCACACACCTTCGGAGACCTACGACATGAGTTGGCCAAAGACGAAGAGAGCTATGCGACGAGAGTCCGTGCCTCCAACCTACATGGAACAACTTCTATGCCAATTGGAGGACACCACCCAAGGATCCAAGTCCATCGACAAGTACTTCAAGGAGATGAAGAAAGCCTTGCGACGAGCCGGCATGGACGACCCCATTTTGATGAAGTTCCACTTCATGATGGGATTGCACAACGACATCTCCAAGACGATCTTCCTCAAGAACTACAAGTCCCTCGACGACAACTACATTGGTGCTCTCAAGGCGGAACAAGAACTCATGAAGGCCAAAGCTTCTCCACCCCAAGCTCACTTCGCGACGACCAAGCTCCATGAGAACGAGCATGAGGCTAGTACCACCATGATGTCCAAGCCCGACGAGCTCCAAGACGATGCTCCCAAGTTCGACTTCACCGCCATCCCTCTTTGTGGCATTGACGATGCCGAGTCTACTTCGACTCTTTTTCAAGATGGTGCGGTGACGACTACGACTACAGACACCATCAAGGACCAAGCTTTGGAGGCGAGCTACATGGTGACGAGCAAGGATGATGCTTCCATCTTAGGAGGCGAGAGTGATGATGTGCCATCTTCGGCCTTCATCCACGGCGACAACAACGAGATGGTTGAGCATGGGATTTTCCCATCGACCACGGCGACGTATGATGACTTGAGTGACTTGTGCCACCATATTGAGAGTGAGGGTGACTTCACCACTAGCCCCATATATGTGTTGCCACAATTCACATGTGAGGAAAGCCACAACCCCCACCACTTGAGTGAGATGAGTGACTCCACCATATGTGAGTTTGAGTGCACCTATTTTGAGGGAGTGAGTGAACCACCACATAGAGAGAGCGACATAGTTGATAGGTCATGTGAGGCCACTTTTAACACTAACAACTTGACCTCTACCTCTATTGTGTCTTCTCATTTGGTGCTAGGTCCCTTATATGATGACGCGCCGATTCTCGACGACTTCGTCCTACCTTTGGACAAGACAATGGCCATGGTGGAATATGATGCACCCCCACATGGTTCCATCATAATGATGATCTTGACCACCATTCGGTCTTACCCATCTCACCTACACCACGTGAGTGGAATGACAAAGGTAACATAGGTGAAGGTGATGCTCTTGTCCCACTAGTGGACTATCATGACATTGATTGCTTGCATGATGTTGATCAACCTATTTCCATGCTTCATGCTAGTGTGACTTCCCCATGAGATGATTTACCCATTTATGATGAGTATGATGATTGCCATGTGGAGTCTATTAGTGGTGATGCCATGTTACATAGGATTTCTTGTGCTAATTCTCTCGGTCACATCTTGTTTGCCAATCCGCTTGACTTGTCATATGCTATGCATGAAATCGACCACATGTCATATTTCCAATCTCTTCATAGTGACTATGTATATGCCATTAAGATTAACCCAATTTGCACTTATGGCATAGATGACAAGCCTATGGTTATTGGCATTTGTTTCTCTTGTGATGATATTGACATGCTACCTTTGCATCATTTATCTCATATGCCATTCCATAACCATCTTGCTTCGGATATGCATTGTTTTGGGTGTTGCCCATTTTCTCCATATGATGTTTCAAATATTGCACATGAGGAGACCCCCATAGTTTCCTCATATATTTTAGGAGATTGTGATCACTCCCACCCATTGCATGATCCCAATACTTGTGTGCACCATATGCTCCCCATGAATAACAATGATATTGTTGTGCCTTATACTTGTATGCTCAATTTGCATCCCCATCGTGTTATACACAATAACTATTTTTACATGATGGATGACATGTTCTTATACCATGCATCAAATTTCTTTGAGCGATGCTTATCTTGTGCTAACTCTCACGTGCACATACACATCATGATGGATGATGTGTACATTTACCACACACACAATTTCTTTCGCTTGTGTATTTGTTGTGTAGGTACCCATGCTTACTTGTCAACCTCACAATACCATGAGTTAACAAAATGAGATCTAGAGAGAACCGATGCCTTGGGATACCATGGATTGTCCTTCCCACCGCTCTCTTCACGCGAAGTCTTCGCACATTTCTTCTACATAACTCTCACATGGTTATGGGTTGTTGTCCATTACATATTATATGCCCATCTTTCCATGTTCACTTTGCATGATATGCTCATTACTATGCCTTTGCCATGCATTTGTGACCCATGCTTTGCATTACACATGATGATTGATTCTAGTACTTGTATGTGTATTTGCAAGCTTGGTGGAGATATCACTTGTTATTGCCATGTTTGCTTTGAGCCCCATGCCTATGATGATACTATGATCTTGCTTTGTGTTCGTGCTTGCGATATGTCATGTGCATTGTCTATGCCTATTATTTGCTCACATGACATGATTGCCATGAATTCTTCTAGTATGTTGCATCTTCACACTACTAGCTTGCATGACTTGATTACTATGATTGCTTGCCTTGTTGCATCACCCATGATTCATACTTCCTCATTACATGCGGTTGATGACAACCATTTACATGCTTTGCACATGATTGTTATTGCTTCTTGTCATATATCTCCATATGTTGCCTCTCTCATGCTAGATTTGCCATGGATTGAGTGCAACGATGAATTTCGCCTTGCTCATGAGTTTGCCCCCATAGCTCCTGTAAACGCTCTGGCCTTAGATCCAGATCAAGCGACGCCATCCAAGGACGGGAGGATCAACCCCACCGCGGAGGCCGCAGATTCCTCGGCGTCGGAGCCGCACACAGACTTAACCTCTCACGACATCTTTTGCATCAGAACTCTGGACTCGTCTCCGGTCGTAAGTTCCGAACCACGTGAGCCAGTGGACACCGAGCTTGATCATTTATCGATCTTCGAATTCAGCGCCGCAGACATCTTCCAGCACTCGCCTTCGGGCGATGTGTTAAATTCCTTACAAAACTTGTCTCGGCGGAGGACTCACAACTGAACTATATCCGGCTCGAACCAGGGGTTGACGATGGAGAATTATGCTCCCCACCCACCACCCACTTCATAGCCACAGTCGAGGATTCGACTGATACACTTGATTACAACTCCGAGAATATCGACGACATGGACAATGATGCCGATGACAACGAAGACCCCGTTGATACAACTAATGAACAAGATGAACGGGAAGATGGGCAGGTTTGCCCTGCTAAACAAGCCACACACGAAGATTCGGAGGACGACAATTACCTTCCCCTCTCTGAGGATGAGGTGGGCCTCGACACTGAGGATTTCATCGTGCCTGAGGAACCTCGTGAGCAGGAGCGCTTTAAGCGCCAACTAATAGCCACTGCAAGGAGCCTGAAAAAGAAGCAGCAGCAGCTTGAAGCTGACCAAGATCTGCTCAATGATAGATGGACCGAAGTCCTAGCCGCCAAAGAATACGACCTTAGTGGACCAGCCAAAAGCTACCCGAAGCATAGATTGCTACCCCAGGGCGACGATAAGGCGCCGGAGCCCGTACCATCATCGCACAATGCGGCAGGTCGACCACAACTGGGCCTAGGTAAAGCGGCAACTCAAGTCGAACACCAGACCGCCCCACCTCACAGTAAAAGCAAGAACAAAACAATTCGGGGTTATACATACGACCGTCAACAAGACTTGGGTAGCAAAGCAGGACACTCAAGAGCAATCTACAGATCACAAGGACATACCTCAACACATGACGACGACCACCTATTCGGACGTGACAAACCTAGCCACACTCAGGCTGAAAACCGCAAATGGACTCTGTCGGAGATACGCCGCAGTGTGGCCCAACATAGAGGCGCCACACACCCTCTTTGCTTCACAAATGGAGCAATGGAGCATGAATTCCCAGACGGGTTCAAACCCATGAATATCGAATCATACGATGGAACAATGGATACCGCGGTATGGATCGAGGACTTCCTCCTCCATATCCACATGGCCCGTGGAGACGACCTTCATGCCATCAAATACCTAACACTAAAACTCAAACGACTAGCTCGGTACTGGTTAAACAGTCTACCGGAAAATTCTATCGGCAGCTGGGAGGATTTGGAGGACACCTTTCGCAACAACTTCCAAGGAACATATGTCCGGCCACCGGACGCCGATGACTTAAGTAACATTGTCCAGCTGCCCGGAGAGTTAGCTAGGAAGCTCTGGACTAGGTTCCTAGTTAAAAAGAACCAAATCATCGACTGTCCGGACACGGAGGCCCTTGCGGCCTTTAAACATAGAGTCCAGGATGAATGGCTTGCACGCCACCTCGGTCAAGAAGGACCTAGATCCATGACAGCCCTTACCGCTCTAATGACCCGTTTTTGCGCGGGAGAAGACAGCTGGCTCGCTCGTAGAAGCAACTGCGCCAGCGACTCGGGCACTTCGGAAATCCGAGACGGCAATGGCAAGCCACGATGAAGCATACACAACAGTCGCAATGATAATGAAAGATCACGCGACACAGCGGTCAACACCGGATTTAGCAATCCCAAGCCCGGTCAACGGAAAAAGCCATTCAAGGCAAACAGAGACGGACCATCCAAACTAGACAGGATATTGGACCGGCCCTGCCCAATTCATGGCCACCCTAATAAACCAGCTAATCACACCAAAAGAAGTTGTTGGATCCTCAAGCAGGCCGGCAGGCTCAACGCCGGACACAATGGAAATGGACCACCAGGCAATAGGGACAACGGAGCGGCTCACCAGCTAAATGCCAGAGGGCGGAAGCAATTTCCCCCTGAAGATCGATCAAATCCGGAACAGAAATAGCAGTTCGGCTTCCGCTGCCCATCTCGTATACTCATTAAAACTATACCGCGCATACACAATTACGCACTCAAGATACCATGGGCATTGACGGAAGCACAATACAGACAAGTCTGCAGGCACTCCGGTAACATTCTTTAACCGCTTTCCTATTTTCTTTTGTTTCATTATCTCTTAAAAGCAGGTGGCGCAAAGGGGAAACACCTACGACCGACCCCATAGGATTTTGGATCCGTACACTCACCTATGGGGCTACTCCCTTCAAGGATTCCCTTCGCTGAGGACAGGCGGCACAGACGTGCGACAGGAGATCCAAAATAATTTTTTGTAGACTGCACTCTCTTTTCGAGCCTGTAACATGCCTTTTTCCTCTGCCTTCGACCCAGGGCATATCAAATTGTCGGGGTCATGGCCTTTATGTATATCAAGTAACCATTGGCATATCACTCAGGTCCCAGTTCAAATTATTCGAATTAATCACTCGCGTCTTTTCGCAAAATGAATATGCCTCCTATGGTTGTTTCATAGATATACCCCGGCTTAATTTGCCAGGGGCTCGATACGGGAACAAATGAGTTGCCAACAAAGTCCGAACATCTTTTACAGCGTACTTCGGCGTCGCGAGTTTGGCCTTATATGCATCAGCTCCGAATCATGTCTTGGGTCAATAGTTGGGTTGCCCGGCCCCTGTGCTTTCTATCCTACGTTCCGCTCTATCGGCTAGGGTAGTAAAGGGAGAACTACTGCGATTGTGCTACCGGTTCACCCGGTGACGCACCTCTATAGAGAAAGCCGAAAACTGACTGTCATGATGTGGCGAGAGTTGGTCAACCACTTGATGACTTATCAGAATCTCTAGCAATTCCTCCGTGTCACACGAAGGACCCCTTTTCCGGTCAATTATGTAAACACATCGTATGAGTTAGCTGCATACATACTAGGGGCTATGTCCTAGACCCACCGTAAAACTCCTATGGCTAAGTGAAAGTGTTAACGCCCTATAGTCTGGTTGCCTGGTTTGCCGCATTGACACCTCCTTCACGGACCAAGAGGTTGGGTCAAGAGTGATCTGATGCTTTTTCGAACACCCCTGTACTTCCTACAAGGGTGCTGAAGCCGACGACTAGAAAACTTTCAGATTATATTAAAACGGCCGCACAGGAGAAACACAAGCTTTCGAGTAAAATATACAAATAGATTTACTATAAAATTGTCTCGTACAACTCTCATACACTTCACTCGAACATTATGTCTTTCGAGCATTGACCCTCTATCAAGCGGGCGGCTACAAGGACGTCTTCAAAATAATGCTCCGGTTCGTGGCGGTCCTTGCCCTTGGGTGGACTCTTCACCGCAACATCGATGGCTTTCATATTCCCCCAGAACGTCTTGACTCAGGCAAAAGCCATCCCTGCACCCTCGATGCACACCGATCGCTTCACAGCATCGATACGCGGCACTGCGTCAACAAGCCGCTGCACCAAGCCGAAGTAACTGTTCGGAACAGGCTCAGTTGGCCATAACCGGATTATGACGTTCTTCATGGTAGCACCGGATATCCTATGAAGCTCGGCCCACTGGGACATCTGCTCATTCAGCAATAGGGGGCACTTCGAGGCGCCAAATTGTGACCAGAAAAGCTTCTCCATTGTGTACCCGTCTCGTGCCTGATAATACTGTGCCGCATCGGAAGAACTCTTCGGCAAGTCTAAAAACTCGTCCGAAGAACTCCACAATTGGTTAAGCTGAGCATAGTTCGAATCGCCGAACTTAGACTATAGCAAAAATGGCTTACCAGCTGCAATATCCTCAGTTTGCCGGATCTCCTCACGGGCTGCTCTGGATTCAGACCGCGCTTCTCTCGCCTCTCGTAGGGCCTTGTCAATTTCAGCCATTTTGGCTTCATTCTCCTTCTCAAGGAGTTCACACCGGCTAGCAGCACTTTTTAGCTTGAGCGCCATCGTGGATATCTTCTCCTCGTCTTGACACCTAGCAACTTGTTCGGCTTTTAACTCAGCCGATGCCTTCTCGGCAGTCGCATTACTACACTGGGCTTGCTCCTTGGCCCGGGCTAGCTCCGCCCGAAGAGTTGTTCTTCATCCCCTCTCTATTTTGTCAATATATATAGGGCCGCGCTATTCGTCATCCTGGGTGAGGAATAGTTATTCTTCACCCCCTCTCTATTTTGATATCAATGCAACATATTTTTACGTTTCATAAATTTTGTCTTATTTCATACATAAAAGAGGACGTAAGAAAATATGTACTCGCCGTAAAAAATATTTTATGTTACGTAAAATTACGAATGTGAGAACAGTGTAAAACATACATAAAATGTGATTTTTCTGGTCTTATAACCTATATTTTTATTTTTTATACAAAATTTTACATATATAATCAATATGCATGTAACTATTTATATTGTAAACGTAATTTATTTAGAAAGAGATCATAAGATTACCTCGGGTGAAGAATAATTTATTCTGCACCTTGCTACACACACACACACATATGGGCTATTCTGTTTTGCGTAACAGAATATTATTCTGTTACTCTACTTGAACTGATGCTTTCACGCGGTTGTACTGATGATTTTCGAGCAGTTGAACTGATTCATTCAGTTCTGTTTAACATATCGTCTTCTTTAGTTAAAAAAATGCATTTTTTGTAGGAACGGGGCATGTAATATATCATTGGAAAGCTCTTGACAACTATATTTCAAGTATATTGAATGTTTTTTGCAAAATCATTATGGTTTAAGAGCAGTTTTGAAAAAAACAGTTTTTTTCAAAACCGAAAACGCGAATCGTATTTTGGACTCAATTTTCAAACGGTTTGTCAGAATTTAGCAAATAAGATGGCGCAAAGCTGGTGAAAATCCGCATCTTCCGGTGAAATTCTGGGCAAATCTATTGTTTTCTATAATTCTATACGATTTAGAAGTAATTTTGTAAAACTGTGAAATTCCGGGCAAAACGTATTTTCATGTTGTTTGCAAATGGTTTATCGGATTGACGCAAATGATACGGCGTTGGAAAGCTATGGAAAATGCGCAACTTTTTTTGTATTGAAATGTTTTTTCTAATTCCTCATGGTTTAAAAACGAATTTGAATACGGGCAAATTTGATTTTGAATGCGATTTTTTTAAGTTTGTCGAAATAAGGCAAAAAATATAACGTTGGAAAGATATCGAAAATACGAAACTTAGTCATGTTGAATGTTTTCTCAAATTCGCAACCGTTGAAGAGTAATTTGGATTACGGTGAGACCCATCGTGCTATTTTTCCGTGAGAAAAAACAGAGTACTTGTACTAATCTACATGTGCATTTGTACTGATGTATTCTTCGAAGAGTAATTTTGAAAGGTTCCAAAAAAAGAGTAATTGAACTGATGTCCATATGGGGTTGTACTGAGCGTGTTTTCACAGACTAGACTTTACTCTATTTTTTTATAGAAAATTGTTTCATCAATTGTTCGCAAATGATAGTATGAACTAAGATATGTGCTGGTTTGTACTGAGCATTTGTTTCATCATTTGTTCGCAAATGATAGTATGAACAGAGCTTTGTTCATTTTTGTACTGAGCATTCTCGTTAGTGTCAGGATCTCCAAATTTATGTTGTTTTGTTCTGCGAACTTCCTCAAAATTTTACTGGTAAATCACCCCGGTTTTTTTCTTTTGCTAAATTTTTGTCGTGTGAACTTGTGACTTATGGAGTTTGTACTGATATGAATCGTTTTGCTTAACTGCTACAAACTTTTGTGTATTGAATCACTATGTAACTTAGAACCAAATTGTTTTTTACATATATTTGAATTTTTTTCTATATGTACATTGAGTTGGGGAAGAGTAGCAATAGTTATACATACTTTATGGATAGTAATACATGAGCTCTTGAAGAGGTGGATCAGCAGGTAGAGGGATGTAGGTTTGGTATGGTCTGCCCAGAGTAAAGAGTTAATGTTTCTGAAAGACCGTGTCTCGGTCATCCGTTTCTCAAACACCATGTAGTGCGAGAAATCCAATGGAGGAGATCGGGTCTTGTGGGGAAAAGTGCGCAAACCTCTACAGAGTGTACAATCTAATCATAGTTAGCCGTGTCCCCGGTTATGGACAATCTTGAGTATCTAGTACTTGGAGTATCCTAAGTATCTCATCACTCTTAATTAATATTGTTGGGTTGATAATTACTTAAATTGGGATTGAGTTGGAGGAACCTTCTCAATGATGTTTCAACTACCATGATAGTTAAATAAAATTTATTCCTTTGTTGTAGGGAAAAATTGGCTTTTTGCAAAAACTATAACCATAGAGCTTTCCACCAGCCAAATATGCATGTAGTGATAGCATTATTCTATTCTTGCTCTACTGTGTTATATTGCCAGCATATTCCATGTGCTGACCCGTTTTCGAGCTGCAACATATTATGTTGCAGACTTTTTAGATGAGGAGTAAGGTTCGTTAGGTCGTTGCCGTGAAGCTCAGCTATGCTGTTGGAGTTGATGGACTCACTTTATCTTCCAAGCCTTCCAATGTTATCGTATTAGATGGCCTTAAGCCATATTTATTGTAACAAGTTCTCTTTTGAGACATTCGATGTAATAAGTGTGTGATTGCTACTATGTTATAAATCCTCCGAGTACTTTGTGTGTGTCAGCATTACCGATCCAGGGATGACACTTAAGCACAGTGACTTGACCGTTTGAGGTCAGGTCACTACAAGATGGTATCAGAGCACACGCTGAGTGTAGGACACGACCATTAAGATAATCCCTAGATCACTCTTCTCTACTCATTTCTGACTCCTCTCCTATTTTCTACTCTTTAGGATGGCGGAATTGAAGAACAAGTTTGCACAACCGGATGAAGACACACCCTTTGGACGCCACTTGAAGGAAGTCACTAGGTACTTGAACATCGGAATACCAAGCTTCACCGGGACGTACAACGCCACCTTACCAGAAGAGGAGCGATGGATGATTCAAGTTCAAGTTCCAGGAAGGACGTTCTCGCCAACCACTAAGCCCATAGAATTTTCTTTTGAAGCACCCACCTGGAGTCTAGGCAAGAGCATGGCAGCCCACATTACCATGGGATGCATTGGAGAAGTCTATAACAAGGATCTTAAGGACACTATCTATCAGATATGTGGGCGCCGAGATGAGCAATGGGAAATGATCAGCACCAAGAAGGATAGGTCCATTGTAGCTTTCATCCAAGAGTTAAACGAGCACATTCGATGCCAGGAGAATCAGATGTGTGCAGACATGATAGATTTGAAGAAGGCGAAGACAAGGATCATCTAGCTAGAAGAAGAACTCAAGTCTACACGCGATGGATATGAGGAGGAAATTGCAACACTATTGGAGAAGAATGGCGACCTGATAAAGAAGATCGGAGTATTCATGGGAGATCCCGCGCCGGGAGGAGAGGACGACGATTCCACTTGCCCGGAGAACTACATCATCATCGACGACACCGACCCCGACCCCAGTGATGATGACTTTGAAGACGAAGCTGTAGTAGACATCATGGAGTCTTCCACCGATCAAAATTTCTAGATGACCACCAAATGATAGTAGTATTCCCCCATGTATATAGTAGCAGTACATCACTTTTACGATAGTTCTAGAACATTTGTATGCCCTTGCTTGATTGATTGAGTGAAATGATTGTGTTTGTCTCATGTGCATATGGGTAGTGCTTTCTCACTAGACCCCTTATCTATTCGAAATCTCTCCCCTCTAAACCCGCCAGATGCCTCCGAGACATGACACCGGATTTGCCTTCCCGCCAGAGCTCACTCAGTTGATCCAGCAGCAGAATGCCTTGATGCAATTGTTAGTCCAGAACCAAGGCAACAACAACAACAACCCGCCTCTAGTTGACAACTTAGCTCGCTTCCTGAGGTTGCAGCCGTCGGTATTTTCCAGTAGCACCGAGCCTATAGTTGCTGATGATTTGCTATGCCCTATTGGAAGGGAGTTTACCACCGCAGGTTGCATAGATGCTGAGAAGGTGCACTTTGCCGCACATCAATTGGATGGACCAGCAGCCTGATGGTGGGAGAATTACACGGCCACTTTCCCCATAGCCAACGTCACTTGGGATCAGTTTCAGCAAGCTTTTCGCACATCCCATGTCTCAACTGGAGCTATGAATATGAAGAAGCATGAGTTTCGCAACTTACGCCAGGGGAACCGTACTGTGGCTCAGTACGTGGATGAATTTAGCAAGTTATCTCGCTATGCCCCTGATGATGTGGTCATGGATGCCGCGAAGCAGGAGAAGTTTATGGAAGGGCTAAATGATGAGATGAGCATGCAGTTGATGGTGGCAACATTCAACAACTACCAGGAGTTGATAGATAAGGCTCTTATGATTGAAGGGAAACAACAGCAAATTGAGAGCCGTAAGAGGAAGTATGGGCAAGGGAGGTATAACTCAGGAGCTCAGCAGAAGCCTCGCCTAACCCCGAACTCGGGAGGACTTGTTCATAACCATGGAGGTCATAACCACACCAGAGGAAGTTCGCATAACCATAATGGTTCTAAGAATGGGACTGGGAACGGAGCAAACAACAATCAGAACCGCCCCAATCCAACCACACCCGCCAAGAGAGATCTAAGTCACATTACTTGCCTTAAGTGCGGGAAGACTGGACACTATGCCACGGAGTGCCCTGAAGCGAAGAATGGAAACGGCAATGTGAGCGCTGGGAAGAAGCCCAATCCATTCAACAAAGGACAAGTGAACCACGTTAACGTGGAGGAGGTTGAAGAGCAGCCAGATGCGGTTATAGGTAAGTTTTTCGTTAAGTCATTTACCGCCCTTGTTCTTTTTGATACTGGTGCATCGCATTCATACATATCAAGGGGATTCGTGGATAAGTTTAAAGTACCAACCCAAACCCTTAGGACCCCTCTATTAGTGAGTTCACCTGGAGCAGAGTATATGGCTAGTCGATGGTGCAACAAGATACCCTTAACCATTGGTAGCCATGTTTTTCCATCCGACCTAATAATCTTGGAGTCACAAGGATTGGATGTGATATTAGGCATGGACTGGATGTCAAAGTATGGAGGAAGCATTGACTGTGCTAGTAAGTCGATTTATTTCACCACCCCGGAGGGAAAAATGATTGAGTATGTATCTAGGCATGCGCCTAGGAGGAGCCAAGTAAATACCCTCACGGGAGTTATTCAGGAGGAAGTGCCTGTAGTGAAGGATTACCCGGATGTTTTTCCAGAGGAGTTACCAGGCATGCCACCGGATCGAGACATGGAGTTTTTGATAGAGCTATTGCCAGGTACCGGGCCAATATCAAAGAGACCCTACCGAATGCCCGCAAATGATCTGGAGGAGATTAAGAAGCAGATCAAGGAGTTATTGGAGAAAGGTTACATTCGACGGTGTTCATCACCATGGGGATCCCCAGTGCTTTTGGTTGAGAAGAAGGATAAGTCTCTAAGAATGATTGTTGATTATCGTGCATTGAATGAGGTGACGATCAAGAACAAATACCCGCTGCCGATGATCAATGATTTGTTCGACCAACTGCAAGGAGCTAAGGTGTTTTCAAAGATCGATCTGCGATCAGGATACCACCAGTTGAAAATTCGAGAGAAGGATATACCAAAGACAGCATTCACCACACGGTACGGGTTGTATGAATATACGGTCATGTCATTTGGACTGACTAACGCCCCTGCGTACTTCATGAGCATGATGAACAAAGTGTTCATGGAATATTTGGATAAGTTTGTTGTGGTGTCAATTGATGATATAATGGTATACTCGAAGAATGAGGAGGAGCACAAAGAGCATTTGCGTTTAGTTCTCGAGAAACTCAAGGAACACCAGTTATATGCCAAGTTTAGCAAATGCGAGTTTTGGTTGAAGGAAGTCGGATTCCTTGGACATGTTATATCAGGAGAAGGTATAGTGGTAGAACCCACCAAGGTTCACTCAGTCACTGAATGGATGGCACCCACTTCAGTTAGCGAGATCCGCAGTTTTCTTGGACTCGCGGGATACTACCGAAGATTCATTGAGAATTTTTCCAAGATTGTGAAGCCAATGACGGAGTTATTGAAGAAGGATACCAAGTTTAAATGGACGGAAGAATGTGAGGCAAGTTTTCAGGAGTTAAAGAAATGTTTGACTACAGCCACAGTGCTGATTTTGCCGGATATACACAAGGATTTCCAAGTGTATTGCGACGCCTCTCGCCTAGGACTTGGAAGTGTGCTTATGCAGGACGGAAGAGTTGTTTCGTATGTCTCACGACAACTAAAACCGCACAATTGAATTATGCCACGCATGATTTGGAGTTAGCAGCCGTAGTGCATGCGTTAAAGACTTGGAGACATTACCTTATTGGAAACCGTTGTGATGTGTACATGGATCATAAGAGTTTGAAGTACATTTTCACACAGAAGGAGCTGAACCTTAGGCAGAGGAGATGGTTGGAGCTTATAAAGGATTATAACATGAAGCTTCACTATCATCCAGGCAAGGCCAATGTCGTAGCAGACGCTTTTAGTGGGAAGAGTTATGCCAACACCCTAGTGAGCACAGGATTACCAAAGGAGTTAGCAGAGGATCTCAGGGAACTTCGATTGGAGATTGTTCCTAGAGGTTTTATTGCAACAATGGAGGTTTGCTACCTCTTGAGCACTACGTTGGATTTCCCCGAAGAGGAGAGGATGATGCAGCAAAGTAGCGTAAGTATTTCCCTCAGTTTTTGAGAACCAAGGTATCAATCCAGTAGGAGGCTACGCGCGAGTCCCTCGTACCTACACAAAAACAATAGCTCAACGCAACCAACGCGCTTAGGGGTTGTCAATCCCTTCAGGTCACTTACGAAAGTGAGATCTGATAGAGATGATAAATAATATTTTTGGTATTTTTGGTATAGAGATGCAAAGTGAAAAGTAAAAGGCAAAGTAATAAGCAAAGCAATAAGAAAGTGATGGAGATTGATATGATGAGAAAGAGACCCGGGGGCCATAGGTTTCACTAGTGGCTTCTCTCAAGAGCATAAGTATTCTACGGTGGGTGAACAAATTACTGTTGAGCAATTGACAGAATTGAGCATAGTTATGAGAATATCTAGGTATGATCATGTATATAGGCATCACGTCCGAGACAAGTAGACCGACTCCTGCCTGCATCTACTACTATTACTCCACTCATCGACCGCTATCCAGCATGCATCTAGAGTATTAAGTTAAAAGCAGAGTAACGCCTTAAGCAAGATGACATGATGTAGAGGGATAGTTTCATGCAATATGATAAAAATCCCATCTTGTTATCCTCGATGGCAACGATACAATACGTGCCTTGCTGCCCCTTCTGTCACTGGGAAAGGACACCGCAAGATCAAACCCAAAGCTAAGCACTTCTCCCATGGCAAGAAAAACCAATCTAGTAGGCCAAACCAAACTGATAATTCGAAGAGACTTGCAAAGATAACCAGTCATACATAAAAGAATTCAGAGAAGATTCAAATATTATTCATAGATAGACTTGATCATAAACCCACAATTCATCGGTCTCAACAAACACACCGCAAAAAGAAGATTACATCGAATAGATCTCCCGAGAGAGGGGGAGAACATTGTATTGAGATCCAAAAAGAGAGAAGAAGCCATCTAGCTACTAACTATGGACCCATAGGTCTGAAGTAAACTACCCACACTTCATCGGAGGGGCTTGGATGATGATGTAGAAGCCCTCCGTGATCGATGCCCCCTCCGGCGGAGCTCCAGAACAGGCCCCAAGATGGGATCTCGTGGATACAGAAAGTTGCGGCGGTGGAATTAGGTTTTTGGCTCCGTCTCTGATCGTTTGGGGGTACGTGGATATATATAGGAGGAAGAAGTACGTCAGTGGAGCAACAGGGGGCCCACGAGGGTGGAGGGCGTGCCTG
>NC_041392.1:349618575-349632855 GCF_002162155.2 Triticum dicoccoides
GGGGCAGGCGCGCCCCACTACCTCGTGGCCTCCTGTTAATTGGCTTGACGTAGGGTCCAAGTCTCCTGAGTTGTATTCGGTGAGAAAATCACGTTCCCGAAGGTTTCATTCCGTTTGTACTCCGTTTGATATTCCTTTTCTTCGAAACCCTAAAACAGGCAAAAACATCAATTCTGGGCCGGGCCTCCGGTTAATAGGTTAGTCCCAAAAAAATATAAAAGTGGATAATAAAGCCCAATAATGTCCAAAACAGTAGATAATATAGCATGGAGCAATCAAAAATTATAGATACGTTGGAGACATATCAAGGTTCGGTCTACATTGTTAGGAAAGATTCGAGAAGCTCAGAAGGATGACAAAGAGTTTGCCGAGATAAAAGAGAGAATGAGCAAAGGAAAGGCCAAAGGTTTTCGTGAGGATGAGCACGACACCTTATGGTTTGAGGATCGAGTTTATGTGCCCAATAACACAGAGATCAGGAAGCTAATACTTCAAGAGGCTCATGACTCACCATACTCGATACACCCCGGAAACACCAAGATGTATTTGGATTTGAAGGAATGTTTCTGGTGGACAGGTATGAAGTAGGATATTGCCGAGTATGTAGCCGTATGTGATGTATGTCAGAGAGTGAAGGCAAAGCATCAAAAGCCAGCAGGATTGTTACAGCCTATGCCGATATCCGAATGGAAGTGGGATAAACTTGGCATGGATTTTATCACCAGATTGCCCAGGACCAAATCAGGATATGATTCTATATGGGTAGTAGTTGATCGCTTGACTAAAGTAGCTCACTTTATCCCAGTGAAAACAACTTATACAAGTGCGAAGTTGGCCAAGATATATATGACCAGGATCGTATGCCTGCATGGAGTTCCGGGGACCATCGTATCAGATAGAGGAACACATTTTACTTCAAAGTTTTGGCATTAGTTGCACCAAACTTTGGGGACAAGGTTAGAGTTCAGTACAGCATTCCACCCGCAGACAAATGGTCAGACCGAGAGAGTCAACCAGATTCTGGAGGACATGTTGAGGGCTTGTGCGCTAGATTATGGATCTAGTTGGGATGACAATTTTCCGTACGCGGAGTTCTCATACAACAATAGCTACCAAGACAGTTTGAAGATGGCACAATTCGAAGCCCTGTATGGACGAAGGTGCAGAACACCGTTGATGTGGGATGAAGTTGGAGACCGATAGTTGTTTGGACCAGACTTGATCAAGGATTCTGAAGAGAAGGTTAAGTTGATCCGAGATAGACTGAAGGTAGCTTAGTCTAGGCATAAGAGTTATGCAGATTCGAAGCGCAAGGAGGTAACCTATGAAATTGGAGGCATAGCATATCTGCGAGTATCACCCTTGCGAGGAGTGAAACGTTTTGGAGTCAAGGGAAAGTTAGCCCCGAGATTTGTAGGACCGTATCGTGTTTTGGAACGTATGGGAGAAATTGCCTACAAGTTGGAGTTACCTGAAGGACCGTCAGGAGTTCATTATGTATTTCATGTTTCATAGTTGAAGAAGTGCCATGCTGAGATGGCCGATATACCATTAAGAGATACAGTACCCTTGGAGGCGATTCAGTTGGACAGTGATTTGACCTATGAGGAGAAGCCAGTCAGGATTCTTGACTTTGCCAGCCGAGTCACCCGCAGTAAGGTTATCAAGTTTTGCAAAGTTCAGTGGAGCCACCATACCAAGGATGAAGCCACCTGGGAACGAGAGGATTATCTTCGCAAAGACCACCCACACCTATTTTCTAGCCAACCCGAATCTCGAGGGCGAGATTCATCTTAAGGGGGTAGGTTTGTAACATCCCAAATCTTCAATTTGTAATGTTATACATAGATCATCCATGCATATCATATTTTACTGCATTTCGTTTCGCGATCCTCGAAATACTACGCAACTCAAGGACCCTCGGAGAGAGTTGGGGATTTCATTGTTTTCATATTTGAATTTTATCAAATATTGAAACGAGGATTTTTGATTTTATTATTTTTCTCTCCGAAAATATTTCATATTAAAATATATGAGAGAAGATAATATGACTTCTCCAAAATAATTGAAATATTGGAGGAAAAATATTAAAATCAAACATTTGATTTTATTACTATTTTATTTGCATTAGAAAAATTGCACGTTTTTCAAAATTTCATTTTAGGGACAAGAAAATGTTCATCTTGTTCTAAATATTTTATTTAGACGGTGAAAATTTGTTTTGGTATTTTTAGATTTTTATTTTATTTTCTAGGATTTATTTAAGTTCCGGCGAATTTTTTTTTTAAACTCTCAGCGCCCGAGTGGGCCGAAGCCGAGCCGAGCCGGCCTGCTAGCACCGAGCCGCCTGCTCCCTCCAGGAGACCGGGAGGCCGCCGCCGCCGCCGCCGCGACCCCGAGTCCGGCCGGGACTCCTCCTCCCCACGCCTTGCCCCCTCCCCCAAGCAGCCCCCCTTCTTAAATACCCTGCCCCGGACCCCCTCCACCACCACCTGAGCTGCCAACCCTGCCACCCACCTCACCCCGCCGCCCGCAGCGCTGCCACCGCCGCTTAGCCGCGCCGCCGCCCTTTGCCGCGCGCCGCCGCTCGCCTAGCCGCCTGCGCGGCCCCACGCACCCCGCCGCCACAGCCCCACCTCGCCGGAGCCTCGCTGGAGGTATAAGCCGCCGTTGCCGCCGTTCGTTTTTTAAAACCGATCCAGTTTTTTTAGAAACCCTAATTTCCTTTTATAGATTGGTTCGCCAGTTTTTCTCGGTTTAGTTACTTCACGGACATTTGTCCGTACGTTTGTTTTAACGAACGGTTTCGCACGTTAGTTACAGACAACGAACGTTCGTTCGTTAGCCTGTTCGTCAGTTTTCTTTTTCTCGGATTTTCTGCGATTATTTTCAATCATGATTTCTGATCCAATTTTCATTTCAGTTTATCTTTTCGCTCGTTTATCGGAATCAGGCGATTCAAGCGCCTAGATCTTCATCTCGAAACCCTCTTTATGTTTAATCAACTTGAACAAGATTTTGGTACTGTAAAATTTGACTTTAGTTCAGATTAGTAAACAGATCTTGTTTCTTTTGCAGTTTGAGTTTCGTTGCTCCGTTTGATTTGATTCTTTTTGCAAATCGGAGTTCTTAAGTTGAACTTTCTGATCAATTCTTCTTATTTGAGTTTTACCCATGCTTATTTGCTTGATTTCTTATGTATGCTATTGTTTGTTTGCAATAGAATTTCCGGAGTGCGAAGCGTGCTACTACGAGTCCCTAGGTTTTGCGGATCGTCAGCAAGGCAAGTAACACATTGATCATACTCCTTTCATACCTAGTTTTTATGCATTAGTTCCAATCCTCAAACATTGCATGATTAGGATGTGATTAACATGTGGGTTGGGAAGTAGTTGATGAGGTAGAACCTATTTCCCTGTTCTATTCAAACCCTTGGGAGTTACTTCTACGTATTGCTTATATTCCTGTGCTACGCTCGTAGAGGAGGTTTGGGTGAGTGAATCCATGACAGATGTGAGATTGTTAATTAATGGTTCAACTTAAGGTGGCAACTTTAATACACATCTGGGTGGATTGCTTGTCGGGCACCTGGAGATTCCAGTGTTGTCCTAGGATATCTCGGAGTACCCGTGTGATCATCCTAAGGTCCGCCACCTAGGCTCAAAGGGAACTGAGATATTTTCATGCTAGAAACTTCCGTGTGCAGCCACAAGCTATTATGGGATCTAACATAGTTGAGTAGGTTGCATGAGCTCTTGAAGAGGTGGATTAGCAAGTAGAGGGATGTAGGTTTGGTATGGTCTGCCCGGAGTAAAGAGTTAATGTTTCTGAAAGACTGTGTCTCGGTCATCCGTTTCTCAAACACCATGTAGTGCGAGAAATCCAACGGAGGAGAACGGGTCTTGTGGGGAAAAGTGCGCAAACCTCTGCAGAGTGTACAATCTAATCATGGTTAGTCGTGTCCCCGGTTATGGACAATCTTGATTATCTAGTACTTGGAGTATCCTAAGTATCTCATCACTCTTAATTAATATTGTTGGGTTGATAATTACTTAAATTGGGATTGAGTTGGAGGAACCTTCTCAATGATGTTTCAACTACCATGATAGTTAAATAAAATTTATTCCTTTGTTGTAGGGGAAAATTGGCTTTTCGCAAAAACTATAACCATAGAGCTTTCCACCAGCCAAATATGCATGCAGTGATAGCATTATTCTATTCTTGCTCTACTGTGTTATATTGCCAGCATATTCCATGTGCTGACCCGTTTTCGGGCTGCAACGTATTATGTTGCAGACTTTTCAGACGAGGAGTAAGGTTCGTTAGGTCGTTGTCGTGCAGCTCAGCTATGCCGTTGGAGTTGATGGACTCACTTTATCTTCCAAGCCTTCCGTTGTTATCGTATTAGATGGCCTTAAGCTATATTTATTGTAACAAGTTCTCTTTTGAGACATTCGATGTAATAAGTATGTGATTTCTACTCCGTTATAAATCCTTCGAGTACTGTGTGTGTCAGCATTACCGATCCAGGGATGACACTGAAGCACAGAGACTTGGCCGTTTGAGGTCGAGTCGCTACAGAGGTAATTTTAATTCTAGGCCGTTTCCTAGTAATTCCTCTAATAATTATGGTAATTCCTACAACAATTCTTATGGAAATTTTAATAAGATGCCCTCTGAATTTGAGACTAGTGTTAAGGAGTTTATGAATTCGCAAAAGAATTTCAATGCTTTGCTTGAAGAAAAAATGCTTAAGGTTGATGAATTGGCTAGGAACGTTGATAGAATTTCTCTTGATGTTGATTCTTTGAAACTTAGATCTATTCCACCTAAGCATGATATCAATAAGTCTCTCAAAGCCATGAGAATTTCCATTGATGAGTGCAAAGAAAGAACCGCTAGGATGCGTGCTAAGAAAGATTGCTTTGTGAAAGCGTGTCCTTCTAGTTTCTATGAAAATAAAGATGAATATCTAAAAGTTATTGATGTGTCTCTTATTAAATCTTTGTTTTGCAATATGAATCTGGATAATGATGGGACTGAAGATGAGCCACCTTTACCTAGAAGGCGTTCCAAAAATTCGGAGTTTTTAGATCTTGATGCAAAAATTGGTAAAAGTGGGATTGAAGAGGTCAAAACTTTAGATATCAATGAACCCACTATTTTGAATTTCAAGGAATTTAATTATGATAATTGCTCTTTGATAGATTGTATTTCCTTGTTGCAATCCGTGCTAAATTCTTCTCATGCTTATAGTCAAAATAAAGCTTTTACTAAACATATCGTTGATGCTTTGATGCAATCTTATGAAGAAAAACTTGAGTTGGAATTTTCTATCCCTAGAAAACTTTATGATGAGTGGGAACCTAATATTAAAATTAAAATTAAATATCATGAATGCTATGCTTTGTGTGATTTGGGTGCTAGTGTTTCCACGATTCCAAAAACTTTATGTGATTTGCTAGGATTCCGTGAATTTGATGATTGTTCTTTAAACTTGCACCTTGCGGATTCCACTATTAAGAAACCTATGGGAAGAATTAATTATGTTCTTATTGTTGCAAATAGGAACTATGTGCACATAGATTTCATTGTTCTTGACATAGATTGCAATCCTTCATGTCCTATTATTCTTGGTAGACCTTTCCTTAAAACGACTGGTGCAATTATTGATATGAAGGAAGGGAATATTAGATTCCAATTTCCGTTAAGGAAAGGCATGGAGCACTTCCCTAGAAAGAAAATTAAATTACCATATGAATCTATTATGAGATCCACTTATGGATTGCCTACCAAAGATGGCAATACCTAGATCTATCTTCGCTTTTATGCCTAGCTAGGGGCGTTAAACGACAGCGCTTGTTGGGAGGCAACCCAATTTTATTTTTATTCCTTGATTTTTGCTCCTGTTTAGTAATAAATAATTTATCTAGCCTCTGTTTTGGTTGTGTTTTTTGTGTTTAATTAGTGTTTGTGCCAAGTAGAACCGTTGGGAAGACTTGGGGAAAGTCTTTTTGATCTTGCTGTAAAAAAACAGAAACTTTAGCGCTCACGAGAATTGCTGACTTTTTTATTTGGAAAATGTTATTTAGTTAATTCTTTTTGCAGATGATTATTAGATAAATTCCTCACGCCAAGATATTTATTTTAGAATTTTTGCGGTTCCAGAAGTTTGCGTTAGCTACAGATTACTACAGACTGTTCTGTTTTTGAAAGATTCTGTTTTTCGTGTGTTGTTTGCTTATTTTGATGAATCTATGGCTAGTAAAAGAGTTTATAAACCATAGAGAAGTTGGAATACAGTAGTTTTAACACCAATAACTCAAGAATGAGTTCATTACAGTACCTTGAAGTGGTGTTTTGTTTTCTTTCGCTAATGGAGCTCACGAGATTTTCTATTTAAGTTTTGTGTTGTGAAGTTTTCAAGTTTTGGGTAAAGATTTGAAGGATTATGGAACAAGGAGTGGCAAGAGCCTAAGCTTGGGGATGCCCATGGCACCCCAAGGTAAAATTCAAGGACACCAAAAAGCCTAAGCTTCGGGATGTCCCGGAAGGCATCCCCTCTTTCGTCTTCGTCCGTTGGTAACTTTACTTGGAGCTATATTTTTATTCACCACATGATATGTGTTTTGCTTGGAGCATCTTGTATGATTTGAATCTTTGCTTTTTAGTTTACCACAATCATCCTTGCTGTACACACCTTTTGAGAGAGACTCACATGATTTGAGATTTATTAGAATACTCTATGTGCTTCACTTATATCTTTTGAGCTATATAGTTTTTGCTCTAGTGCTTCACTTATATCTTTTAGAGCACGGTGGTGGGTTTATTTTATAGAAATAATTGATCTCTCATGCTTCACTTATATTATTTTGAGAGTCCTTTAGAACAACATGTAAATTTTCTTTTAGGAATAATACAAAAACTTTTATAGAAGTGCACTGAATAGTTCGAGAAGTTTGATACTTGATAATTGTTTTGAGATATGAAGATGGTGCTATTAGAGTCATGCTAGTTGAGTAGTTGTGAATTTGAGAAATACTTGTGTTGAAGTTTGTGATTCCCATAGCATGCACGTATGGTGAACCTTTATGTGATGAAGTTGGAGCATGATTTATTTATTGATTGTCTTCCTTATGAGTGGCAGTTGGGGACGAGCGATGGTCTTTTCCTACCAATCTATCCCCCTAGGAGCATGCGCGTAATACTTAGCTTTGATAACTTGTAGATTTTGAAGGAAATATGCCCTAGAGGTAATAATAAAGTTATTATTTATTTCCTTATATCAAGATAAATGTTTATTATTCATGCTAGAATTGTATTAATCGGAAACATAATACATGTGTGAATACATAGACAAACATAGTGTCACTAGTATGCCTCTACTTGACTAGCTCGTTGATCAAAGATGGTTATGTTTCCTAACCATAGACATGAGTTTTCATTTGATTAACGGGATCACATCATTAGGAGAATGATGTGATTGACTTGACCCATTCCGTTAAAATAGCACTCGATCATTTAGTATGTTGCTATTGCTTTCTTCATGACTTATACATGTTCCTATGACTATGAGATTATGCAACTCCCGTTTACTTTGTGTGCTACCAAACGTCACAACGTAACTAGGTGATTATAAAGGTGCTCTACAGGTGTCTCTGAAGGTACTTGTTGGGTTGGCGTATTTCGAGATTATGATTTGTTACTCCGATTGTTGGAGAGGTATCTCTGGGCCCACTCGGTAATGCACATCACTTAAGCCTTGATAGCATTGCAACTAATGAGTTAGTTGCGGAATGATGTATTACGGAACGAGTAAAGAGACTTACTGGTAACGAGATTGAGCTAGGTATTGAGATACTGATGATCGAATCTCGGGCAAGTAACATACCGATGACAAAGGGAATGACGTATGTTGTTATGCGGTCTGACCGATAAAGATCTTCGTAGAATATGTAGGAGCCAATATGAGCATCCAGGTTCCGCTATTGATTACTGACCGGAGACGTGTCTCGGTCATGTCTACATAGTTCTCGAACCCGTAGGGTCCGCACGCTTAAAGTTTCGATGACTGTTATATTATGAGTTTATGAGTTTTGATATACCGAAAGTTTTTCGGAGTCCCGGATGTGATCATGGACATGACGAGGAGTCTCGAAATGGTCGAGACATGAAGATTGATATATTGGAAGCCTATATTTGGATATCGGAGATGTTCCAGGTGAAATCGGGATTTTACCGGAGTATCGAGGGGTTACCGGAACCCCCCGGGGGCTTAATGGGCCATAGTGGGCCTTAGTGGAGAAGAGGAGAGGCAGCTAGGGCAGGGCCGTGCGCCCCTCCCCCTCTAGTCCGAATAGGACAAGGAGAAGGGGGCGGCGCCCCCCCATTTCCTTCCTCTCTCCCTCCTCTTTCCCCCCTTCTCCTAATCCAACAAGGAAGGGAGGGAGTCCTACTCCCGATGGGAGTAGGACTCCTCCTGGCGTGCCACCTCCTGGACGGCCACACCTCCCCTTGCTCCTTTATATACGGGGGCAGGGGGTGTCGTGGTTCTAAGCCTGACAGTAGAATAGGGGAGTAGGAACGTAGAGGCAAGATCCTAGCTATGGAGGAGTTGTACACGCGAGTTTTACGAGTTCAGGCCCTTCTCGGAGGAAGTAACAGCCCTACGTCCCGAAGCCCGGAGGCGGTCGACTGGATATATGCGTGTGAATTAGAAAAGGTGTGAACCCCTATCCCAGAGGAGAGGGGTGGCTTATATAGAGTGCGCCAGGACCCCAGCTCCCCTCCGTTACACAGAGTTCAATGTTCATAAAGGAGGAGCGTTACTGGTAACGTCCAGAGTAAAGTGCTATAAATGACTATTAAAGCTATGACTTAAATCCCGACCGTTATGGAGTGAGTGGCTTCGCATCTTCTGGTGGTCGAATGGTTGTTCGCATGGTCGATTGTCTTCAAGGCTGTCGAGTGGAACATCGCTTCATGGTCGAGTGGATGATGATCTCTCTTTGACTGCTTCTGGTTCTTTTAGAGATGTCCTTGGGGAGGGTATCCTGGACAGATCCATGACCCTACCCTAGGTACGTAGCTTCGTCATTAGCCCCGAATGGATAAGGGTTTGAGTGGGGAAAGAGTTGAGAACACTTCCGGCTCATTCTTTGTGTGGTGAGTATAACTTATTCTGGAGCCATGAACTGAGGAGACAATGTCAACTTCTTTTTCAGTCGCCTTGGTCCATTCTTGGTTTTTGCCGAGTGAATTTTCACGGCAGAACTCTGAATGATAATGTAGAGGACATTTTCAGTCTGACAAGTTGCTCTGCTCTCCGCGGATTTCACGGGATTCGAATTTTGGGAAGCGTGCTGGACAGGCGAGGCCGTGGTAATCGGGATGGATTAGGCATGTCGCCTCGATCTTTGCGCCACCTTTTTCGCCATGTATTGCGCGCGCGACTATTGCGGGATTTGTTTAGATCGTCTGGGCCTACCAGTCAGTCAGTCGGGGAATGACCTTATAAAAGGCACCGGAATGGGTCTCTGCCCCGTGCGCTCCCATTCTCTTTTCTTCTTCCTTCGACCTCTCCGCCACGCTCGCTTCTGTTCTCATCGCCGAACCCTCGCTCGAACTTGATCTACCGCCATGGGAAAAGAGAAGACGGTGGCGCTGGAGCGCGCGAAGAAGGCGACCGCGAAGGCAAAGGGCAAGCGGACCAGCCGAGGCTGATCCTCGTCGAGATCCGGCCTGCCGCCGGGCTGGATCCAGGGCGACTGGATCCGCTCGACGATTAGCCATGATGACCTCGACGACCTGGTGGAGGGGGGACTGATCCCCCACAAATCGGCGCGGCTCCCGGGGAACGAGACCGAGCTATAGCCAAGGGAGGGTGAGTGCGTCCTCCTCGCCACCCACGTCAATCACAGATTTTCTCTACCTCCCCATCCTTTCTTTCGGGGCTTTTTGAACTTCTTTGGGGCTCAGCTCCACCACTTCACTCCAAACACCATAGTCTATCTGGCTGCTTTCGTGTCAATGTGTGAAAATTTCTTGGGCTGTCGACCGCACTGGGGTCTTTTCAAACACATCTTCACCTGCCGTTCCCAGTCGGTCAAAAAGGCCAATCCGAGTGATGAGAGGACGCACGTGATCCAGATGTGCGGGGGCCTGGGGATCGAGATGAGGAACAAGAGCACCTTCCCAGCAATGATCCTTCCCGACTCGGTCCGGGGCTGGCAGTCGACTTGGTTTTACTGTAAGGACCGGACGACCCCGGGGTCAGTCGACTGGACTTCCTCCCTTTTCTCTGGCTCGAGTGGAGAAGCCCTCCTCCCTGAAAGTGGTCCCAGAAGAGAAGGCGCAGGTCAAGGTGCTGGTGGAGCGGGTCGTCCAACTCGTCCGCGACGGGGTGACTGGGATGGACCTGCTGGAGGTCTTTCTCAGTCGACGCATCCAACCGCTTCAGGCCCGTGATCATTCGATGTGGATGTACTCTGGACTTGAGGACTCCACTCGGATCCACCCAGAGGACGTCAGCGAGGACATCTTGGAGAAGTGGCTAATGGGAATCACCAGCAACAAAGACAACCCCCGGGGGTCTAGGAGGGTGATTCCATTCGACCACTCGCGCCAGCCGGAGCAGGTATGATTCTGTTTTACCAAGTATCTTTCTGATTCACTGTGTGACACATTGTTGATGGTCGACTGAATTCCTTTTGATTGTTGTCTTTTCAGGCCCTCATTGACATGTACTCGATGCCCAATGGAGTGCAGGAGCAAGACATCGGGGAAGGAGCGAGCGGGGGCGAGAGCGGCGAGTGGCACTCAGATGCCGAGGAGGACGAGGAGAGCGACGAATCGACTGATGACAAAGAGGTCGACTCGCCTCCTCGCAGGGAGAGGAGATCCAAAAACGCTCACGACCCGGCGAGCACTCCGGACCTGGTGACCGCGCCGACTGGGCAGTCTTCGAAGCGCCCCAGGACGTCTTCCCCAACACCGATTGAGAAGGCTCTGAAGCAGTCCAAGGTTGTGCCACCTCCAGTGCCGAAAGCACGAAAAGCCACCTCCTCCAAACTACCAAAAGCTCTGCCCAGGATCAAAGTGACCATCCCTACCATCTCCGGGTAATCATCTGACCTATCCTTTTCGTGGACTCGAGCAACAGAACGTAGTCGACTGGGTGCGGTTCTTTGCAGTGCTGCTACATCAGGAACCTCTTCTCTCCAGTACTGAGACAAGGAGATGGAAGATGCGGTCACCTCCAACCCAGGTAAAAACTCTTATGATCGTCCTCTTGACTACTTGGTCGATTGAATTCTAGCGGTTTACTTTAGAGTCGACTGATCTTCTCCGCAGCTCCGCCCAACGTCATCGATCTCCCAGATGACGATGAAGATGTGGCTCCTAGGCCCAGGAAGAATAAAAAGGCGACGACTGGTAAGGCGTCTCAGTAGGGACCAACGACAACACCAACCGTCTATCAATCTAAAGACGCGGGCGGGGCCTCTGTAACCTTCGATGTACCCTTGTCGAGTGAGCACCCTGCACTGTCGACTATACGGTGATTCCTTCAGTCGTCCCATCTCACGCCTCGGAGGTCCAAGCTGCTGCACCTGGGTCGTCTGCTCTCTTCTTCACCAGTTATCCCGTTCCGAACAACCAGTCGGAAGCAGGTGCGGAAGCCATCCGACAGGCTGACGTGATGATGGAGCAGATGAAGACGGTGCATGAGAATAGCCAGGCTGCCTACGACGCCAGCGCTGCTCTCCGGGACAATTTCTAGGTAAGTAGACTTTTCGACTGCCCTTGTTCTATCAGGATATGCTACCCAAAATTTTTTCTTCTATACAATCTCCTGTTGTTTGCGTCGAATCAGTGCACCCACTGGGTGTTCTGTTGTCTTTGGTAGTTGCGTTCTTCCACTCGGTCTGGGCGAGTAGGATCTGAACCGGTGGGGGCACGCTAAGTGCACCCACTGGGTGTAGTCCCCGAGACCGTAGTCCACTGCTGGCAGTCGACTAGGGTCTGAGTTCTACCTTCCTTTCTTTTCTTCCACTCGACTCGGGCGGACCGGTCGAGTAGGATCTGAACCGGTGGGGGCACGCTAAGTGCACCCACTGGGTGTAGTCCCCGAGACCGTAGTCGACCGCTGGCAGTCGACTGGGGTCTGAGCTCTACCTTCCTTTCTTTTCTTCCATCCGCAATTTTTTTTGACTTGACCCGGGCGGACCGGTCGAGTTGGGTTTTAATTAGCGGGGGCACGCCAAGTGCAGCTGCTGGGTGTAGCCCCCAAGACCGCAGTCGACTGTGTGCAGTCGGCTGGGGTCTAAGCGAACTTCTTTAAGTTTTATCCACTCGGAAGCGAACGACCTTTGATCTTGTCGACTGACACGTCATTTGCCTTCTGCAGAAGTCTTGTACTCTCATTTCCAAGTTTGCTGAACTTGAGGAGAAGAAGAGGCAACTCAACCTCGACTTGGAGTTGGCCCAGCTGAATCTAAAGAAAGCTCAAGGCGAAGCTGCTGGTATGGAAGGTAACTGCCTGTCGACTGTCTTTTTAAAACATTTCTTCAAGCTCTTGTCTGATCTGAATGCTTCTTTTGCAGAGAAAATGAAGTTGGCTCTGGAGTAGAAGGACTCAGACCTGACTGATGCACAGCAAGAAGCCCAAGATAAAACTGCCCTTGCAGACCAGAAGCTGGCTTCAGTCGAAGCACTGGAAGGGGAGGTGACCAAGCTGAAGTCCTGTCTCAATGAGTCTAACCGAGAGGTAAGACATCTGAAGAAGGACAAAATTACCCTGAATGAAAAACTGGAGTCTGCGGTCCACAAGAGGAATGACACGGAAGCTTATCTGAGGACTCCTTCTAAGAAGCTCTATCTCATGCTGGAAGGTACTCCCTTTAAACTGACTGTGTTGACATTCGCGAATGAATCCTGTTCGGTCGACTCACTAATTTTTGACTGCAGAATTCTGCCAAGATTTTGACGAAGAAACTGGAAAGGTCGAGACGGGTCTGGACCCTATCGCTTCTCCAGTTTGCGACGAAACTGCAATGAATGTGCTCCGACTGGAGTCTCGTGTCGCCGGCATCATAAGCTACCTCGCGCGCCTAAAGGAAGCAGTCTCACGAGTCGACACATTGCTCTGGCCAAGGGCGACGCTTCAAAATGACCTGGAATCCCTGATGGCTCGACTCAATGAGATCCCTGACCGAGTGCAGGAATGGAAGAAGTCCTCCGCTCGGTGTGGTGCTGACGTGGCGTTGTCCTTGGTGCGAGTCCATTGCAAGGAAGCTCGCGAAGACAAGCTGGCGGCGATCAAGGTCGCTAACACCAAAAGGCATGACTTCCAGTCCTTCATGGAGACTTTTATCGCTGCTGCTACTCGGATTGCGGATGGGATCGATCTGGGCGAATTCGCCGAGCCTGCCAGCCCTCCTCCTGCCGAGTGAACAAACTTATGAGACTTGAATCTGCTTCAAATTTGCCTCAGAATGCCGAGTGGTTGTTGTAACCATTAAACTCCTTCGGGTTTGATGCTCGAATACTTTTGGTTTGCTGCTTAGAACTTTAGGATTTATCCGAATTTGGTTTATTTCCGAATATGCTTGTGTTTTGCCTTCAAGTGGACTTTGTTCTTTGCTCGGAATAGTCTTTGCGCTGGAGACGCAGCACTGAGATGGCGACTCCAGTCGACCTGCGCTTCGTCGCCCTTGCGGATAGGGATGGAGCGCACGTTGTACTTGTGCCGTAGCTCTGAAGGAGAAGGTTGTAGTCGACCTGCACCTCGTCATCCTTGCGGATAGGGATGGAGTGCCTATTGTACGTGTGTCGTAGCTCCAAAGGAGAAGGTTGCAGTCGACCTGCACCTCGTCGTCCTTGCAGATAGGGATATGTTTCAAACTTAGGTGAGTACTGGACTGCAGCTAAGCCTCTGAGTGGGAGGATTGCTCTCCACTTGGTAGGATTTTACAAACTTAGGCGAGTACTAGACCACAGCTAAGCCTCCGAGTGGGAGAACTTAGGCGAGCACTGTACTGCAGCTAAGCCCCCGAGTGGGAGGACTGCTCTGCACTCGGTAGGATTTTTTCAAACTTAGGCGAGTACTGGACTGCAGCTAAGCCCCCGAGTGGGAGGATTGCTCTCCACTCGGTAGGATTTTTCAAACTTAGGTGAGTACCGGAATGCAGCTAAGTTGGTAGGATTTCTTTCAAACTTAGGCGAGTGCTGGACTGCAGCTAAGTCTCCGAGTAAGAGAACTTAGGCGAGTACTGGACTGCA
>NC_041392.1:349633046-349633399 GCF_002162155.2 Triticum dicoccoides
GACTGCAGCTAAGTCTCCGAGTGGGGGAACTTAGGCGGGTACTGGACTGCAGCTAAGCCCCCGAGTGGGAGGATTGCTCTCCACTCGGTAGGATTTTTTCAAACTTAGGCGAGTGCCGGACTGCAGCTAAGTCTCCGAGTGAGGGAACTTAGGCGAGTACTGGACTGCAGCTAAGCCCCCGAGTGGGAGGATTGCTCTCCACTCGGTAGGATTTTTTCAAACTTAGGCGAGTGCCGGACTGCAGCTAAGTCTCCGAGTGAGAGAACTTAGGCGAGTACTGGACTGCAGCTAAGCCCCTGAGTGGAAGGATTGCTCACCACTCGGTAGGGTTTTCTTTCGAACTTAGGCGAAAC
>NC_041392.1:349633701-349698178 GCF_002162155.2 Triticum dicoccoides
AGTGGGAGGATTGCTCTCCACCCAGTAGGATTTTTTCAAACTTAGGCGAGTGCCAGACTGCAGCTAAGTCTCCGAGTGAGGGAACTTAGGCGAGTACTGGACTGCAGCTAAGCCCCTGAGTGGGAGGATTGCTCTCCACTTGGTAGGATTTTTTCAAACTTAGGCGAGTGCCGGACTGCAGCTAAGTCTCCGAGTGAGAGAACTTAGGCGAGTACTGGACTACAACTAAGCCCCCGAGTGGAAGGATTGCTCACCACTCGGTAGGATTTTTTCAAACTTAGGCAAGTGCGGACTGCAGCTAAGTCTCCAAGTGAGAGAACTTAGGCGAGTACTGGACTGCAGCTAATCCCCCGAATGGAAGGATTGCTCACCACTCGGTAGGGTTTTCTTTCGAACTTAGGCGAAACGGATTCGTAGCTAAGCCTCCCGAATGAGCGGCTTGCTCATCACTCGGTAGGATTTTCTTTCGAACTTAGGCGAAACAGATTCGCGGCTAAGCCCACCCATTGGGGGATTTCAGAGGTAAATAAGAACAACAACAATCGTACAAGAGGACTGCAAAGCTCTTATCTTTGGTAAACAAATTACAAAGGTGTTTCTTATTACATTTTATTCGAACGAGTGCTTAAGTATAAAAGGGGCGGAGCAGCTCCGCGTTCCAGGCTAGTGGCTCGCCCTTCTGATGTTCAACACTGTAAAGATGGTATGCTCCATTGTGGAGAACTTTGGTGACGATGAAGGGGCCTTCCCAAGCCGGGGCAAGCTTGTGTGGTTTCTGTTGATCCACTCGAAGAACCAAGTCTCCTTCTTGGAAGGCTCGACCTCTCACATTTCTGGCATGGAATCGATGCAAGTCTTGCTGATAGATGGTCGACCGGATCAAGGCCATCTCTCTTTCCTCCTCTAGGAGATCGACTGAATCTTATCGGGCCTGCTCTGCTTCTTCTTCGAAGAAAAGCTCGACTCGAGGTGCGTTGTGGAGCAGGTCACTTGGTAGAATAGCTTCGGCTCCATAGACCAAAAAGAAAGGAGTTCGTCCAGTCGACCGGTTGGGGGTTGTATTCAAACCCCACAGAACTGACGGAAGTTCATTGACCCAAGCGCCTGCTGCGTGTTTGAGATCACACATCAGTCGGGGTTTCAATCCTTTGAGAATTAGGCCATTGGCTCTTTCTGCTTGTCCATTCGACTGCGGGTGAGCGACTGAAGCATAGTCGACTCGTGTACCTTGAGAAGCGCAGAAAGCTCTAAACTCATCGGAATCGAAATTCGATCCGTTATCAGTGATGATGCTGTGGGGGACTCCATATCTGAATGTCAATTTTCTGATAAAACTGACAGCGGTGCTGGCTTCAAGATTCTTGATAGGTTTAGCTTTGATCCATTTGGTAAACTTGTCGACTGCAATGAGCACATGAGCGAAGCCGCTCCTACCAGTTCTCAGTGGTCCAACCATATCCACTCCCCAAACAGCAAAGGGCCAGACGAGGGGAATGGTCTTCAGGGCCGACGCTGGCTTGTGAGACATGTCGGAGTAAAACTGGCAGCCTTCGCATCTGTCGACTATATCTTTCGCCATTTCATTTGCTCGTGGCCAATAGAATCCGGCTCGGTATGCTTTAGCCACGATGGCCCGAGAGGACGCATGGTGACCACAGGTCCCTGAGTGGATGTCATTGAGGATCATTGGACCTTCTTCTAGTGTTATGCATTTCTGACCGACTCCAGTCACGCTTTCCCTGAACAACTGTCCTCTTATCACAGTAAAGGCCTTGGATCGACGGAAGATCTGCCGAGCCTCTTCTTCGTCTTCTGGGAGTTCTTTTCTGAGGATGTACGCAATGTACGGCACTGTCCAGTCGGGTGTGATGACCAGAACCTCCATGATCAGGTCGACCACTGCTGGGACCTCGACTTCAGTCGAATCTGTGGTGCTCTTAGGTTGCGGGTGCTCTTCAGTAAAAGGATCTTCTTGAACGGTCGGTTTGTGAATATGTTCCAAAAACACATTGCTAGGAGTGGCTTCTCTCTTGGAACCTATCTTTGCCAAGTCATCGGCTGCTTGATTTTTCAGTCGGGGTATGTGATGGAGCTCTAACCCCTCAAACTTCTTTTCCAACTTCCTCACCGTGTTGCAGTAACCATTCATGGCTGGGCTTCTGACGTCCCACTCCTTCATCACTTGATTGACTACCAAATCTGAGTCGCCGTAGACCATAAGGCGACGGACGCCGAGTGAGATGGCCATACGCAACCCATACAGGAGTGCTTCATATTCAACTTCATTATTGGAGGAATCAAAGTGAATCTGGAGGACATATCTGAGCTTGTCTCCTCGGGGGGATACCAGAACCACCCCAGCACTGGAACCATTCAGCAGTTTGGATCCATCAAAGAACATGGTCCAGTGCTCCGAGTGAACTTGAGTCGGCAGTTGTTGTTCAATTCACTCGGCGAGAAAATCTGCTATTGCTTGGGACTTAATAGCTTTCTTTGCCTCGAACTTGATATCTAAGGGAAGGAGTTCAATCGCCCATTTTGCCACTCGACCAGTTGCATCTCTGTTGTGCAGAATCTCTGACAATGGAGCGTCGCTGACGACTATAACAGAGTGATCAGAGAAATAGTGTGCAGCCTTCTCCGTGCTCATGTAAATTCCATAAACGAGCTTCTGATAGTGTGGATATCTCTGCTTTGACGGAGTCAGAACTTCAGAAATATAATAAACTGGGCACTGAACTTTGTAGGTTTTTCCCTCTTCTTCCCGCTCGACCATAAGTACTATACTGATGACTTGTCCAGTGGCTGCTATATAAAGCAGTAAAGGCTCTTTGCTGATTGGGGCAGCAAGCACTGGCTGGGTGGAAAGCAGGGCTTTTAGCTCTGCAAATGCTGCATCAGCTTCAGGAGTCCACTCAAACTTATCTAATTTCTTCATCAGTCGGTAAAGAGGCAATGCCTTTTCACCGAGGCGAGAAATGAATCGACTTAGGGCGGCCAAGCAACCAGTAAGCTTCTGGACATCATGCACACGCACAGGGCGTTTCATTCGGAGTATATCACCCACTTTCTCTGGGTTAGCATCGATCCCTCGTTCGGAAATGAGAAAACGAGTAATTTTCTGCCCGGAACTCCAAACGTGCACTTTGATGGATTAAGCTTGATATCATACCCTCTAAGGTTGGCAAAGGTTTCAGCAAGGTTAGTCAGTAGGTCGGAACCTTTACGTGACTTGACCACAATGTCATCCATGTATGCTTCCACATTCCGACTGATCTGAGTGAGCAGGCACTTCTGAATCATCCGCATGAATGTGGCTCTAGCGTTCTTCAAACCAAATGGAATTGTGACATAACAGAAGCACCCAAATGGGGTGATGAAAGCTGTCTTTATCTCGTCGGGTCCGTACAAACGGATCTGGTGGTACCCGGAGTAGGCGTCCAAAAAGGACAAACGCCCACATCCTGAAGTCAAGTCGACTATCTGGTCAATGCGAGGGAGAGGAAAGTGATCTTTCGGGCATGCTCGATTGATATGCTTGAAGTCAATGCACATGCGAAGTGAGTCGTCCTTCTTTGGGACCATGACAACATTGGCTAACCACTTGGAGTGGTAAATCTCTCGGATAAACTCAGCTGCCCAAAGCCGAGCCACCTCTTCATTGATTGCCTTTCTCTTTTGTACGGCGGACCGTCGAAGATGTTCTTTGACTGGTTTCACTTTTGGGTCGACTCGCAAACGATGCTCAACCAGTCCCCTGGGAACACCCGGCATGTCCGAAGGTTTCCGTAAAAAGATGTCCCAGTTCTCACGGAGGAACTGGATGAGCGCTTCTTCCTATTTGGAATCAAGTGTGGTCGAAATGTGAGTCGGAGCAGCATTGGGGTCTGTCAGGTGAATGTGAATTGAGTTCATTTCACCAGACGACTAGAATGCTAAATCTGTGGCTGGCTTCTTGGCTCGCAACAAATCACTCGGATTTGCATTTTTCTGGTACTCTTGCAATTCTGCCACGGCCATCTGTGCATCGGCCATCTTTGAACCCTTCTGGAAGCACTCTTCTGCCTTCTTCAGATTACTAGTGATAGTGATCACCCCTTTGGGACCATGCATCTTCAATTTGAGGTACACGTAACATGGTCGAGCCATAAAACGTGCATAAGCTGGCCTGCCCAGAATGGCATGATAGGCACTCTGAAAATCCACAACTTCAAATGTCAACTTTTCTTTGTGGTAATTCTTGGAATCACCGAAAACCACATCGAGAGCAATCTGGCCGAGTGATGCAGCCTTCTTGCCTGGAATGACCCCATGGAAACTCATATTGCTTTCACTGAGTCTGGACATCGGAATGCCCATTCCCTTCAACGTCTCTGCATACAGTATGTTCAGGCCACTGCCACCATCCATCAGGACCTTTGTCAGTCGAGTGCCTTCGACCACCGGGTCGACCACCAGTGCTTGCCTCCCAGGGGTGGCTATGTGCGCTGGATGATCAGAATGGTCGAATGTAATGTCAGTCTGCGACCACTTCAAATAACTGGGTGTCACCAGAGCGACCATGTTCACTTCTCTGTTGATGACTTTCATTCGACGTTTGCTCTCAACGTCACCAAAATCATCAGAGTGGAATTCACGTGGGGATAACCATCATCATCTTCTTCCTCATCCTCAGCCTTGTCTACTTCTTTCTCCTTTTCCTTGGGCTGTTTCTCTCGGAATTGCTGGATTAGGAGTCGACACTGCCGAGTGGTGTGCTTCGGATAAATGAAATTACACTCTTCATCTTTTTTGGTGTGGATGTGGCACGGCTGATCCAGCACGTCATTTCCATCTTGATCTTTTACTTTGTTGGGGTTCCACGGCCCTTTGGGATTCCCCTTGAACTTTCCTTGAACCACAGCTAAGGCTTCACCAGGAGCAGCTGGCTCGGCCTTGTGCTTCTGTTTCCGACCGGAGTTTCCTCCTCCGGCTTCATGGGCGACTGCTTTGTGCTTGCCACTCCGGAGTCGTTCTTCTTCTTCACCATTGGCATACTTGGTGGCAATCTCCATCATCCGAGTCAGAGTTATATTTCCTATCCGACCGAATTTCAGATTCAACTCCCGATACCTGACACCTTCCTTAAAGGCACAAATTGCCGGATGATCAGACACATCCTCCACCGTGTGGTGCAGGGTGATCCATCTCTGGATATAATCCCTCAAAGTTTCATTCGGTTTCTAAACACAACACTGTAAATCTGTCAAACCTGCCGGCCGTTTGCAAGTGCCCTCGAATGTTCTGACAAACACTCGAGCGAGATCTTCCCAAGTATAAATACTGCTAGGTGCCAACTGATTCAGCCATGCTCTAGCCGAACCCTCCAACATCAGAGGAAGGTGTTTCATGGCCACTTCATCATTGCCGCCACCAATCTGGACAGCCAATCGGTAGTCTTCAAGCCAGGCGTCAGGCTTGGACTCACCAGTGAACTTACTGACTCCAGTCGCCAACCTGAAGTTGGGGGGAATCACTGCAGCCCTGATGGCTCTGCTAAAGCACTCTGGACCTGAGACATGCACCCTGCTGCTGGTTTGTGGATCCCTGTCATGGCCCTCTTGGTGAGCTCTGTTTCTGTCGACCAAGCCCTAGAATAGATCTCGCATCAAAGCCTGGCTCCCTGGGGTCGACTGGAATCCCTTTCCCAACACTATGAGGGCGCCTGTCCTCATGCTACCGAGGCACGTACGACCCACTCCTTGGGGGAGGCGTGGGCACTCGACGATGATCTTCGCGATCGACTCGGTGATCATACTGCTCACGGTTTTTGTACTGATCTCGTCGATCTCCACATCCCTCACGCCTCGGGGGCGATCTTAGGCTGTGGGCCGACTGAACTGTGTCTACAACCACGAATCTGCTATGGATCCTATTCTGCGACTGAGATACGAGTGTATTCTGTTCTCCTGCCGCCCAGAGCAAAGCTCGGATCTACACCAGACCTCGGCCAGCTTCTGACTGGGAAGGTTGGATCGACTCCACTATCCGGGCAGCAGCTGCTAGATTCTGGATCGGGGTTCGGTATACCTAAGTCAGAGGTGGAAAAAGCTGGCGCCGACTGGATTCGGGAGCATGTTGCCGAGCGCGATCGTTGAGTGCGCGTTGGAGGTTCTCCAGTCGAGTGCGCTCAGCCAAGTTGGCGAAGCGCGCCTGCTCCAAGGCCTGGGCCTCAGGGGTTTCTCCAACTATAGGAGTATGCAGTGCATCCATGTTCCGGTGGCGAAGTTCCTCCCTCTGCTGCGAAGAGAGGGGTTCGGGGCGGTACTCTTCATGAACGTGCGACGGATCGCCGTCCCCATCACCTCCGTCTTCACGGGTGAAGCCAGGAGGACCACGTGGTCCATTGACCATCAACACTTCTGCTGCGGGGTCGCTGCTGTCGCACTCGGATGCAGTCTCTACGGAGCCAGTCGACAGATCGAACAAGCCATAGAGAGTTTCGTTGGGCTCGATTGCCGCGACTTGAGGGGTGGCCGACTGGCGGGCCACCACATGCCTCACCCACCGCTGAAGCCTCGACCGACCGGAACGTTTGCTCCGGCAGGCCACGGGGAGGGGGAAAGCTGCTGGAGCTGACTGATACTGGGTCGACGGCTGCCACAAGAGGACACCGCGGATGCACGCGCGAAAGTGCATCGCCCCGCGGACGGGGAGCGCGTCGACGTTGAGTGGAGCCTCCTGAAGCCAAGCGGAGTCATCGGCGATAAACACGAGCGCGCCGAGACGGATCTCGCGGCCCTCAGCCAAACCTCCGCCTGAAACCATGATGAAGGGGATCGGAAAAATTGCAACTTCTCCAAAAAATCGCTAAGACACCGGCCCCAATGTGGGCGCCAACTGTCGTGGTTCTAAGCCTGACAGTAGAATAGGGGAGTAGGAACATAGAGGCAAGATCCTAGCTATGGAGGAGTTGTACACGCGAGTTTTATGAGTTCAGGCCCTTCTCAGAGGAAGTAACAGCCCTACGTCTCGGAGCCCGGAGGCGGTCGACTGGATATATGTGTGTGAATTACAAAAGGTGCGAACCCCTGTCCCAGAGGAGAGGGGTGGCTTATATAGAGTGCGCCAGGACCCCAGCTCCCATCCGTTACACAGAGTTCAATGTTCATAAAGGAGGAGCGTTACTGGTAACGTCCGGAGTAAAGTGCTATAAATGACTATTAAAGCTATGACTTAAATCCCAACCGTTGCAGAGTGAGTGGCTTCACATCTTCTGGTGGTCGAATGGTTGTTTGCATGGTCGAGTGTCTTCAAGGCTATCGAGTGGAACATAGCTTCATGGTCGAGTGGATGATGATCTCTCTTTGACTGCTTCTAGTTCTTTTAGAGATGTCCTTGGGGAGGGTATCTTGGACAGATCCATGACCCTACCCTAGGTACGTAGCTTCGTCAGGGGGCACCCCAAAGGCACAACAATTGATTTGATCTTTTAGCTGTGTGCGGTGCCCCCCTCCACCATGGTCCACCTCGATAATACTGTAGTGGTGCTTAGGCGAAGCCCTGCGTCGGTAGAACATCATCATCATCACCACACCGTCGTGCTGACTAAACTCTCCCTAAACACTCGGCTGGATCGAAGTTCGAGGGATGTCATCGGGCCGAACGTGTGCTGAACTCGGAGGTGCCGTGCGTTCGGTACTTGATTGGTCGGATCGTGAAGACGTACGACTACATCAACCGTGTTGTGCTAATGCTTCCGCTTTCGGTCTACGAGGGTACGTGGACAACACTCTCCCCTCTCGTTGCTATGCATCACCATCATCTTGCGTGTGCATTGGATTTTTTTTGAAATTACTACGTTCCCCAACAGTGACATCCGAGCCTAGTTTTATGCGTAGATGTCATATGCACGAGTAGAACACAAGTGAGTTGTGGGTGATATAAGTCATACTGCTTACCAGCATGTCATACTTTGGTTCGGCGGTATTGTTGGATGAAGCGGCCCGGACCGACATTACGCGTACGCTTACGCGAGACTAGTTCTACCGACATGCTTTGCACATAGGTGGCTGGCGGGTGTCAGTTTCTCCAACTTTAGTTGAACTGAGTGTGGCTACGCCCGGTCCTTGCGAAGGTTAAAACAACACCAACTTGACAACTATAGTTATGGTTTTGATGCGTAGGTAAGAACGGTTCTTGCTCAGCCTATAGCAGCCACGTAAAACTTGCAACAACAAAGTAGAGGACGTCTAACTTGTTTTTGCGGGGCATGTTGTGATGTGATATGGTCAAAGCATGATGCTAAATTTTATTGTATGAGATGATCATGTTTTTTAACCGAGTTATCGGCAACTGGCAGTAGCCATATGGTTGTCGCTTTATTGTATGCAATGCAATCGCCCTATAATGCTTTACTTTATCACTACAACGGTGCTACGATGGAGATCAACATAAGATTTGCGAGACGACAACGATGCTACGATGGAGATCAAGGTGTCACGCCGGTGACAATGGTGATCATGACGGTGCTTCGGAGATGGAGATCACAAGCACAAGATGATGATGGCCATATCATATCACTTATATTGATTGCATGTGATGTTTATCTTTTGTGCATCTTATCTTGCTTTGATTAACGGTAGCATTATAAGATGATCTCTCACTAAATTTCAAGATAAAAGTGTTCTCCCTGAGTATGCACCGTTGCCAAAGTTCATCGTCCCCAGACACCACGTGATGATCGGGTGTGATAAGCTCTACGTCCATCTACAATGGGTGCAAGCCAGTTTTGCACACGCATTATACTCAGGTTAAACTTGACGAGCCTAGCATATGCAGATATGGCCTTGGAACACTGAGACCGAAAGGTCGAGCGTGAATCATATAGTAGTTATGATCAACATAGTGATGTTCACCATTGAAAGCTACTCCATTTCATGTGATGATCGGTTATGGTTTAGTTGATATGGATCATGTGATCACTTAGACGATTAGAGAGATGTTTATCTAAGTGGGATTTCTTAAGTAATATGATTAATTGAACTTAAATTTATCATGAACTTAGTCCTGGTAGTATTAGCATATCTATGTTGTAGATCAATAGCTCGCGTTTAGCTCCCCTGTTTTATTTTTGATATGTTCCTAGAGAAAACTAAGTTGAAAGATGTTAGTAGCAATGATGTGGATTGGATCCGTGATCTGAGATTTATCCTCATTACTGCACAGAAGAATTATGTCCTTGATGCACCGCTAGGTGACAAACCTATTGCAGGAGCAGATGCAGATGTTATGAATGTTTGGCTAGCTCAATATGATGACTACTTGATAGTTTAGTGCACCATGCTTAAATGGCATAGAACGGGACTTCAAAGACGTTTTGAATGTCATGGACCATATGAGATGTTCCAGGAGTTGAAGTTAATATTTCAAGCAAATACCCGAGCTGAGAGATATGAAGTCTCCAACAAGTTCTATAGCTAAAAGATGGAGGAGAATAGCTCAAGCAGTGACCATGTGCTCAAATTGTCTGGGTACTACAATCGCTTGAATCAAGTGGGAGTTAATCTTCCAGATAAAATAGTGATTGGCATAATTCTCTAGTCACTATCACCAAGTTAGTAGAACTTCGTGATGAACTATAGTATGCAAGGGATGATGGATACGATTCCTGAGCTTTTCATTATGATGAAATCGATGAAGGTAGAAATCAAGAAAGAGCATCAAGTGTTGATGATTAACAAGACCACTAGTTTCAAGAAAAGGGCAAAGGGAAAGAAAGGGAACTTCAAGAAGAACAGCAAGCAAGTTGCTGCTCAAGTGAAGAAGCCCAAGTCTGGACCTAAGCATGAGACTAAGTGCTTCTACTGCAAAGGGACTGGTCACTGGAAGCGGAACTGCCCCAAGTATTTGGCGGATAAGAAGGATGGCAAAGTGAACAAATGCTATATTTGATATACATGTTATTGATGTGTACTTTACTAGTGTTTATAGTAACCCCTCGGTATTTGATACTAGTTCAGTTGCTAAGAGTAGTAACTTGAAACGGGAGTTGCAGAATGAACAGAGACTAGTTAAAGGTGAAGTGACGATGTGTGTTGGAAGTGATTCCAAAGATTGATATGATCATCATCGTACACTCCCTACACTTTCGGGATTAGTGTTGAACCTAAATAAGTGTTATTTGGTGTTTGCTTTGAGCATAAATATGATTTGATCATGTTTATTGCAATATGGTTATTCATTTAAGTTAGAGAATAATTGTTATTCTGTTTACATGAATAAAACCTTCTATGGTTATGCACCCAATGAAAATTGTTTGTTGAATCTCGATCGTAGTGATACACATATTCATAATATTGAAGCCAAAAGATGCAAAGTTAATAATGATAGTACAACTTATCTGTGGCACTGCCGTTTAGGTCATATTGGTGTAAAGCGCATGAAAAAAATCCATGCTGACGGGCTTTTGGAATCACTTGATTATGAATCAGTTGATGCTTGCGAACCATGCCTCATGGGCAAAAATGACAAAGACTCCATTCTCTAGAACAATGGAGCGAGCAACTGACTTATTGGATATAATACATACTGATGTATGAGGTCCGATGAGTGTTGAGGCTCGCGGCAGGTATCGTTATTTTTCTGACCTTCATAGATGATTTCAGCAGATATGGGTATATCTACTTGAAGAAACGTAAGTCTGAAACATTTGAAAAGTTCAAAGAATTTCATTGTGAACTGGAAAATCATCATAACAAGAAAATAGAGTTTCTACGATCTGATCGCAGAGGCGAATATTTGAGTTACGGGTTTGTCCTTCAATTAAAACAATGTGGAATAGTTTCACAAAACTCGTTCCACCTGGAACACCACAGCGTAATGGTGTGTCCGAACGTCGTAACCATACTTTATTAGATATGGTGTGATCTATGATGTCTCTTACTGATTTACCACTATCATTTTGGGGTTATGCATTAGAGACAGCTACATTCACGTTACATAGGGCACCATCTAAATCCGTTGATATGACACCGTATGAACTATGGTTTGGCAAGAAACCTAAGCTGTCATTTCTTAAAGTTTGAGATTGCAATGCTTATGTGAAAAAGTTTCAACCTGATAAGCTCAAACCCAAATCGGAGAAGTGTGTCTTCATAGGATACCCAAAAGAAAATGTCAGGTACATCTTCTATCACAGATCCGAAGGCAAGATATTCATTGCTGAGAATGGATCCTTTCTAAAGAAGGAGTTTCTCTCGAAATAAGTGAGTGGGAGGAAAGTAGAACTTGATGAGGTAACTATACCTGCTCCCTTATTGGAAAGTAGTTCATCACAGAAATCTGTTCCTGTGACTACTACACCAATTAGTGAGGAAGCTAATGATGATGATCATGTAACTTCAGATCAAGTTATTACCGAACCTCGTAGGTAAACCAGAGTGAGATCCGCACCAGAGTGGTATGGTAATCCTGTTCTGGAGGTCATGTTACTTACCATGATGAACCTACGAACTATGAGGAAGCTATGATGAGCCCAGATTCCGCGAAATGGCTTGAGGCCATGAAATCTGAGATGAGATCCATGTATGAGAACAAAGTATGGACTTTGATTGACTTGCCCAATGATCGGCGGGCCATTGAGATTAAATGGATCTTCAAGAGGAAGATGGGCGCTGATAGTAGTGTTACTATCTACAAAGCTAGAATTGTCGCAAAAGGTTTTCGACAAGTTCAAGGTATTGACTACGATGAGAATTTCTCACTCGTATCTATGCTTAAGTCTGTCCGAATCATGTTAGTAATTGTCGCATTTTATGAAATCTGGCAAATGGATAAACAAAACTGCATTCCTTAATGGATTTATTAAAGAAGAGTTGTATATGATGCAATCAGAAGGTTTTGTCAATCCTAAAGGTGCTAACAAAATATGCAAGCTCCAGCGATCCATCTATGGACTGGTGCAAGCATCTCGGAGATGGAATATACGCTTTGATAAGTTGATTGAAGCATATAGTTTTATACAGACTTGCGGTGAAGCCTGTATTTACAAGAAAGTGAGTGGGAGCACTACAGCATTTCTGATAAGTATATGTGAATGACATATTGTTGATCGGAGATAATGTAGAATTATTCTGCAAAACATAAAGGAGTGTTTGAAAGGAGTTTTTCAAAGAAAGACCTCAATGAAGCTCCTTATATATTGAGCATCAAGATCTATAGAGATAGATTAAGACGCTTGATAAAAAATTTCAATGAGTACATACCTTGACAAGATTTTGAAGTAGTTCAAAATGGAACAGTCAAAGAAAGAGTTCTTGCCTGTGTTACAAGGTGTGAAACTGAGTAAGACTCAAAGCCCGACCACAGCAGAAGATAGAAAGGAATGAAAGTCATTCCCTATGCCTTGGCCATAGGTTCTATAAAATATGCCATGTTGTGTACCAGATCTATTGTATACCCTACATTGTTTTTGGCAAGGGAGTACAATAGTGATCTAGGAGTAGATCACTGGATAATGCTCAAAATTATCCTTAGTGGAATAAGGATATGTTTCTTGATTATGGAGGTGAGAAAAAGGTTCGTCGTAAAGGGTTACATCGATGCAAATTTTGACACTGATCCAGATGACTCTAAATCTCAATTTGGATACATATTGAAAGTGGGAGCAATTAGCTAGAGTATTTCCCTGCAGAGCATTGTTGACATAGAAATTTGCAAAATACTTACGGATCTGAATGTGGCAGACCCGTTGACTAAACTTCTCTCATAAGCAAAACATGATCATGCCTTAGTACTCTTTGCGTGTTAATCACATAGCGATGTGAACTATATCATTGACTCTAGTAAACCCTCTGGGTGTTGGTCACATGTCGATGTGAACTATGGGTGTTACTCACATGGTGATGTGAACTATTGGTATTGTAACAAACCAAATTTTCAATTTGGAATGTTATACATAGATCATCATTGCACATCATATTTTATTTGCATTTTTGGCTTGATCCTAGAAATCCTACGCAACTCAAGGACCCATGGAGAGAGTTGGGGCTTTCGTTATTTTCATATTTGGGGTTTTCTCAAATTTTGAAAATAGGATCATTTGATTTAATTATTTTATCTTCAATAATTCCAATTATAAAAATAAGTGAGAGGGAATAAAATGACTTTCCCAAATTAAAGGAATATTGAGTATTTAATAAAAAATCAAATAAGATTTTATTTTGGAGTTTTTCGCTGTTTTATAAAATGCGCGTTTTTCAAAATTGCAGGTAGGCCCCAAATAAATGTTCACCTTGTCCGACTTGATTTTAGAAGTCGGGGAAAATTTATTTCAGGATTTTTGGAGTCCGCTTAGTATTTCTTTTATCTGTTTTTCTGCGCGAAACTATTTAAAAAAATGAGCCGACCTAGCCGGGCCGTACCCGACCCGGACTCTAGCCCGGCTGGCCTTTATAAGCCGGGGGAACCCAGCCCTGCCCTAACCCTAGCCGCCGCCGCCCCGAGCCGCCGCCGCCGACCGCCGCCGCCCCGCCGGAGTCCGCCGCCGCCGGTCTTCACCGGTTAACCACCCGGGTTTTTTTTATAAAAACCGCGGTCGTTTTTTTAGATCGGTTTATTTTTTCCCCGGTTTAGTTTATTTAGCGGATGTTCGTCCGTACGTTCGTTTTAAGGAACAGTTTTCATTGTTTAGCTGCAGACGTCGAACGTTCGTTCGTTAGCCTGTTCATCGTTTTTTCTTTTTCTCAGATTTTTCGCGATTATTTCTGATCGTGATTTCTGATCCGATTTTCGTTTTATTTTATCTTTTTGCTCGTTTATCGGAATCAGGCGATTCAAGCGCCTAGAGTTTTGTCTCGAAACCCTCTTTCCGTTTAACCAACTCAAACAAGTTTTTGCTTCTGTAAAATCTGACTTAGATCCAGATTAGTAAAACGAGGCCTGTTTCTTTCGCCGTTTGACTTTCGCTGCTTCGTTTGATTTGATTCTTTTTGCAAACCGGAGTTCTTAAGTTGAACTTGATGGTTAGATCTCTTATTTGAGTTTTACCTGTGCATTAGATGAGTGCTTATTATGTGCTTATTTGTTTGCGATAGAGTACCCGGAGTGCGCCGCTTGCTACTTCGAATATCTAGGTTTCACGAACCATCAGCAAGGCAAGTAACACTTTGATCATACCTCTTACTACCCGGTTTTATTGCATTAGATCAATCCTCAAACATTGCATGATTAGGATCTAATTAAAATTGTGGATTTTGGGAAAGTAGATGAGGTAGTACCTATTACCTGTTTATTATCAAACCCTTGGGAGTTACTTCTACGTTTGCTTATATTGCCATGCTATGCTAGTAGACGTGGATTGGGCGAGTGTGTCCATGAAAGATGTGAGATTGTTAATTAATGGTTTATTTAAGGTGGCAACTTTAATACACATCTGGGGGGATTGAGGCACCTGGGTATTCCAGCGATTGCCTGTTTTTCTTTATGGACCGCCACCCAGGCTCAAAGGGATCATGAGATTATTTCATACTAGAAACTTCCGTGTGCAGCCACAAGCTACTATGGGATCTAGCATAGTTGATTAAGTCGTGTGAACTCTTATAGTGGTAGACTAGCAGATGTAGGGGAAAGTAGGTGTAACGGTCTACCCGATCGTAAGGTGCTAGCGCTTCTGAAAGACTATGTCTCGGTCATCCGTTTCTCAAACACCATGTAGTGCGAGAATCCCAACGGAGGAGATCGAGTCTTGTGGGGAAAAGTGCGCAACCCTCTGCAGAGTGTATAAACTAATCATGATTAGCCGTGTCCCCGGTTATGGACAACTTGAGTATCTAGTACTTGGATTATCATGTGAATCTCATCATGTGACTTTAATTAATTTTGTTGGGTTTTAATGATGATGTTTAATTGGGATTGAGAGGGTGTCTACGCTCTCAATGTTTAACAACTACCATGTTAGTTAAATAAAATTTATTCCTTTGCAGTAGGGAAAACTGGCTTTACGCAAAACTGCAACCTTAGAGCTTTCCACCAGCCAAATATGCATGTAGTGATAGCATTATTCTGTTCTTGCTCTACTGTGTTACTTTGCCAGCATATTCCATGTGCTGACCCGTTTTCGAGCTGCAACGTTCATGTTGCAGACTTTTCAGATGACATGTAAGGTGCCTTTAGGTCGTGGTTCTATACCCAGTGATGCCGCTGGAGTTGATGGACTCACTTATCTTCCAAGCCTTCCGCTGTTATCGTAATTAGATGGCCTTAAGCCATATTATTTGTAATAAGCTCTCTTTCGAGACACTCATTGTAATAAGTGTGTGATTGCTACTCTGTTATAAATCCTTCAAGTACTATGCGTGTCAGCATTACTGATCCAGGGATGACACTGAAGCACAGAGATCAGACTGTTTGAGGTCTGGTTGCTACATGTATTAAATCACATGGCGATGTGAACTAGATTATTGACTCTAGTGCAAGTGGGAGACTGAAGGAAATATGCCCTAGAGGCAATAATAAAGTTATTATTTATTTCCTTATATCATGATAAATGTTTATTATTCATGCTAGAATTGTATTAACCGGAAACATAATACATGTGTGAATACATAGACAAACAGAGTGTCACTAGTATGCCTCTAATTGACTAGCTGGTTGATCAAAGATGGTTATGTTTCCTAACCATAGACATGAGTTGTCATTTGATTAATGTGATCGCATCATTAGGAGAATGATGTGATTGACTTGACCCATTCCGTTAGCTTAGCACTCGATCGTTTAATATGTTGCTATTGCTTTCTTCATGACTTATACATGTTACTATGACTATGATATAATGCAACTCCCATTTACCGGAGGAACACTTTGTGTGCTACCAAACGTCACAACATAACTGGGTGATTATAAAGGTGCTATAAGGTGTCTCCGAAGGTACTTGTTGGGTTGGCGTATTTCAAGATTAGGATTTGTCACTCTGATTATCGGAGAGGTATCTCTGGGCCCACTCGGTAATGCACATCACTTAAGCCTTGCAAGCATTGCAACTAATGAGTTAGTTGCGGAATGATGTATTACAGAACGAGTAAAGAGACTTACCGGTAACGAGATTGAACTAGGTATTGAGATACCGGCGGTCGAATCTTGGGCAAGTAACATAACGATGACAAAAGGGAACGACGTATGTTGTTATGCCATCTGATCGATAAAGATCTTCGTAGAATAAGTAGGAGCCAATATGAGCATCCAAGTTCCGCTATTGGTTATTGACCAGAGATGTGTCTCGGTCATGTCTACATAGTTCTCGAACCCGTAGGGTCCGCACGCTTAAAGTTTCGATGACGGTTATATTATGAGTTTATGAGTTTTGATGTACCGAAGGCTGTTAGGAGTCCTGGATGTGATCACGGACATGAGGAGGAGTCTTGAAATGGTCGATACATGAAGATTGATATATTGGAAGCCTATATTTGGATATCAGAAATGTTCCGGGTGAAATCGGGATTTTACCGGAGTACCAAGGGGTTACCGGAACCCCCCGGGGGCTTAATGGGGCATAGTGGGCCTTAGTGGAGAAGAGGAGAGGCGGCTAGGGCAGGGCCGCACGCCCCTCCCCCTCTAGTCCGATTAGTACAAGGAGAAGGGGGCGGCGCGCCCCCTTTCGTTCCTCTCTCCCTCCTCTTTCCCCCTTCTCCTAATCCAACAAGGAAGGGAGGGAGTTCTACTCCCGTTGGGAGTAGGACTCCTCCTGGCGCGCCACCTCCTGGCCGGCCGCACCTCCCCCTCGATCCTTTATATATGGGGGTAGGGGGGACCCTAAAGACACAACAATTGATTTGATCTTTTAGCCGTGTGCGGTGCCCCCCTCCACCATAGTCCACCTCGATAATACTGTAGCGGTGCTTAGGCGAAGCCCTGCGTCGGTAGAACATCATCATCATCACCATGCCGTCGTGCAGACAAAAATCTGCCTCAACACTCGGCTGGATCGGAGTTCGAGGGACGTCATCGGGCTGAATGTGTGCTGAACTCGGAGGTGTCGTGCATTCGGTACTTGATCGATCGGATCATGAAGACGTACGACTACATCAACTGCGTTGTGCTAACGCTTCCGCTTTCGTTCTATGAGGGTACGTGGACAACACTCTCCCCTCTTGTTGCTATGCATCACCATGATCTTGCGTGTGCGTAGGAATTTTTTTGAAATTACTACGTTCCCCAACAGATTTTTGCAACAAGTATATGAGTTCTTTATGACTAATGTTGAGTCCATGGATTATACGCACTCTCATCCTTCCACCATTGCTAGCCTCTCTAATGTCGTGCACTTTTCACCAGTATCATACACCCACCATATATCTTCCTGAAAACAGCCACCATACCTACCTATTATGGCATTTCCATAGCCATTCCGAGATATATTGCCTTGCAACTTTCCACCGTTCCATTACTATGACATGCTTCATCATTGTCATATTGCTTGCGTGATCATGTAGTTGACATCGTATTTGTGGAAAAGCCACCGTTCATAATTCTTCATACATGTCACTCATGCATCATTGCACATCTCGGTACGCTGCCGAAGGCATTCACATAGAGTCATATTTTGTTCTAAGTATTGAGTTGTAATTCTTGAGTTGTAAGTAAATTAAAGTGTGATGATCATCATTATTATAGCATTGTCCCAGTGAGGAAAGTATGATGGAGAGTATGTTTCCCCCACAAGTCGGGAGGAGACTCCGAACGAAAAAAGGCCATAAAAAAGGGGAGAAGGCCCAAAAAAAGAGAGAAAAAGAGATAAGCGACAATGCTACTATCCTTTTTCCACACTTGTGCTTCAAAGTAGCACCATGATCTTCATGATGGAGAGTCTCCTATGATATCACTTTCATATACTAGTGGGAATTTTTCATTATAGAACTTGGCTTGTATATTCCAATGATGGGCTTCCTCAAAATGCCCTAGGTCTTCATGAGAAAGCGAGTTGAATGCACACCCACTTAGTTTCTTTTGTTGAGCTTTCATATACTTATAGCTCTAGTACATCCATTGCATGGCAATCTCTACTCACTCACATTGACATCTATTAATGGGCATCTCCATAGCCCATTGATACGCCTAGTTGATGTGAGACTATCTTCTCCTTTTTGTCTTCTCCACAACCACCATTCTATTCCACATATAGTGTTATATCCATGGCTCACGCTCGTGTATTGTGTGAAGATTGAAAAGTTTGAGAACATCAAAAGTATGAAATAATTGCTTGGCTTGTCATAGGGGTTGTGCATGATTTAAATATTTTGTGTGGTGAAGAGAGAGCATAGCCAGACTATATGATTTTGTAGGGATAACTTTCTTTGGCTATGTTATTTTGAGAAGACATGATTGCTTAGTTAGTATACTTGAAGTATTATTATCTTTATGTCAATATTAAACTTTTATCTTGAATCCTTCGGATCTGAACATTCATGCCACAATAAAGAAAAATTACATTGAGAAATATGTTAGAAAGCATTCCACATCAAAAATTATTTTTTTATCATTTACCTACTCGAGGACGAGCAGGAATTAAGCTTGGGGATGCTTGATACGTCTCCAACGTATCTATAATTTTTGATTGCTCCATGCTATTATATTATCTAATTTGGATGTTAATGGGCTTTATTTTACACTTTTATATCATTTTCGGGACTAACATACTAACAGGAGGCCCAGCCCAAATTGTTGTTTTTTGCCTATTTTAGAGTTTCGCCGAAAAGGAATATCAAATGGAGTCCAAACGGAATGAAACCTTCAGGAACGTGATTCTCTCAACAAACGTGATCCAGGAGACTTGGAGTGGGTGTCAAGAAACAATCAAGGAGGCCACGAGGCAGGGGGCGCCCTCCACCCTCGTGGGCCCCTCGTTGCTCCATCGACCTACTTCTTCCTCCTATATATATATATATACATGTACCCCCAAACATCCAGGAGCACCACGAAAACCTAATTCCACCGCCACAACCTTCTGTACCCGAGAGATCCCATCTTGGGGCCTTTTCCGGAGCTCCACCAGGGGGCATTGATCACAGAGGGCCTCTACATCAACTCCATGGCCTCTCCGGTGATCTGTGAGTAGTTTACTTCAGACCTTCGGGTCCATAGTTATTAGCTAGATGGCTTCTTCTCTCTCTTTGGATCTCAATACAAAGTTCTCCTCGATCTTCTTGGAGATCTATTCGATGTAATCTTCTTTTGCGGTGTGTTTGTCGAGATCCGAATTGTGGGTTTATGATCCAGATTATCTATGAACGATATTTGATTCTTCTCTGAATTCTTTTATGTATGATTGGTTTATCTTTTCAAGTCTCTTCGAATTATCATTTTGGTTTGGCCTACTAGATTGATCTTTCTTGCAATGGGAGAAGTGCTTAGCTTTGGGTTCAATCTAGCGGTGCTCGATCCCAGTGACAGAAAGGGAAATGACACGTATTATATTATTTCCATCGAGGATAAAAATATGGGGTTTATATCATATTGCATGAGTTTATCCCTCTACATCATATCATCTTACTTAAAGCATTACTATGTTCTTATGAACTTAATACTCTAGATGCATGCTAGATAGCGGTCGATGTGTGGAGTAATATTAGTAGATGCAGAATCGGTTCGGTCTACTTGTCACGGACGTGATGCCTATATACATGATTATACCTAGATATTCTCATAACTATGCTCAATTCTATCAATTGCTCGACAGTAATTCGTTTACCCACCATAATACTTATGCTCTTGAGAGAAGCCACTAGTGAAACCTATGCCCCCGGGCCTATCTTCCATTATATTAACCTTCCAACACTTAGCTATTTCTATTGTCGTTTATTTTACTTTGCATCTTTATTTCTCTTTATCATAAAAATACCAAAAATATTATCTTATCATATCTATCAGATCTCACTCTCGTAAGTGACCGTGAAGGGATTGACAACCCCTTTATCGCGTTGGTTGTGAGGTTCTTATTTGTTTGTGTAGGTGCGTGGGACTCGAGCATGATCTCCTACTGGATTGATACCTTGGTTCTCAAAAAACTGAGGGAAATACTTACGCTACTTTACTACATCACCCTTTCCTCTTCAAGGGAAAACCAACGCAGTGCTCAAGAGGTAGCATATATATATAGCCGGTCTATTCTGCTAATATTAGCAGAATAAATATTCTGATAACACTTCCATACTACACGCTCAACGCGAGGGCACTACACTTTCAGTACCAAAGGTACTACAATACAGAGACTAGTGAACTTCGTGTTGTAAAAAACTGTATATGGTGTTTTTTCGGTACTTTTTTCGCTCTAGTTTTTAACCGTTTATCGGAACGACGCATGTAATATACCGTTGAGAAGCTATGGATTAGGCGCAACTTCATCATGTTGAACACTTTTCGAGATTCATCGTAGTTTAAGAGCAGTTTCAAAAATGGTGCGGCTCACTACAAATGGCAGCGAGCATTTTTTATGTTTTTTCTAAACCGCTCGTCGGAATGAAGCAAATTATACACCATTGGAAAGGTATCGTCGAGGCGCATCTTTTTATATCTATTATTTTCTCTAATTCGTTACGGTTTAAGAGCAGTTTTAAATTTACTAAATCGCAGAATTCAGTTTTTTTGAAATTTTTGAAATTTTAGGTACTGTTTTCGCTCTAGTTTTTGAACTGTTTGTCAAAACGAGGCATATTATATGCCATTGGAAATCTATGAACAAGGCGCAACTTTCATATGTTGAAATGTTTTTGAGATTCCCTATGGTTTTCAGTTAATTTTGAAAATCGTGCGGCTAATGATGAGAGGCAGCCGCCATTTTTCGTGAATTTTTTACAAACAGCTGGTCGAAATGATTCAAATTATACGTAATTGGAAAAATATCGATGAGGCGCAACTTTTTCATGTAGAACATGCTCTCCGATTCCTTACGGTTTAAAAACAAATTTGATTTTAACGAAATGCGGACACTTGGTTTTTTGCGACACCAAAATCATCGTATGTACTGCATGAGACAGAAAACTGCATTGCTTTAGACTATAACCGCACTGCATCAGATGGTCAAGTGAACTGCATTGTTTCTTTTGTCACATGTATTTTTTCTTTAAAGAGGAAGTGAAGTGAAACACTCTTAAATGTGAACCGCAAGCACTCTCGAAAGTGAGCCACATTTGTTTCTTTTTTACTATTTTTTAAGCGTCTTGAACAAACTCAATGTAAACTTTTGTAAATACATTTTTTTCCAAATGAAGTGTACTTCAAAGTCCTTCATAGTAGACTTTTTATAAGATCGGAGTGCACTGCATTTTCCTTTTTCTTTTTTCTCTATGAAGTTTTTAGGTATTCCCGTAGTGCACCGCATATATATATTTTTGGTTAATAATGAATTTTGCACTGCGGGGACGAGGCGAGTGGACTGCATTTTTTGTTCCATACTACACTGCATCTGTTTTTTCAAACTGCGGAACTCTCACCAAAAATCATACACACAAATCAAAAACGAACTGCATGATTCACACAACCACACTGCATGAAAAAAATACAAAATTCCCCAACGGGTTGTTTGGTTGGGGGCGTTGGAGGTAGGGGGCAGTAGCATGGGCGTTCCAACCGGCCTTAATGCGGACTGCACGAATGTTAGTGAGTTGCATGAATGGGACGAGTGCACTGCATTTAAAATTACATTTTTTGCATCAAAAGAATGTTATCTCCCACAAACATTCTTTGAATTTTTTTAACAAACAAATGAACAACACAAAACGAAAACAAAGTACTGCATGACAGAGCTAACCAAACTGCACGCGCACATTTTGTTTTGCGCCTTTGTCTATGGATGTCAATGATGCTCATACACACACATACATCCATTTGTTGTTTTACAGCCACACACATATACCAGCAGAATTGCTTTTGAGGGCCAGCAGAACACACATACACGAATGCTCGCGGGACGGCACATGCACGGACACTCGCCGAACTGCACACGCATGAGCTCCGAACCGCATGACGAGCATCTTCGAGCTGCACGGCCATGGTCGAACGACCAGATAGGAAGAGATGGCACTTGTCGGACTGCACACGCATGAGCCCTGAACCGCATGGCGAGCATCTCTGAGGGGGTGTGGGATTCATACCATGCGGAGGATCTTGGTGCAACAGTAGCCAGGAAGAGGTCAAAGGGGGTGAGGGATTCATACCATACAACACAACAGGAGGATCCCGCGGGATGTGGCCTGGCTGGCAGTGAGGATCCCGCAGGGATCCGTCGGAAGAACATGTGCCAATCCTGCAAACACCTGTTGCCGAAACTGCACATTGGTGAGCCACGAGCTGCACCCGCTAGAGATGTGGGTTGCGGCATACTCCGGCAGTGTGGACTACACCGTGGATGACAGCGCAACAGGTGGGGGACTTGCGGCGGTGGAGGAACCAATAGTGGGCTGCACGCCCGAGCCTAGGTAAACATTGTGTTCCCTGTCTCCTGTTACCATCAACCTCAGACGCTGTCACATCCCTAGTTCTGGTATGCTCTGAGCTAGCTAGTCACTTGTTGCATCATGTCTAAATTTCTTTTAAACTTGAAATGGGGATTGTTCAAACCCTGGCACTAAATCAATCCATCTAGGCTTGATTAAAATCTTTTTCAATAAACCCAAAATGTCCCTAAGAAAAGTTCATGATTTCTGGTTAAGGTGAAAACCTCTCCCAAAAATGATGAATATATTTTTAGGTCATCTTTGGATTTTTGAATTAACACAAAAGTATTTGAATTGGAGCCGTTTAAATGCTATATATATATATATATATATATATATATATATATATATATATATATATATATATATATATATATATATATATTAAATGGTCCAAATATTCTGAAGTTATTTGTGGAGCCCTAAAATAATTCAGTTAACCTCCAAAATAATTTTCAGAATTATCTAAAATGATTTAGTTCCTAAACTAAATCAGAACAAAGAAAAAAAATAGTAAAAGAAAAACAGGAAAAGGAAGAGGTTACCTGTGGCTTACCTGGCGCCCACTTGGCCCAGCGCTATGCGGCCCAGCCCACTGGCCTGTGCCAGTCTTCGTCGTCCTCCCGCTAGTCGGACAAGGCGCATGCCCGACGCACGCACGTGCTCTGCGTGCCACGTGAGCTGCCTGCCTGCCCTCCCCTGCCAGCGCGACGCCTCGAACGATCCCGCCACCGCCGTATTGATCGAGCTGGCCTCTCCAGTCCTCCCCCTCGCCTCTCCCTCACTCCCCACCACCCATGGCTGAAGCCGCCATGTACGCGCCGCCGTAGTTCTCGCGGCCATAGCCATCCCCGCGCCTCCCCGTGCTATCCCCACTGTCCGCCTCGACGCCGTGAAGCTGCCCCCTCAACAAGCGCAAGCCAGGACGCTTTGCCGTGTTGTCCCCGAACTCATCTTCAACCTCGGGCGCCGCCGATCACCCTCGTCGATTCGTCGTCCACAGCACGCCCCCGAGCTCGCCAGAGGCACCAACAGAACCGCTGTGAGCTCCAGCGTCTTCTCCCCTGCTCCCCGTGCTCGTCTGCATCCTCTAACTCCACAAGCCACCAGAGCCAAGAGCTCCTCGCCTCCGTTCATGAAGCGGTCGTGGCTAGTGCAAGCTCAGCTCGCCCCTGAGCACGTCATCATGCTCGGGCTGCTCCCAGGAGACGAACGCACCTACTAGCTCGCCTTCCCGTGCGTCGTAGCAAGTAGTCGGTCCTGCCCGAGCTCCGGTCACCGCTGATTTGGTCGCCGTCGTCGTCTCCGGCGACCATTTGGTCCCGTTCTGCCACCAATCGATGCGGACGAGGTCCAGAGCTCCAACGGTGCCACAGAGAAATGAACCATGGCCTGTGGTGCTATTCCGCGCATCGCCGCTATCTCGGCACCTCGTCAGCGACTAGACACCGGCCTAACCCCGATCAGGTTAGTGCTAACGGCCCACCCGTGCCACTGACATGCGGGACCAGCCCGCCTAATTAACCTAGGTTAGCTTAGTTAAATACTAATTAACCAAGTTAGTTAGTTTAGTCACTGAAGCGCGGGACCCACTGGTCAGTTTAACCCTGGCCACCCTGTTGACCCGCTGACGTCACTGTGACATAATGCTGAAGCAATAAAACATTTTCTGGATTTATTCTTTTACAGGAAATTCCAGAAAAATGCCTAAACTTCTAAAAATCATAGAAAATCAACCGTAACTCCAAATGAAATAAATTATATATGAAAAATTATCAGAAAAATCCAATCTATCCATTTATGCTACTTTCATGCATGTTCAACCAACTTATACCCCCTGTATAAGTGAAAACATGATAATGGCATTTTAAATACCCCTTATGGAGTTTGCATATGAACCCTTGGTTCATATGGACTTCATTTAAATAGTTGCTAGATGCATTAGTACAAATCATAGCATATTACCATGTCATGATCATGCATTATATTGTCGCAATTGCATTGATTGTGTTCTTCTCTATTGCCGGTGCTTGTCCCCTCTCGGTAGGCGTATCCCGACGATGAGTTTGATGACACCGATGAAGAGCTATAATATCTTCAGAAGTGCCAGGCAAGCAAAACCCCCTTGTTCATTCTGATACAATCCCACTCTCTCGCTCCTGCTCTCTTTTACTGCATTAGGACAACAACGATTCAACTGTTACATGATGCGGTAGTTGAACCCCTTTTTCCTCTGCATGACCTGTCATTGCCACAGTAAATAGATGAAACCCACTAGCATGAGTAGGAGTTGTTTGAGCCCTGATGTCCCTACTCATTCATGCTTGTTCGTCATGCCCGCTACTTCTTAGAGTTGAGTCAGGTCTGATTCATCGGGGATGAATTGGAATGGTGTTGAACATGTCCTATTGTGTGAGCTAAGTGTGTGAACACGATTTGGTAAAGGTAGCGGTGAGAGGCCATGTAGGAGTACATGGTGGGTTGTCTCATTGCAGCCGTTCTCAGGAACTGAGTTCTGTGTTTCTGATCCATGAACAGTTACTACCACACATTGGGTTCCGGTCACTCGGCCCCTCTCGGCTTATTAATCAATTCGATCTCTGTCCAGGAGTTGCAACTAGTTTCTGGTGTTTGTAGGTAGTGTTAGTAGTCTACCAAGTGGCACCCGATACAGGTGGGCTTGGGACAGACTAGGCACAGTGGCATGGTGTACCAAGTGGCACCCGGATGGTGGGCTTGGGAACCCTGCTCACATCGTTTGGGGCCGTGAGCGACACCTCGGCTGGATCTCCTTGCGGATGGAACCCGAATAGGCGATAAACCTGGACGAGAGACTTGTGTGGTTAGTCAGGTCGTGGCCGACTCCCTCGCCCGGCTTCCGCTTGAAGGTTGCCGAGGTACATGACGTGTACAGGGCGATAAGTGGCGAGAGCGTGTGTGAAGAAGTACACCCCTGGAGGGTTATCATTATCTATTCGAATAGTCGGATTCCTTGGATATGGAAACTTGGACCCCTTGCATAGTTCATAGACAAGTGGAAGTGGATACTCTAAAATACGCAAGATAAGCGTGAGTTCTATGGATGACGTTCTCGTAGGGAGACGGGAGCGGATCCATAGTGGAGTATTGATATGGTGAATATGTGGACTCGTGTGCGCCACCGCAAAAGAGTTACTTGCAGTCGTAGTTCAGGATAGCCACCGAGTCAAAGCTGGCTTGCTGCAGTTAAACTCCGCCACCCTCTTTGTTGATACTGATGCATATGTAGATAGTTCTGATGTAAGTCTTGCTGGGTACATTTGTATTCACGTTTGCTTATTTTATGTTTTTGCAGAGAGACTTCAGTCTCGCTAGTAGTTCCGTGTGTACTTCGACGTTTAGCTTGATACCTCAGCTACGATCTTGTGCCCTCGGCAGGGTCTGGTAGATTGTCAGGCTTCTCAACCTTTTTCATTTGTAGTTGTCTGTACTCAGACAAGTTAAGCTTCCACATGTGCTTGTTGCTTGTATGCTCTGTATGTTGGGTCATGAGACCCATGTTTGTAATATCTCGCTCCTCGGAGCCTAATGAATAAATACTTGAGTCGTAGAGTTATGTTGTGATGCCATGTTGTATTTACACATGTCGAGCATATTGTGTGTATGATTGAAATGCTTGGTATGTGTGGGATCCGACAACCTAGTTGTTTATCCTTGGTAGCCTCTCTTATGGGGAAATGTAGTCTTGTGCTTCCATGAGCCATAGTAGTCCACTACAGCCCGGTTCACCGGAGTCCTGCTAGCCCAGCACTACTACTCAGGACACTTGACTGGCCGGCATGTGTTTCACTTCGTTCCTGTGTCTGTCCCTTCGGGGAAATGTCACGCGGTGACATCCGGAGTCCTACCTAGCCTGCTATAGCCCGGGTTACCGGAGTTCTGTTAGCCCAGTGCTACAGCCCGGATTCACACGCTGCTGACTGACATGCTCAATGTTGATTCATGTATGCCTGTTCCCATAAGTTATTGCCACTTTGGGTTCACGACTAGTCATGTCGGCCCGGGTTCTCTGTCATATGGATGCTAGCGACACTATCATATATGTGAGCCAAAAGGCGCAAACGGTCCCGGGCCATGGTTAGGCGACACCCGTGGGAATACCGTGTGTGAGGCCGCAAAGTGATATGAGGTGTTACAGGCTAGATCGGTGTGACTTAGAATCGGGGTCCTGACAGCTTTGGTATCAGAGCCTGACTACCTGTAGGATTACCAAGCCAAACTGGTCGAAGTCGTGTCTAGAAATGCTTTAGTTATATAAGGGAATTGATTGTGGATGGGAACGTAAGGCTCTTTTTACTCCTTATCCTCATGACCTTCTGATCTGAGTCATCCTCTTCTCTTCTATGGGGATTAAGAACTAGGCCTTCTCATCTATCTATCAGGATGACGAGTTACTATGATAGAGACTTATAGGATTGATGGATTCAAGCCTCAGTTTAGTCTCTACTACTTCCGTGTGTTCATAATTGGTCTCAGAACTTTGATATTGTGATGTTGAGTGGTTATGCCACCATTTTGCAGGATGTCTCAAATCATTTTGAGCATTTACAACCGTTATGCTGTCCGAGTCATCCCAGGTCTCTGAATAGTCTGATGCACTTGCAAATCTTTCCTCCATGTTCCCGTTGTATTTTTGGCCAGATTAAGCACACTAATCGGTGTGTTGAGGTACCCCGTTGCCTTGACGTGTATGTTGGAGTTAGTATTATGACCCTAGGTGTCCTCGAGAATTTAGCAATGCTTTCGTATCCCCAGTGTGATGATTCTGGCCATCATTCTTGAAAGCATCCCGTGATGCCATTTAGTAGTACATATTCTATTTCTGGGTTCTTAAGCCCAAGATTCATCCTACTTGCTTCATGTTGATAGTGTTGCTAGTTCCTTTAGGATATTAGTAACCTTGCGATAGTCCTCGAGGTTTGTCGTATTTCCTTCTTCCAAATACCATGAAGTGCTTGTGGCAGAAGTTCCTTTGAACCAAAAGATCACAACCGGAGTGCTCTTGATGAGTTCTCCGTTCTACATTGTGACTCTGCCAATTCTACCTTTCTGCATGGGTTATCCAGAAGGAATATGTTGAACTCGTTCGGCATACTAATCTATGCATCCACAACTCAGAAAGTATATGTTTCCTTTGAGGTGTCCCCCTTCAGTTATACTCCGACCTTCATCTATCAATTGATAGTCAAGAGTATGTGAGCATTCGTTCATCGGTGCCTATCGTTCTTGTGGTCCATCAAGCCATTCTAGTTCAGAATGACTAGGAGAAACAAACTCCAGTACCGCATCCATTTCTAGGATTGGGTCAAAGCAGTTGTATTTCGCAGATCAAATGCAATCAAGCTATTGGTCTGTTCTTCCCTGAAGTATTATTCACTTTATGTCAGGAATGTCATGAGAATTGCACCTTCCCTTATGAACTCTTGACGTAGTGATACTTCTCGCCATCCTTATTCATTCCTCGGTGTCGTGTTGTCACAACCAGAATACCGACAAGTGAATTGTGATGTGTGAAATCCATACTCCTAGCTACCGTGTTGCTTGGTAGTTAATGGACGATAATCCCATTCTTAGTGTGTTGGTTATTGAATCATCATTCTAAGATAGATTGTGCTACCTAGTCCATTTTCCTGGTGCACTCCTCGATCAATGAGTTTGCATTATTTCAATCCCTCGCACTTTTGATCACATCATTTTTGCCTTAATGCTCCCGAGCTTAATAACATATCGGTGGTTCGTGATTTTCCGAATATGTTCTCGGAAGTGTTACCAGGTTGTCACCTGACCGCTATGTTGAGTTCGTGATCAAGTTGGTTTTCTTGTAAGCCACTCTTTCTCCAAGAATCCATGTTAGATACCTCTGGACTAATTAGTTAAGCTAAAACAACAACTTGGAGAGTTGGAAGAAAAAAGCTTAATCCACTTAGTTCACTCCAAAGGGGATATCTTGTGTGTGTGTGTGTGTTGGCAAGAGATTATATCTTCATCGATTGTTCCTCGTGATCGGTTGTTGAATCTATCATCTTGTCCAAACCTTGATTTGAGTGTGGGCTATCGCCAAATCAAGTTAGAACCAACAATATTCATAATGTTGTCTTACTCGTGGTTGTTCCTCGATCATACACCATTACATCCTTTGGTCTGACCAATACTATCACATTGTTCACATAATGGTGGAATTCCAGTGATATGGAAATTCCGATGAGTTGCTGTTGAGCCCATCAGCAGCATCTTGTCTCATCCATGATTCATGTTGAACATTGAGCTAGTGTTGGAACTTTTGTAAGCATTGCCTTCGTGTTCCGCTCATGAGGTATATGTTTGGGTGAAAGAAGTGACTTTCTCCAAGTTCACGTGCATTAGGTGTAAGTTGCCGCCATGAATTTGAGAAAGGTTTGTTTCTATTTCCTCTGGTACCATCCCAGGTCATTTATGCATGTGCAAATGTATTCTATGGTTTGGTAGATTAATTACCTCCACTCCATATGTATTCCCTAGCACACCAAGCCACTGATTGATTTGTTCAAGGAGAAGACATTCCTTCTTAAGAGCATGCCTTATGCAAGGACTTTGTTATCCTTGATGACGGTTCCCCACCAGAACTCGGTAGTGTTTTTATTAAAAGACTACTACGTGGTCATGCTTGTCTGGGACAACATGTTCACATGTGTTAGCAGAACCAGCTCATGTTTTGGAGCTTACTACCATAGTCCATTTTCCGAGAATCTCACAACGCCATCTCGTCGATTTGTGTTGCAAACTTTCATTTTCTTCTAGACTCGATGGGTCTGGAATATCCTGTTACCAACCAGATCTGAATCTCAGGCAGATATGATGGTTGGAACTTTTCCAAGATCTATGATGTAGGTCCCCGGCAAGGTCGATGTTCTAGCCGACACACCTAGCCAGAAGATCTATCATTGTAGTATCTTGATTGAGCTATTTAACCATCTTCTCCATGAGGATTTAGTGTGACTTATTCTTGAAGTTGTTCCTTAGGGATCCTTGTGCTCTCAGTTTCCTCGATGATTCTATAACCATTGGAACGTTGGAACACTCTCGACTGTTGAGTTCTTCCCCAGTCACCAGAATCATTCCCAGCATTTGCATTTTGTTCCCAACTTGCACCCGCCTTTGTCCCATTTCACCTATGGTCTGCCTTTTCAGTAATTGCTATTCGGGATCATCTTCAAAAGTGGGCTTACCATGGGTCCCATCCATTTTCGATGATAAGCAAAATCATCCATTGCGTTGTCTTCAACAAGGTAGTCCACATCATCCATCCTAGTCGGAGTATGCCATTCTTTCGAACCCCTTCCAACGATCGTTTGTGATTACCTCAGGCTGGTATAAAGAGTTTCAATGATCTTTGTATCAAAAGTAATTCTTTTTGCCACTTAAGGGAAATGCTCTACGAGTCACCTTTCCCTAAGGTGTCCCATTATGGAATCATGGCAATTACCACCTCGCTACTTTGAAACCATGCACCATCCTACTCCAGTGTGGAATTGTTGCCTACCAATTTGAACCCTTGTCATCTATTACCTCCCATCTCTCTCGATGTGTGTTTTGTGTCTCAGCCCAAGAGATGTTTCAACGTCTCACTCCATGAGTTGATCTTGAGTTGCTCGATCTTTGAGAAGATCGTTTCCTGTAGAGTTTCCTTCCGTCGTCATCGTGCTGGATGAAGATCTCGAAGACAAAGACGTCAAGACCAATGTGATGCAATATATCGGTATCTTCGAGAAGGACAGTTGGATCGAGAAGACTGTGATAGTTTTGTGACCTCTCTGTCTTCTTACTCGACTTCTTGAATCTCAGGACGAGATTCTTGTTTAGTGGGGGCGAGTTGTCACACACCTAGTTCTGGTATGCTCTGAGCTAGCTAGTCATTTGTTGCATCATGTCTAAATTTCTTTTAAACTTGAAATGGGGATTGTTCAAACCATAGCACTAAATCAATCCATCTAGGCTTGATTAAAATCTTTTTCAATAAACCCAAAATGTCCCTAAGAAAAGTTCATGATTTCTGGTTAAGGTGAAAACCTCTCCCAAAAATGATGAATATATTTTTAGGTCATCTTTGGATTTTGAATTAACACAAAAGTATTTGAATTTGAGCCATTTAAATGCTATATATATATATATATATTTTTAAATGGTCCAAATATTCTGAAGTTATTTGTGGAGCCCTGAAATAATTCAGTTAACCTCCAAAATAATTTTCAGAATTATCTAAAATGATTTAGTTCCTAAACTAAATCAGAACAAAGAAAACAAAATAGTAAAAGAAAACAGGAAAAGGAAGAGGTTACCTGTGGCTTACCTGGCGCCCACTTGGCCTAGCACTGTGCGGGCCAGGCCACTGGCCTGTGCCAGTTGTTGTCGTCCTCCCGCCAGTCGGACAGGGCGCGTGCCCGACGCGCGCGCGTGCTCCGCGTGCCACGCGAGCTGCCTACCTGCCCTCCCCTGCCAGCGCGACGCCTCGAACGATCCCGCCACCGCCGTATTGATCGAGCTGGCCTCTCTAGTCATCCCCCTCGCCTCTTCCTCACTCCCCTCCACCCATGGCCGAAGCCGCCATGGACGCGCCGCCGTAGTTCTCGCGGCCACAACCATCCTCGCGCCTCCCCGTGCTATCCCCACTGTCCGCCTCGACGCCGTGAAGCTACCCCCTCAACAAGCACAAGCCAGGACGCTCTGTCATGTTGTCCCCGACCTCATCTTCAACCTCGGGCGCCACCGATCGCCCTTGCCGATTCGTCATCCATAGCATGCCCCCGAGCTCCACCGTCTTCTCCCCTGCTCCCCGTGCTCGTCTGCATCCTCTAACTCCCCGAGCCACCAGAGCCGACAGCTCCTCGCCGCCGTTCATGAAGCGGTCGTGGCTAGTGCAAGCTCAGCTCGCCGCTGAGCACGTCATCGTGCTCGGGCTGCTCCCAGGAGACGAACGCACCTGCTAGCTCGCCTTCCCGTGCGTCGTAGCGAGTAGCCGGTCTTGCCCGAGCCCAACTGACTATCATGATATAGCGTGAGACTGGTCAACCACTCGATGACCTAGCGGAATCTTCGGGATTCCTCCGCCTTAACGAAGGGTCGTTTCCCAGCCAGGCATCTATGCGCCCCGAATTCGGATGAGCGCGGAGCCAACAGGGGCTATATAGTAGCCCCACTATCAAACTCCTCTGGCTAAGTGAAAGTGTTAAAGCATTATAGTCCGATTGCCTAGTTCTCTGTGCTATCACGTCCTTAATGGATCAAGACGTTGGATCAAGTGTGAACATGCGTCTTCTGCGAGCACCCCCGCATTACATGCGTGGGGGCTGAAGCCGACGACTGTCATCTTTCAGGTTATATACATATATACATAAACAGCCGCACAGGAGGTATTATAATTCTTTCAGGCACAAGTATAAAATAGCCTTTACAATTCAGTAAAACATTGTTTTTCAATGGGAATACATGTCATTAGAACATAATATTCTTCGAGCATTGCGCTTCTATTGAACGGGCGCCCTCAAGAACTTCTCGAAAGTAGTGCTTGGCTGGTACTCGGCTCTCGTCCGAATCTTGGGCTGCAATGGCGGTGGCCTCCATCTCCGCCCAGTATGTCTTCACACGGGCAAGGGCCATCCGCGCACCCTCTACGCACGCCGACCTCTTCATCGCCTTGATGTGCGGCACTGCACCAAGGAACTGCTGCACCAAATTAAAATAATTGTTCGGCTTTGGCCTTTACGGCCACAGATGATCCACAACAGACCTCATGGCGAGTCCGGACAACCTACTCAGCTCGGCCCATTCGGCCAACCGATCAGTCAATGGAAGAGGACGCTCTAGAACGTTAAATTGTGACCATAACAGCTTTTCCACTTCGTGATATTTTTGATCTCAGAAGTATTCGGCCGCATCGGCAGCACTCGCCGCTAAGTCCAGATATGCATCCGCAGAACTCCACAGCCGGTCCAAAGGGGCGTACCTAGGATCTCCGAACTTCATCCATAGCATAAAGGGCTTTGCAGCCACGATATCCCCGGCTTGACGCAGCTCCTCCTTCATCGCTCTCATTGTAGAGCGGGTGTCTTTGGTCGCCATCGTGGCCTTCTCCAGGTCTGTCCTCTTCGCTCGATCTTCCTTTTCAAGAAGCTTGTAACGGTCAGCGGCATTCTTCAATTCCACAGCCATCCTGGCTATCTCCTCCTTGCTTTGGCAGTGAGCATCCTGTTCGGCTTTCAGCTCCTTAACTGCCTTTAGGGCAGCCGCATCGCTTTTCCTAGCTTGTTCTTTGGCTCGGGAAAGTTCCGCCCGAAGGTTCTCCACGGCCGCAGCTCCATCTGCATTCACACACTTATTATAGATACTGGCATCATGCTCCTCTTCCATGTGTCGCCGGAGGAATCACATACCCTGTCCCTCGTCAAGCCCCTTGTTGACAAGTACGATGTCAGCATCTGCCACGTCAAGCTGCCGCTTTAGCTCGGCAAACTCATTAGTCCGGCTGGCCACCGGACCCTCCGCCACCTGCATATTAAGGCGGCACGATTATTCCTAGGACTATGATCCTCTGTGCACCGTCGTCTTCGACAGCACCCAGAGTCTCAGGGGCTACTATCTACACAGGGCATGTCTAAAAATGTGTGGTACTGTCAAAAATGTGCATCATTTCGCATACCTCAAAACCCGTCAGTAGACTCATAAAGGCTTCGTGCAACCCGCTTTCGATGGACGAAATCCTTTCAATCACCGTACCCATCAACGTGCGGTGCTCTTCTAAGATAGCCGCTCGCTCTAGCAGATCCCTCAGTATGTCCGACCGCACACCAGACGGTGTCGGACTCTTTCGATTGCTCTCTTCAAGAGCCGGATACTGAGGACTTCGGGTGGCCATAGGATTGCCTTCTGACCTTGCCGGATCAGGAGAAACCCTCCGCGACAACACCTCGGGGTCGCCTGCCTCATGAGGCGGTATGGCAGGGGGAGGCGTTTCACTCTCCATCATCTCTGGAAGAAGATCCCCTGAAGACGAGCTCTGCTGAGAAGGGCTAAGATCCGAACTGCAAGATAAATGCTTCGGTTATTTTCCTCAGAAGTAAAGCAAGGTATTTTCATTATTAAGTACCCTTTTACTTACAGCTTGGTGGAGGGCTGATCCCCTTGAGGGCATAGGGCGGCCGGGGTAGCCCCCGGGGTAGGACCCTCCAGCGAAGATTTCTTCCCCCGTTTGGAGACCATTGTCTGCGGGTCCTCGGAGGTGGTCCTCTTCCTTCCCTAGGGAGAGGAAGTTTCAGTCCCTCCTCCCCGGCTAACCTCCTTCGCGGAGGCGCTTGCCTCCTTGTTCCCCCCTTTATCTTCTCCTAAGGGTGCTTGATAAGGCGCGATCTCCAGCATCCTAGTTAGCACGGGATTTGGTGAGGTCTCAGGGAGGGGGGCCGGACACCTGATCAACTTTGCCTTCGCTATCCAATCCTGGTTAAAGAGCGGCTTTTTTAGGGAGATGTTGTGATAAATAAACGGATAGTGTGTTCGGATGCGGGGCTACTTACTTGGGTATCTGGGCGATTGCAGCTTAGACCTGCATCCTCAGTGATGTCCAGACACATTATTTGTGGTCCGAAGAACAATTTGTACATCTCCTTGGGCGTCATGCCGAGGAAGTGTTGGATAGCTCGTGGTCCCTCCGGGTTGAACTCCCACATGCGGAGGGGACGGTGTTTGCAAGGCTGCACTCAACGAACTAGCATAACTTGCACTACCATAACCAGACTGAAATCTCTCTCAAAGAGATCTCGGATATGGCTTTGCAGTATTGGCACGTCCTTGGCTGGACCCCAGCTCAGCCCCCTACTGATCCATGGCATCAGTTGTGGTGGGGGGCCTGAGCGAAAGGTGGGGGCAGCTACCCACTTGGCACTTCGGGGAGCTGTGATGTAGAACCACTCCCGCTGCCACAATCTGGACACCTCTAGGAAGCTACTCTCAGGCCATGGAGCGTCAGCGATTTTGCTTATTGAAGCGCCTCCGCACGCTGCGTGCTGCCCCTCGATCATCTTCGGCTTCACATCGAAGGTCTTGAGCCACAAGCCGAAGTGAGGGGTAATGCGGAGGAAGGCCTCACATATGACAATAAATGAGGAAATGTGAAGAAGGGAATCCGGGGCTAGATCGTGAAAATCTAGCCCATAATAGAACATAAGACCCCTAACAAAGGGATCCAGAGTGAGGCCTAGTCCTCAGGGGAAGTGGGAGACGAACACGACGCTCTCGTTGGTTTCGGGAGTAGGGACGACTTGCCCTTGGGCAGGCAGCCGATGCGAAATTTTGGCGGTCAGATATCTGGCCTCTCTCAACTTCTTGATGTCCTCCTCCGTGACGGAGGAAGGCATCCACCGACCTTGAAGGTTGGATCCGGACATAGTTGAAGGTACGAAGTGCCTAAACCTGAGCTTTGGGTGTTGGAACTCGAGGCGGGAGGCGGATTCGATTAAGATCGAGAGGAAAAAGCCTTGTCCCCTTTATAAAGAGGGTGAATATCAAGTGTCCTCCTCGTGACCGTTTGGGACTTGCCTAAGATCTAGGAGTCCTACCCATAGGCATGGTTGGGTTACCCACGTCCGTATTGATGAGAATCCCGTGATAAAGGGGACACGATCTCTGCTTCGACAAGACGTGCCAAGGAAATTGCCTCGCGAAACACGCTGAGATGGGTTATGAAAAACGATTCGAATAAAGACCTGGCTGTGGTGTGATGTCACACTATGGGGTACGTCAGCAGATTAGATTTGTGGAAATATTATTCTCTCTACGGTGGTATGTGGAACTCGTTTTGCAGAGCTGGACACGATCCTCGTGTTCAAAATCTTCTATGAAGTATTCGGAGGAGGAACCTGCCTTGCAATGCCGAAGACAATCTACATGCCGGACATCGTCATTGAAGCCTGGTTCAGGGGCTACTGAGGGAGTCCTGGATTAGGGGGTATCCGGACAGCCGGACTATATCCTTTGGCCGGATTGTTCGACTATGAAGATACAAGATTGAAGACTTCGTCCCATGTCTGGATGGGACTCTCCTTGGCGTGGAAGGCAAGCTTGGCAATACGGATATGTAGATCTCCTTACTTGTAACCGACTCTGTGTAACCCTAGCCCCCTCGAGTGTCTATATAAACCGTAGGGTTTTGTCAGGACCCCGACTCGATGCCACATAGGTCTAGCATGTAACACCTCATATCACTTTGCGGCCTCACGCACGGTATTCCCACGGGTGTCGCCTTACCTTTGCCCGGGACCGTTTGCGCCTTTTGGCACACGTATATGATAGTGTTGCTAGTACCCATATGATAAGGAGCCCGGGCTGACATGGCTAGTCGTAAACCCAAAGTGGCACAGACTTACAGGGACAGGCATCCATGACCCAGCAACGAACGTGTCGGTCATCAGCAAGTGGGTCCGGGCTGTAGCACTGGGCTAGCAGGACTCCGGTAAACCGGGCTGTAGCGGGCTAACAGGACTCCGGTACTCAATGCGTGACATTTCCCCGAAGGGACAGACACAGGAACGAAGAAGGACACATGCCGGCCAGCCTAAGTGTTCCAGAGCAGTAGCAAGCTACCATGGCTCAGTGGTAACACTAGGAGACATTTCCCGGTAAGAGAGGCTGCTAAGGATAAACAACTAGATAGTCAGATCCCACACATACCAAGCATTTCAATCATACACACAATATGCTCGATATGTGCAAATACAACAAGGCATCACAACATGACTCTATGACACAAGTACTTTATTTAAGGCTCAGAGAGCCATACATAACATACACAAAGGTACGGGTCACACGACCCAGCATTCAAGTCATACAGTCATACAAACCAGCAGCGGAAGTAACTTGTCTGGGTACAGACAAGTAGTAAAATAAAAGAGGCTTGGAAAGCCTAGCTATACTACGTGGTCCTTCACAAGCTCAGGATCACCACCTGGGCCTTAGCCTACTCATTGATGTCAACGTCTACGTAGAACCCATCAGAAGGGGTTGCAGCGTCTTCTGTAAAAAATGTAAATTATAGCAACATGAGTACAAAGGTACTCAGCAAGACTTACATCAGATCCTACATACATGCATATTATCAAGAAGGGTTGGTGGAGTTGTTGCAGCAAGCCAGCTTTGACTCTTGGCTAGGCTAACCTACGAGACTCCAACTTGAAATGGTTTTGCGTACACGAGTCCACTACTCACCAATTCAATACACTACCGAGGATCCACCTCCGTCTTCCTACGGAAGAGCCATCCTCGGCACTCACACTTATCTTGAGGCTTTTAGTAGTTTCCATTTACTTGTCTATGAACTGTATAGGCAACCAAGTAGTCCTTTACCGCGGACGCGGCTATTCGAATAGATCATGATAACCCTGCAGGGGTGTACTTCTTCATACACGCTCTCACCACTTACCGTCGTTTACACGACATGTACTCGGCAACCTTCAAGCGGAAGCCCAACGTGGGTGTTGGCCACGACCTACCTAATCACCTAAGCCTCCAGTCCAGGTTTATCGCCTATCCAGGTTCCATCCGTAGGGAGTCCGGCCGAGGTTTCCCATACGGCCCCGAACGATGTGAACAGGGTTCCCGAGATACCTAACGGGTATTCGGTACACCCGGCCACGTACCTACCGCATCACAGCCCACCCCTACGGTCAGCGCTGTCCACGGCCTCCAGTAGGCTACAAACACCAGAAACTACTTGCAACTCCTGGACGGAGAACTAGGGTGAATAAGAAGCCGAGAGGGTCCATTGGTTTCGGGCCCAATGCATGGTAGTAGCTGATTCTTAAATCACACATACAGATCTCAGTGCTTAAGGTCGGCTTCAATGAAACAACCCACCATGTACTCCTACATGGCCTCTCATCGATACCTTTACCAATCGTGTTCACCACACCACTCTCATTACCGACATAAACATTTCACTCTAGCCCATCACCCAGATGAACCAGACCTGACACGACTCTAAGCATAGCAGGCATAGCAAGGTAGGAACAACACATACATATGGCTCAGACAACTCCTACACATGCTAGTGGGTTTCATCTAGTTACTGTGGCAATGACAGGTCATGCAGAGGAAATGGTTCAACTACCGTAGCACACAGCAGTTTGAAACGCGTTGTCTTAATGCAGTAAAAGAGAGCAGGAGCGAGAACATGGGATTGTATCGATATGATCAAATGGTTGGTTGCTTGCCTGACGGGTCGGTGCACTGGTATTGCTCTTCGTCGGGGTTATCACGGTACTCCTCGGAGGCAGAACCTGTCGCAAAGTACACCGATACACAACCATCACCAAACAATGTGCAACAATATGATGCATGCATGAAACATGGCAATATGAGTGTGTTGGGCTAATGCAACTAAAGCCAGAAGGGTTTGAACAAATTTGAATCAAAGATTCAAATTTCAAACTCAAACATGGCCTTTTAAAGTGCTTTTCCTTGTTCTGCTTAAAACATCAATTTAACTTGTTTGATCATGCATGAAAATAGTACAGATGGATAGATTGGATTTTTCTGATCATTTTTCATATATAATTTGTCCAATTTGGAGTTACAGAATAAAAGTTATGAATTTTTGAAGTTTAAATAATATTCTGGAATTTCCTGATTTAATTTAAATCCAGAAATATGATTATTGCGCCAGCATGACGTCAGCATGACGTCAGTGGTCAACTGCGGCTGGCTGAGGTCAAACCTGACGTGTGGGGCCCACACGTCAGTGACAGGGGGGTTAAACAGAGTTAAATTAATCCTAATTACTAATTAGGGGCGCTGGGGCCCACTGGTCAGTGTCAGGGGGTTAACTAACAGTGGTTAGCGCTAATCCTAATTAGCTACAGGGCTGGGCCCACCTGTCAGGGACTCAGGGGGGTCCTGCCGTGGTCAAAGTGGGTCAAACCCACCGGCGACGTGACGCCGGCGAGGCCCGAGACGGCGGCGCGATGCGGGATCGCGCTACAGGGCACGGGCGAGGCTGTGCTTGGGCCGGCCAGCTGGATGGGCTGCACAGGGAGGAGCCCAGGTAAGCTTCTCCCTTTTATTTCTTTTCTGTTTTCTAATTTCTGACATTTGTTTTGATTTAAATAATATATTAAATCATTTATTTAACTTATGCCAATTTTTGCAGGGGCTAGATATATTATTCCAGAGCTCCTTTAGAAATGGCATAATATTTGGACCATATTTCATATATATAGAAATATATTTCCAATGCAAATATTTATGCCTTAATTCCAAATGCCCAAAATAAATGTCCATGAGCCACTAAAAATATTGGTTTGATTTTTATCTCTGTCCAATATTTTCAGAGAGCAACATGAGCATTTTCTTGGACCCTTTTGGAGAAATTTTTATTTGGATCATTTTCAAAATGATTCTGAGGGTTTCACAGATCCCCATTTCAAGTTAAATGGAATTTTAAACATGATGCACACACTCTAATGCATGACTAGCTAGGGTGTGACAACTCACCCCACTCAAAAGAATCTCGTCCCGAGATTTGGGTTCCTCCGGGAAGAAGGCGGGATACTCAAGTCGAAGACGATCCTCCCTTTCCCAGGTTGCTTCATCCTCAGAATGGTGCGACCATTGTACTTTGAGGAACTTGATGTTCTGACGTCGGGTGATACGCTCGGCCTGATCGAGGATACGAATGGGGTACTCTCGATATGTAAGATTATCTTGGAGATCAAGCGTTTCGTGGTCCACTCCACGGATAGGATCCGAGAAGCAACGCCTGAGTTGAGAAACGTGGAAGACATCGTGGACTCTGGAGAGGTGCGGAGGTAGTTCCAACTGGTAGGCAACTTCTCCTCGTTTGGCGAGAATGCGAAAAGGTCCAATGTAACGAGGAGCCAATTTGCCTTTGATACCGAAACGATGGGTTCCCTTCAGAGGGGTGACCCGAAGATAAGCCTTCTCGTCAACCTCGAAAGTCATAGCCTTATGTTTTCGGTCATATTGACTCTTTTGACGAGATTGGGCTATTTTCAACTTTTCACGAACGATACGAACTTGTTCTTCTGCTTCCTGAATCATATCCGGGCCAAAGAATTGTCTTTCCCCGGTCTCTGACCAGTTAAGGGGTGTTCGACACCGTCGTCCATAGAGAACTTCAAAAGGGGCTTTACCCAAGCTAGATTGATAGCTGTTGTTGTAAGCGAATTCGGCAAATGGAAGGCACTTCTCCCAGTCCATTCCGAATGAGATAACAGAGGCTCGAAGCATGTCTTCTAGAATCTGGTTGACGCGTTCCACTTGACCACTCGACTGAGGGTGGAAGGCGGTGCTAAAGGAGAGACGAGTTCCCATAGCATTTTGGAAACTTTCCCAAAATCGAGAGGTGAAAAGACTTCCTCGATCTGAGTTAATTTCCAAAGGAACACCATGGAGGGACACTATTCGGGAGATGTATAAGTCTGCCAGCTGACTAGCGGTTATACTCTCACGAACAGGTAAGAAATGGGCTACTTTGGAAAGGCGATCGACCACGACGAAAATAGCATTATTCCCTCTCTTGGTCCTGGGAAAACCGGTAATGAAATCCATACCAATTTTATCCCATTTCCATTCAGGAATAGCTAGGGGTTGAAGGGTGCCAGCAGGCCGTTGATGCTCTGCTTTTACACGACGACAGACGTCGCAATTAGCAATATACTGAGCAATTTCTCTCTTCATCCTAGTCCACCAGAACCTCTGGCGTAGGTCCTGATACATCTTAGTACTACCGGGATGAATGGTGAGAGGAGATTCATGAGCCTCCTTAAGGATCAATCGCCTCAGGTTTCGCACTTTGGGAACCACTAGTCGATTCCCGAAGTATACGACCCCTTGATCATTAATGGAGAAACAATTCGCAATTCCTTTCTTGATGTTTCTCTTGATGCGGGAGATTCCCGGATCTACCTTCTGTGCCTTGACGATCTGGTCCATAAGGGTAGGTTTCGCCACCAAGGTGGAAAGAAAACCTTGAGGAACAATGTGAAGGTTAAGCTTCCGAAATTCCTCATGGAGAAGCGGTTGACTTTGTTGTAACATTAGGTTGTTACAATAAGATTTACGACTTAGCGCATCAGCCATGACGTTGGCTTTCCCTGGGGTGTAAGTTATTCCTAAGTCGAAATCTGTGATCAACTCAACCCAACGTCTTTGCCTGAGATTCAAATCCGGTTGGGTGAAAATGTACTTCAGACTTTGGTGATCAGTGAATATTTCGCAACGGTTACCGAGGAGGTAATGTCGCCAGGTCTTAAGTGCATAGACTACGGCTGCAAGCTCTAGATCATGAGTAGGATAATTCTCCTCATGTGGGTGCAATTGTCGTGAAGCGTAAGCAATTACATGTCGATCTTGCATGAGAATGCAACCTAATCCTTGTCGCGAGGCGTCGCAGTAGATAACAAAGTATTTAGAGAAGTCTGGCGGTACCAGCACGGAAGCAGAAGTCAGGCGTCTTTTCAGTTCCTGAAAGCTATGCTCACATTGTGGAGTCCATTCGAACTTTTTATCTTTCTTGAGGAGTTCGGTTAGAGGTTTAGCAACTTTGGAGAAGTTCTCGACAAAGCGACGACAATAGCTCGCTAAGCCCAGAAAACTCCGAACTTGCTTGACCGATTCAGGTGGAGTCCAATTAAGGACGGCTTGAACTCGCTCAGGGTTAACAGCAATACCTTTACCAGATATTACATGACCCAGATAGGTCACTTCTGACAACCAAAATTCACATTTAGAGAATTTGGCATAAAGACGATGCTCTCGAAGTTTCTTCAACACTAGCCTTAGATGTTCGGCATGTTCTTCCTCGTTCTTGGAGTAGATGAGTATATCATCGAGATAAACCACGACGAATTTATCCAAATACTCCATGAAGATTGAGTTCATTAACCGAGAAAAGGTGGCTGGAGCGTTGGTTAAACCGAAGGACATGACGATGTACTCGTATTGGCCATAACGAGTAACAAAGGCCGTTTTAGGAATGTCCCCGTTTCTGATTTTGATTTGATGGTAGCCCAACCTCAAATCCATCTTGGAGAAGACTGAGGATCCAGCGAGCTGATCATACAGGTCGTTGATCCTGGGGAGCGGATATTTGTTCTTGATTGTGACCAAATTGACAGGTCGATAATCTACAACCATCCGGTCCGTACCATCCTTATTCTTGACGAATAGGATGGGGCAAGCCCACGGAGATGAACTAGGTCGGATGAAACCCTTTTTCAAGGACTCATCGAGTTGTTTCTTAAGCTCGGCTAGTTCTAGTGGTGCCATCTTATAGGGTCTTCTAGCAATCGGAACGGTTCCTGGAATGAGGTCTATTACGAACTCAACATCCCTGTCAGGTGGAACACCTGGCAATTCCTCTGGGAAGACATCCGGGAAGTCACGGACTACCGGAACGTCCTCAAGGTCTGGCAAAGGGCTGGCGTTAAGAGAATATAATTGTCGCTTGGCTAATCGGGTCAAGACATTGACTATCTTCCCCGAAGGATGGGTGAGTTGAACAGTCCTAGAGAAGCAATCAATTTTGGCATGATGAGCTGACATCCAGTCCATACCCAAGATGATATTAATATCTAAAGATTTGAGAGCTATCAAAGATGCAAGGAAAACAAGTCTGTCGACTTGGATTTCATTTCCATAACTTACCCTGGAGGTTTGCCATCTAGAACCGGGAGTAGAAATTTCCATAGTGGATGGCATGTCACAGAATGCGGTGTTATGCAAACGAGCATAGTTCTCGGATATAAATGAATGAGAGGCTCCTGTATCGAAAAGAACAGATGCTGGGTGGCAATTAACAAGGAGCGTACCGAGAACGACGTTGGGATCCTCTTGAGCTTCTTCGGCAGAGATACAGTTGACATGGCCACGTGTAGAGGTGGCCGGCTTGGCGTGGAACACTTTCCCTGTCGGCTTGCCACGGCCAACAGCTTTAGCAGGTTGGTTGGGGTTGGTCTGGGGACACTCACGCATATAGTGGCCAGATTCCCCACACTTGGAACAAGTCACGGAACTGGTACGTGGAGGAGCATTTTTGGTTGGACCACCATAGGGCTTGGCTGGTGCAGACTGTTGAACGGGGCGAGGCGCCTGGAAGGATGGCCTCGGTGTAAACCTGGGTGGCAGGGCAGTGTTGGGCACCCACACGCGGCGCTTCTGAGGACCAGCACCGGATGAGGAACCCATGTCACGGCCATGCTTGCGTGTTGCGTCATAATCAGTCTGACCAGTCTCAGCACTGATGACCTTGTTAACAAGTTTCTGAAAGGATGTGCACTCATGCAGACGGAGGTCGCGGCGAAGCTCAGGACTAAGCCCCTTACGGAACCTTGCTTGCTTCTTGGCATCGGTAGAAACTTCCTCAGTGGCATATCGTGCGAGGTTACCGAACTCCCTGCTGTAAGCATCCACAGAGAGTCGGCCCTGAGTGAAACTGCAAAATTCCTCACGTTTACGGTCCATGAGACCCTCCGGAATGTGATGTTCACGGAAAGCCTCGCTAAATTCAGCCCAAGTAGTGACATGGCCCGCTGGGCGCATAGCTCCATAATTCTCCCACCATAGACTGGCGGGGCCTTCAAGATGATATGCAGCAAAGGTGACCTTGTCAGCCTCAGCTACTAGCGCGGAACGCAGCTTGTGAGAGATACTGCGAAGCCAGTCATCAGCGTCAAGAGGCTCGACGGAGTGGTGGAACGTGGGTGGATGTAACTTGATGAAATCACTGAGTGACACCACGTTAGTCCTCTGATGGTGTGCTGTGTTCTGTTCAATACGCTCCAACAAACGGTTGGTCTCCCGCTTGTTTCTTTCGGCTTCCATCATAACCTCGGCTAGGGAAGGAGGATGAGGCAGATTTGCATTCCTGACTTCACTGCCTTCGGCCTGCTCTTGAGGAGCAGGGTTAGTGCGCGTGTTGACCATCCTAGGTAAACAAGACAATGATTTAGTCAAAATGATAAAATTCCGACATAGGATACATAATGTAAGGAATAACTCGGAATGCAAGATGATCATCCGTATGACATGGTAGATACAGAAACTGCTTCTTTATTCCATCGTCATACACACCATACAGGGTTTAGTACAAGACCAAACAAGGTACTATTACGGTGAAAAGAGGATTACATCTCATCGGAGGCATTCCAAGATCCTATACATTATTTTTCTATACCTCCGGAAGGCGATACAAACTAGGTCATATCCCACGAGTCACGCAGGACGATAGACGACACAGCTAACACGAACTAGTGATACTACCACTAACTCAGACCGATCCGTAGTAGTCCTCGTAGAAGTCACCTCCATAGCCTGGAAGCTCAACATGATCATCCGGAAACAGACGATCTCGCGGAGCTTGTGGACCATAGGGGCTAGGATGAGGTCTTGGACCAACAGACGGTGGCCTGCGGGGACCGCGAGGTGGGGTGATGCCTCCTACATCACGCCAACCCATCACATCTGGCAGAGCAGATCTCATAGGATAGAGATCGTGCATATCCGAATATCCAGCTTGCACCGCCGGTGCAAACCGAGTCAATGTGGCCCAATGGTCAGCACGGGTATTGAAGAGCTCTAATCTCAAGGCCCGATTTTCACGGTCCTTATCCTCGAGCATCTCAGCAGTGGTGCGAGTCCGTGAATCCTCCTGAGTGGGGTCAGCATAGATAGCCTGAAGATACCCTTGTGCTCCCGGAAGTGATCCTGGCATATACCGGAAATCAGAGTCCCGAAATAGACCAGACCTGACTCGCATGATGGTCATCATAGAGTAGGCGGCGTCCTGCACAGCCATCTCAATAGTAACCCCGAGTCCATAGGAGCAGTGAAGGGGCTCGGTGGATCCAGGATAAGATGGAAATATCCTGACAGTGCAGAGATAGTGGCTTTGATTAAAGTCTCGAAATTGCTCTTCGACCGTGTACTCAGGATACCAACGGTATCCAGCCTCAGTCATTACCCTGACCAACATGGCGGTATGACCGGGTACATCTAGGCATCGAGTCAGGCGAACCACTTGATTGAGGTCGCGAGTGGCCATCTGAAAGCACAATCATAATGCAAAGGCATTAGAATTCCTAGCAAAATTTCGGCAGCATAACAGCTGTAAATGCTCAAGAAGGATTTTGAGACATTTGACAAAGGATTTCATACACACTCAACATCATCATATCAAAGTTCTGAGTCCATCCTAACAACATAATGTGGTAGTAGAACTGAACTAGACTTGTATCCATCAAACCTATAAGGTACTACTAATTAGTAACACGTGATCCTGATAGAGAGAATAGATCCTAATTCCTTAACCCCCGGTGGAAGAATAGACTGACTCAGATCAGAATGTCATAAGATAAAGGAGTAAAAAGAGCCTTACGTTCCAACCCACAAACAATTCCCCTACATATAACTAAAGAATTTCTAGACTCAACATCGACCAGTTTGGCTTGGAGAACCTACAGGCAGTCCGGCTCTGATGCCAACGCTGTCAGGACCCCGACTCGATGCCACATAGGTCTAGCATGTAACACCTCATATCACTTTGCGGCCTCACGCATGGTATTCCCACGGGTGTCGCCTTACCTTTGCCCGGGACCGTTTGCGCCTTTTGGCACACGTATATGATAGTGTCGCTAGTACCCATATGATAAGGAGCCCGGGCTGACATGGCTAGTCGTAAACCCAAAGTGGCACAGACTTACAGGGACAGGCATCCATGACCCAGCAACGAACGTGTCGGTCATCAGCAAGTGGGTCCGGGCTGTAGCACTGGGCTAGCAGGACTCCGGTAAACCGGGCTGTAGCGGGCTAACAGGACTCCGGTACTCAACGCGTGACATTTCCCCGAAGGGACAGACACAGGAACGAAGAAGGACACATGCCGGCCAGCCTAAGTGTTCCAGAGCAGTAGCAAGCTACCATGGCTCAGTGGTAACACTAGGAGACATTTCCCGGTAAGAGAGGCTACTAAGGATAAACAACTAGATAGTCAGATCCCACACATACCAAGCATTTCAATCATACACACAATATGCTCGATATGTGCAAATACAACAAGGCATCACAACATGACTCTATGACACAAGTACTTTATTTAAGGCTCAGAGAGCCATACATAACATACACAAAGGTACGGGTCACACGACCCAGCATTCAAGTCATACAGTCATACAAACCAGCAGCGGAAGTAACTTGTCTGGGTACAGACAAGTAGTAAAATGAAAGAGGCTTGGAAAGCCTAGCTATACTACGTGGTCCTTCACAAGCTCAGGATCACCACTTGGGCCTTAGCCTACTCATTGATGTCAACGTCTACGTAGAACCCATCAGAAGGGGTTGCAGCGTCTTCTGTAAAAAATGTAAATTATAGCAACATGAGTACAAAGGTACTCAGCAAGACTTACATCAGATCCTACATACATGCATATTATCAAGAAGGGTTGGTGGAGTTGTTGCAGCAAGCCAGCTTTGACTCTTGGCTAGGCTAACCTACGAGACTCCAACTTGAAATGGTTTTGCGTACATGAGTCCACTACTCACCAATTCAATACACTACCGAGGATCCACCTCCGTCTTCCTACGGAAGAGCCATCCTCGGCACTCACACTTATCTTGAGGCTTTTAGTAGTTTCCATTTACTTGTCTATGAACTGTATAGGCAACCAAGTAGTCCTTTACCACGGACGCGGCTATTCGAATAGATCATGATAACCCTGCAGGGGTGTACTTCTTCATACACGCTCTCACCACTTACCGTCGTTTACACGACATGTACTCGGCAACCTTCAAGCGGAAGCCCAACGTGGGTGTCGGCCACGACCTACCTAATCACCTAAGCCTCCAGTCCAGGTTTATCGCCTATCCAGGTTCCATCCGTAGGGAGTCCGGCCGAGGTTTCCCATACGGCCCCGAACGATGTGAACAGGGTTCCCGAGATACCTAACGGGTATTCGGTACACCCGGCCACGTACCTACTGCATCACAGCCCACCCCTACGGTCAGCGCTGTCCACGGCCTCCAGTAGGCTACAAACACCAGAAACTACTTGCAACTCCTGGACGGAGAACTAGGGTGAATAAGAAGCCGAGAGGGTCCATTGGTTTCGGGCCCAATGCATGGTAGTAGCTGATTCTTAAATCACACATACAGATCTCAGTGCTTAAGGTCGGCTTCAATGAAACAACCCACCATGTACTCCTACATGGCCTCTCATCGATACCTTTACCAAATCGTGTTCACCGCACCACTCTCATTACCGACATAATCATTTCACTCTAGCCCATCACCCAGATGAACCAGACCTGACACGACTCTAAGCATAGCAGGCATAGCAAGGTAGGAACAACACATACATATGGCTCAATCAACTCCTACACATGCTAGTGAGTTTCATCTAGTTACTGTGGCAATGACAGGTCATGCAGAGGAAGTGGGTTCAACTACCGTAGCACACAGCAGTTTGAAACGCGTTGTCTTAATGCAGTAAAAGAGAGCAGGAGCGAGAACATGGGATTGTATCGATATGATCAAATGGTTGGTTGCTTGCCTGATGGTTCGATGCACTGATACGGTTCTTCGTTAGGGTAATCACGGTACTCCTCGGAGGCAGAACCTGCCGCAAAGAACACCGATACACAACCATCACCAAACAATGTGCAACAATATGATGCATGCATGAAACATAGCAATATGAGTGTGTTGGGCTAATGCAACTAAGACCAGAAGGGTTTGAACCAATTTGAATCAAAGATTCAATTTTCAAACTCAAACATGGCCCTTTAAAGTGTTTTTCCTTGTTCTGTATTAAACATCAGGTTAACTTGTTTAATCATGCATGAAAATAGTACAGATGGATAGATTGGATTTTTCTGATCATTTTTCATATATAATTTGTCTGGTTTGGAGTTACAGAATAAAAGTTATGAATTTTTAAAGTTTAAACTATATTCTGGAATTTCCTATATTAGATTAATTCCAGCAAATCAATTATTGCGTCAGCCTGACGTCAGTGTGATGTCAGCAGGTCAATGGGACACGTCCGGGTCAAACCTGACAGTGGGTCCCGCGTGTCTGTGTGATTAGATTAATTAAAGTTTAATTAAAACTAAACCTGTTTAATTAACAGGGCTGGGCCCCACCTGTCATTGACTCAGGGGAGTCAACCAGGGCCCACCCATGGTCAAACCCGGGTCGGCTGCACCGGCGTTTAGCCGCCGGCGAGCCCGACGCGGCGGCGGAAGTGGTTTTTGCCGTTCCGGCAACCAAACGAGCCGCGGAGGCCACCGGAGAGGAGCTGAGGTCGAGCCGCAGCTCTTGGTGGAGTCCGTTGGGGTCGGGGTGGCCGGAGTTGGCGCCGGCGACGACTTTGGCGGCCACCGGAGTTCGGCCAAAGTCGAACTTGTCGCTAGGGGGATCGGTGAGGTGCGGGGAGTAGCTAGTTAGGTGCTACGTGACGCGGTGAGCATGATGGACACCGTGGAGTGGCCGGAGGGTGACCGGGAGCACGTCGGCGACGAGATCCACGGCGGTGGGTGCGGTTGAGCTCCGGGAGGTTGCTACACGGCTCGGGAGCAAGAAAAGAAGGGGGGGAGATGGCTAAGCTCATAGTGAGTGCGACGAAGCCCTTGGTGCGGCCGGGGATGGACCGGAGCGACGACGGCGTTGAAGGGGATCTCCGGCGATGGCGGTTCGGGCGAGGTCGTTGCGGTGGACTCGGGCGTTGCGAGCGCTCGGGGCTCGGCTTGCTCGATGGAGTGGACAGCGGCGGAGCTCCTGGACACGATGAGAGGACGCACGGGCGGCGGGGAGCACGGCTACGACGAAGGCACGGCGGTGGTGGCGTCGGTCATGGCAGGGGAGCGCGAGGGGGAGGAGCTGGAGAGGAGAGGGGGTGTCTGGGGGGTTCGGGGGAGAGAGGGAGACCGATCCACGACGTCACCGGGCGAGAGAAGCGGCAAGGCGGCGAGCAGGTGCGTGGCGCGCGCTGCGGTCGCCGTCGGGCACCTGCCTGCCTGCCTGGCCGGCAAGCAGCTCGCTGGAGCGGCGCTGGGCTGGGCCGGCAGGTGGGCCGGGAGCTGGCGTCAGGTAAGTTTTTCCATTTTCTTTCTGTTTTCTGTTTTTTTAATACTTCTGCAACTTTGTTGATTTATTAAAAATACTTAGGCAACTCCTAAAATCACCAAACTACTCCTGGTCCATAGTTGGATTATTTCCAACATGAAACATTTTAGTTTGGAGATATTTGAGCATTTAAATATTTTATATAATTTTAAATGCCCAAATTCAAATATTTATGATTTAATTCAAAAACCCTAAGATGGCCTAGGAAAATGTGCATCACTTTTGGCAGAGGTTCTGAACCAAGACAAAAATGATGGGCATTTTAGAAGGGCATTTCAGGTTCATTGAAAAAGTTTTTAGTAAACCCTAATTGGTTTCAGAGGGGACTGGGGGTTCTGTCATCCCCATTTCAGGTTTCTGATGAAAGAGTAAACATGATGCAACACTCTAATGCATGGCTAACTAGGGTGTGACAGGTTTAGTCGGTAGGACCAAGAACAACAATCATACCATAGGCTAGCTTCTAGGGTTTAGCCTCTCTGATCTCGTGGTAGATCAACTCTTGTATTACTCATATTATCAAGAACAATCAAGCAGGACGTAGGGTATTACCTCCATCAAGAGGGCCCGAACCTGGGTAAACATCGTGTCCCCTGCCTCCTGTTACCACCCGCCTTAGACGCACAGTTCGGGACCCCTACCCGAGATCCGCCGGTTTTGACACCAACAATATGTTTCTCATTTATGAAGGTGACGAAGAGCTCGTCGTAAATGGTTACGTCGATGCTAGCTTCGACACTGATCTGGATGACTCTAAGTCACAAACCGGATACGTATTTTTATTGAATGGTGGAGCTGCCAGTTGGTGTGGTTACAAGCAGAGCATCGTGGCGGGATCTACGTGTAAAGCAAAATACATAGCTACTTCGGAAGCAGCGCATGAAGGAGTCTGGATGAAGGAGTTCATATCCGATCTGGGTGTAATACGCAGTGCATCGAGTCCAATGAGAATCTTTGTGACAACACTAGAGCAATTTCCTTGGCGAAGGAATCTAGGTTTCACAAGAGAACCAAACACATCAAGAGACGCTTCAACTCCATTTGTGAAAAGGTCAAGGATGGAGACATAGAAATTTGCAAAGTACATACGGATCTGAATGTGGCAGACCCATTGACTAAGCCTCTTCCACGAGCAAAACTTGATCAACACCAAGACTCCATGGGTGTTAGATTCATCACAATGTAATCTAGATTATTGACTCTAGTGCAAGTGGGAGACTGAACGAAATATGCCCTAGAGGCAATAATAAAGTTGTTATTTTATATTTTCTTATTCATGATAAAGGCTTATTATTCATGCTAGAATTGTATTGATCAGAAACTTAAATACATGTGTGAATACATAAACAAATATCGTGTCCCTAGTAAGCCTCTACTAGATTAGCTCGTTGATCAAAGATGGTTAAGTTTTCCTAACCATAGACATGTGTTGTCATTTGATAACGGGGATCACATCATTACGAGAATGATGTGATGGAAGACCCATTTGTTAGCTTAGCATTTTGACCATTCAGTTTATTGCTATTGTTTTCTTAATGTCAAATACATATTCCTTCGACTATGAGATTATACAACTTCCGGATACCGGAGGAATACCTTGTGTGCTATCAAACATCACAAGATAATTGGGTGATCATAAAGATGCTCTACAGGTATCTCCGAAGGTGTTTGTTGAGTTGTGATACGTCTCCAACGTATCTATAATTTTTGATTGTTCCATGCTATTGTATACTCTGTTTTGGATGTTTAATGGGCTTATTTTACACTTTTATATTATTTTTGGGACTAACCTATTAACCGGAGGCCCAACCCAAATTGTTGTTTTTTTGCCTATTTTAGTGTTTAGCAGAAAAGGGATATCAAACGGAGTCCGAATGGAATGAAACCTTCGGGAGCGTGACTTTTGGAACAAACGTGATCCAGAGGACTTGGAGTGGACATCAAGAAATGAACGAGGCGGCCACGAGGCAGGGGGCGCGCCCTCCCCCCTCGTGGGCCCCTCGTGGCTCAACCGACCTACTTCTTCCTCATATATATGTTCACATACCCCAAAAACATCCAGGAGCACCACGAAACCCTATTTCCACCACCGCAACCTTCTGTACCCAAGAGATCACATCTTGGGGCCTTTTCCGGAGCTTCGCCGGAGGGGGCATTGATCACGGAGGGCCTCTACATCAACTCCATGGCCCTTCCGATGATGTGTGAGTAGTTTACCTCAGACCTTCGGGTCCATAGTTATTAGCTAGATGGCCTCTTCTCTCTCTTTGGATCTCAATACAAAGTTCTCCTCGATTCTCTTGGAGATCTATTCAATGTAATCTTCTTTTGCGGTGTGTTTGTCGAGATCCGGTGAATTGTGGGTTTATGATCAAGTCTATCTATGAACAATATTTGAATCTTCTCTGAATTCTTTTATGTATGATTGGTTATCTTTGCAAGTATCTTTGAATTATCAGTTTGGTCTGGCCTACTAGATTGATCTTTCTTGCAATGGGAGAAGTGTTTAGCTTTGGGTTCAATATTGCGGTGCTCGATCCCAGTGACAGAAAGGGAAACGACACGTCACTACAAAAAAATACACTTCCGTGATGATACGTGTTTGTCACACTAGGTCATGTTTTCTGTCATGCATGTACATACATGACAATTTTATGACAGAATCAAGATAGTCATACCTGTGTTGTTGTAGAAGTGTTCCATGACATTACCAAAATTATCATCACGGAAGTGTCCACTTCCATGATTATAAATCGCGCGTCACATAAGTGCTTTCGTCAAGGGTGACCGACATGTGGCATCCACCGTAACGGAATGTCGTTAAGCTATCATGCCCGGTTTTTGATCCGATAACCCGTTAACAGCCTCGGCCAATGGGGATTTTCCACGTGTAAAATCATCATTGGCTGGAGGGAACACGTGTCGACTCGCCGTTGGGACAGATGTCATCCACTCATTGGACCCAAAGCGCCTATGATACGCCGACATGTGGCATGGCCCAACAGAGGCCCATTCTTGTGAAAAGGACGGCCCGTTTGACTTGGTCAAAAGGTGGCGGGCCGGCCCACAGCAAGCCTGTTAACGTCCTGTTCGCATATAGCCCATTTACAGCCCGCTAACCCAGGGCCCGTTTACGGCCTATCCGAATTAGGCCTAGTAGCGTCATCTGGGCCGTCCAATATAATTCCAGCCCATTTTAACTTCTAGCCCATGTATGGCCCATGACGTATTTCGTCCCATATGAGGCCCTTAGTAACCCTTGGCCCATTAACGGCCCGTGGTAAAACTGGCCCGTAATGAATAGTGTATCAATTTATACCCATTAACGGCCCATTATTCCGTTGGGCCGTTTCCAGCCCATGTTATCTTTCGGCCTTCTCAGGGCCCATTTATTCTTGGGCTCATTTCCAGCATTCGTTTACTTTCGGCCCGTTACTGTCATTTTCTGCTTGTCGGCCAAATTAAGCCCATGGTTACAGTCGGCCCGTTTGTGGCTCGTTAATATGTTGGGCCGTTTTCATAGCGTCATCAAATACAGCCGATTAACGATGGCCCGTTATGGTCGGCCCATGAACGGACGATTTCAACTCTAGCCCGTTTATGGCCCCTTATACGGCCCGTACAAGGCCCTTAGATGAGACGGCCCATAGAAGGCCCATGGATCCTATGGTACATAGAAGGCCCATTGACCCGACGGCCCATAGAAGGCCCATTGATCCGATGGCTCATAGAAGGCCCATGGATCCGACAGCCCATAGAAGGCCCACGGATCCGACAGCCCATAGAAGGCCATGGATCGTCCGTCACGTAGATGGCCCATGGATCGTACGGCCTGTGGACGGCCATGGTCACTACAACGTTTGGGCGAGTTGGCCCCCGTTTGAACGACATAGCATATTCAAAGAATTGTCCTACTCTATACTATCACCTCTAAAAAGCATACACTATACAATAAAGAGACTAAGGCATAGAAACGTAGAATAATCCTACACTATACAATAAAGAAATTACAGCCGATTATACCCACTGGGCATTATGGTTCGGCACCAGTGATAATAAAGCATACACAAACAGCAAATTACATACACTGGGCAAATACAGTCATACATCATGGATGCGCATCAACATAACTTACCATTTGAACTATAATCTCTTTAGAAAATAGGATTGGCCAGATTTAGATAGCACAAATTTCAGTTTGCAAAATCTCCAATTCCTTCGTTGTTACCTCGGTGTCTTGTTTCATTTTTTGACTCCTGCATCTAATACCTGCATGTCCAGTCTCAACTTGTTGATTGTACGTTCAGAATCATGTACACGTTGTCTTGCCACCTCTAGTTGATGCTCGAGAACATCAGCACATTCCAATTCCAATCCATAATCATTCGGTAACAGCCATGCCGCACTGCTCACAGATCTTTGTGTTGATGTCACTTCATCCTGAAATGTTTCTGTAAATACACATGACTAGGGCAAAAATATAGTTACAATAGTGAAGCGAGCAAGACAGACTATTTTGTACATGGCAAAACATGACTAACAATAATGTTACACGTCATGAAGCATAAGCAGGTGATATTTTAAAAATTATAAAAAGGTAGTCTGTGCAGCCTACATACAGAAATCTCTCTTAGCTCACCAGAGGAGCATGATGTTGGGACCCAATCCAAAACACAGACAAGTTACAAATTTAGACAGCACGTTGCATAGAAGTAAGCACGCAGTTGGCCATTCTGTAGCTCAATTAAAGTCTTAGGGAGCATAATGAACAGCAGAGGATTTCATACAAACATACTACAACAAGCAAAACTATGCAATCATTAGCCTAGTATAAACTAGATTGTGAGCCTCATTCAATAATAGTTGGTTAATAGACTTCAAAGCTTCAGGCACACTTCCGCAGAGTAATTAAATGGTAAGGCCTTTAATTATGTCAACTAATAGTTATACAAGTACCCAACATCAGACATCATTCTTTGGGCATATCATTAATTGAGGACAAATAAAGCAATTGAAAAGAGCAAATTAACTATGCCTGAAACAAACAAGGAATTGAACTATTGAGTTGGATACAGTGACTTACCTTAACAGGTTGAAGAGGCTCAGCGCAGCTCCTACTTCTCTTGCAAGGCTCCTTCCTAACATCTTGTAATTGGAAATCCTCGATCTTATCTTCATTGCACCCCCTCTGCAAGGTGACACAAACTAGTTACTCGTCTCCTTGGAAAATAAATATGCATACTTTCCAGTCTGTGAACACAAAAGGATGAGATTATAACAAAACAACACCACATAATGAAACATGCCGCATCTATTGCACTTGCACACAATGAAATGAGCATTTACTATGTCTGCACTATGTAAAAACTAGGCATACCTTCAAACTGGATCTCTAGGTACTCTTGGAGAGCCTACTTTAGTGTACAGCCAAACCTTTATGTCACCTATGAGTTAGAAAAGGCCCCACTACAGCATCCCTTAGTGTTTAAATCCTTGACAATCTCTGTTAGAGTGTTAGGTTAAGATCAGCAAGTAATCAAAGCAAACAGTCCTAGTATGGCTGCCTGATGAAAACAAGCAATTGAACAGATGTGTGAGCAAATCTTACATATCAAGAAAAGAAGCAAAGAAGGAGGCTTAACGACCATCACTTGAATGACCAGATTTAAGGGGCATTTAAACATCATGTGCAACGTATGAACTAACATAAACATTGCATATTCTAGATTCTACAATGGAATGCACATGTATTAGGTTATGCCATGTATGATGATGCCTAAATGTACACTATAGCAGGCAGGAGTGATTCATCATTCCACGCACAATTGAATTACAGGTTAAGGGCTAGTTCTATTTCGCCTTTTCAGGGCTTATTGTCAAAATAAGCCATAAAAGATGTAAAGAAGTCATTTTTGAGTTATGGGCTTGGGCTTAACTAATTTTGCTTCGGAGGGGGTGTTCCGGGAAGAACCTCAGTAAAAATTGAAGGGAGGGGGAATAGTGAAATGACTCTATTGTCTTCCTATATTACACTCAAAATGCAACTGGTGACGCCCACGTCACACCTCACCCTCAAGTAAAAACAAACAAGCAAGCGTTCATTGCCCTGCCCGCTTGCATCTCCTCTCCCCTTTCCCTCTACCTCGACACCATGCCTGCAGCACTAGGGTTCCTCCAGCAAGTCGTCGCCACTGGTCCCATTTGGCCTGGTCCTTGACGATGCACTGTCCAGCTAGGCTACATGGCCAGCGGGTAGGGGAAAATCTCCCTGGATGCTCATCCCTCTAGTGCCGCCCCTCATTCTCATGGTCTCCAGCAGCTCCACTGTGGTTCCTCCAATGCACTACTCCGGCAGGCGCTGCACAACTACGGCTGATGCCACACTACGGCAGAAGGCACCTTATTCCCCCTCCCCACCTCCCAGGCCGTGGCCTTGAGGTGCTGTTGAAGGATGAGCTCATCCAACAAGGTGAGGATCTCCTTTGATTTTTTGCCAAATTTTCATTCTGATCCACTATACGATGAATTGCTATGAGCTGCTTCTGTTGCTGCTATATGATGCATTGCTATGAGCTGCTCCTGCTGCTGCTATATGATGAATTGCTATGAGCTACTGCTGCTATATGATGAATTTCTATGATCTGTTGTTGCTGCTGCTATATGATGAATTACTATGAGTTGCTGCTGCTATATGATGAGTTGCTATAAGCTGCTCCTGCTACTGTTGTATGATGAATTGCTATGAGCTGCTCCTACTGATGCTATATGATGAATTGCTATGAGCTTCTCCAGCTGCTGCTATATGATGAATTGCTATGAGCTGCTCCTGCTGCTGCTATATAATGAATTGCTATGAGATGCTCCTGCTGCTGTTATATGATGATTTTCTATGAGCTGCTACTGGTATATGATGAATTGCACATTGCTGCTGCTGTATGATGAGTTTCTATGAGTTGCTGCTGCTATATGATGCTTTCAGGTGGTGCTGCTATGTGATAATAACCAACCACTTGGACCATCGAATTTCAATAAAGAATTGTTGTTCATTTAAATGTGGGTCATGTGTTTTTCCTTTAAATTAGGCAATGGGATCTCTATGGAAAACATTGACCAAAGTAGATTGTGCCAAGTAGATGGTATCTTTGTATTTGCATTTTGAGCAAATAGTGAAGGTCTATTTTCCTATCATATTAATTACTGCACTGGGTTCAATTTGTGATGTTTGCAAGTCAAATTAAGTTTCATATGGGCAGCAAAATGAAAAAATATAATGCAATCTAGACTTTTCACTAATCATACCAAAGATAAGCTGAAAACGCAATGAAAAGAACTCGTTGGCTTATTACATGGAGCTTATATTCACAGGTGCTTATTTTCTTAGGATAACTCATAATAATTGTCCCTAAGAAACTTGGCCAATAGAACTGGCATACAAATAACATGTCACGATGATTGCAATGGAGGAGTGACGTACCATAGCACACTGTATAGGCTCACCGTTGGCTCTCCTTTTTTGCGATGTTCCATGGAATTGCCACATACATATTGTACTTTTTCATTGTGTAACCCTATCTGTAAATTGACATAGCTAATTTCAGACATCTCTACATGATAATACATTGCATATCCCTTGCGCATATTTAAACCACCAATTAATGATTGTGTGTGTAGCATAAACTAGCCATGACTCTATGTGCTGGACTAGCAGGCACTCTAAGGGAGCCTAATGTAGTGTACTGGAATTCCTACATGCCACCTACGATTTTGTGTAATGTACTGCCTCTGTTCCTAAATATGTGTCTATGTAGAGATTCCAGTGTGGACCACATATAGATGTATATAGATGCATTTTCGAGTGTAGATTCACTCATTTTGCTCCGTATGTAGCCTATAGTGGAATATCTAGAAAGACTTATATTTAGGAACGGAGGTACGAGGTAGTATCATGTATGACATCTACATATCTAATTTAACAGCCAGTAGTAGAAATCATTGTCTGCACAAAGGGATTACTGGTCAAAAATCCTAGCAAAGCACGCTGGCAGGCACAGAACAATACAAGAGAGAGAGAGACGCTTACAAGATCATAGCAATGCCTCGGTCCAGGATCTTGGTTGGCCAAGCTGTTAGATCCAGAAGAAACATCGTCCTTATAGTTTTTGCCAGCTGCATAACAGGTAACAGCGACCTGTTAGTATATTTGAAGTACATCGGACAGGTGATGTTGGACGGGTTTAAAGGTGACAAGTACCTACGCCGTGGCGAGTGCTTGGCATCTTGCCAGATGGTGGGAATCAGGTTAGAAACGTCAAGGGTGATGACGCTGCGCTGGCTATTGGGGTCCGGTAAGGAGATCTAGAACCATGGAGTAGGGTGTTTGTGGAGCGGCTCTGGTAGGGTGGACTACGGTGTGGGCGAAGCGGATCTGTGACCGTGGATGAGGGCATAAGTGAAGCTGCTCTGGTAGGGTGGACTACAGTGTGGGCGAAGCGGATCTGTGGCCATGGACAAGGGCGTAGGTGAAGCTGCTCCGGTGGTTGGGTTCAGGATGGTGTTGTGACGCCCCGAGACCGATGCTCGAGAAGACTTCCATATATTTCGGGTTTCGCTGTTTGTTTCATTTGTGCTTGCCCTTTTATTTTTTTGCATTGCATCATGTCATCATGCCATCATCTCATAAATCTTTTGCATCTCAACTAAATAAATTGTGTGGATCTTCGATCCATTTAAATCGAGGGAAGAGTGACTTCTCTTTATAACATATCCTCCTAATATTTAGGGAGCTATTATAAATATTCCACTATTTTGGAATTCACCTTAACACACTTGCAAAATCCCAATGCCTTTGTTATCACAACTCTTGGCCTCTAACTTTGCTATATATCCTTTCTCTATTTTTTTTCCGGAGCTCCACCGAGATTCTCGATCATTTCTGGACCGTCCTAGCACCCACTTTCTATTAGAACCCATTTGAATTAAATTCAAATGAGTGCAGACCTAGTTTGCCCAAACCTCTTCCAACCATTTTTGTTAAATCCTTCATATTTTCTTGGTCCAAGGAAAATATCCCTGTTGGTCTAATTCCTTTTCTAATTCTCTCTTTCTGTTCTCCAAAGTTCACTTTATTTTTATTTTATTATTTGGAGCCCAATTTAGCTTTCCAGGCTGGCCCTCTCCTTCTCTCTTCCTAGTCTTCCTTTAGCCCAGCCCAACAAGGCCAACCACTTGACCTTTTGGCCCAAGGCCCGTATCCCTTCTAACCCTAGGCGCATCTGGACCCTCTCCCTCGTGCCGCCAGAGTCAGCGAGCGCTGCGGCCTCGCCCGACCCCTCCTTCTCTCGATCTCCCTCTTGGTCCTTCTCTCGCCCGATCCTTCTCCTCTCCCCTCGATCTCTCCCTTTCTTTCCTCCTAGCGCCGCCAAAGGAGGAGACCGATCCCCATCGCAGCCTCTCCCTCGCGAGCACCCTCCTTCCCCTTCCCGTTCGCCTGCCTCGACATGGGGCCTTGCTCCTCCTCCCGCTCGCGCCTCCTCCTGCCTCGTCCATGGAAGCCGCCGCCTCGACTTCTGGCTCCGGCCTCCGCCGGCCGCTCCCTCCCGGGCCTTAGCCTCGTCCCCGACTACCTAGGCCAGAGCTCCCACTGCTGTGCCTTGGACAGGAGGTCCCTCACGGCCGCCCGCCGCCGTCCTTGTCTGCGTCCGTGGAACCAGGCTGCCGAGCTCCACCAAGCCCCGCCGTTGTTCGGTCGCTGCCGGCGACCACGACCAGCGCCGGCCATCCTCCTGCCGCTCCTGCTACCCGCCTCTGCTCTGGATGCACGGCCCCCTGAGTTTGTGGCTTTGCCTTCGTCGAGCTCGCCCCGCCTCCTCTGTTCTACTCCGGCCAGATCCAGTTGGCCCCGTCCTCCTCCATCTGGGGACTCGCTATTCCCCTCGTCACGTCGCCGGAGTTCACGCCCAAGGCCGCTACAACCTCACCAACGGCCGCGTCCTTGCCTTCCTGTACTACTATTGTGAGATGCCAGGGCCACCACTACACCTGTACATCGTGTTGTGTTCGTTCGCACGCCAAGACCGGACCCGTCAAGACAACCACACCATGTTGATACGGGAACCACTATCATCGACCTCCGAAGAACATGGTTTTGCCGAGTACCCCTTCGTTTTGTCAAGACCATCAAGTCCCACGACGACCTTGTACCACTACCGTCGCAAGAACCAAGACCGGCAAGTCCGAAGACCCAAGTACCATGATGCCAAGTACCCCTTTGGATCGCCAAGGTGGATCTCGAACATTGTCGACGTTCCGATAAGATCGTCGACGTGTACAACCACAATGTGAACGTGTGCCCGACGACCCCGAAGACCTATGTTACACCAAGTACCATGACGACCTTCGACATGTACCCCTACATCGCACCGAAATGCCGAGTTTCTCGCCGTGCCCCTGAACATCTACGGAAACTTGTTAGACAAAGAACGTGAACGACTACCGTCGCCACGAGAACGACTACTTCCCACAACAAACCGTGAACAACTACTTCCGCTTCCGTCGCCGAGTACCACTACTTCCCACGATGATCGTGAATGACTACATCGCTCGACCCGAACCGCTCCGATAACGCACGCTCCGAAAGGTATAACCGCCGACACGATGATCCATGGAACGAATGCATGTTGGTTGTTGTAATCCGCCCGTGAACGTTAGTTGTTCCCTCGTTTGACACCGTCATCGATTCATGGGACACCCGGTATCCGGGAGCGCCCCACCATCTTTTGCACGCATCCGCACACTTCTCCTTTGCATCGGTATCTCAATCGAGTTACCGGAACCGGAACGTTGCCGTGGCACCGTTTTGTTATCGTTGCCGTGGCACCCCTTTCCTTTCCACCACAGTGACAAATGCTTCTTAATGCTCTTGCCAAATTTTAATAAAAAAATGCATAAACTTGAACATGTCATCCACATCATGTTAACAACATTTGAATGTTTAAAATTGTTGTTTGCATTAATTTGCATAAATGTCATGCTAAAATGCTTTAATTCATAACTATTGAACCGTAACTCGGAATTTAATAAACTTTATATGTAAATGGGGTAGAAAAATGCCTAGTTTAACATGGTGGCATTGCTTTGCATGTTTAACAACTATAAAATATGGATTAGGGCAGAACAGTACCATAACCAAAATATGCACATGAGGAGTTTCCCGAATTGTTGTTCGTTGTTTCTGGCCTCATTTAAACTTGCCTAGATATGTAGTTTTGTTGTGCTTCACCCATTGCCATGTTAATCAACATTTAATATTGTTGGGTACATAAACGAGATCGAACTAAATAACTTGTCGTGGTGTTTCGTCAATATGCACCATTGCATATTGAGCTCCACTTAAATTGTAGGATTGCTTGTGCACTTTGCCATGCCATGCTTCATTAAACCGGACATGCATCATACTTGATTGTGCATCATGCCATGTTCATGTCGTGGTTGTTTACTATTTTGTGTGCTTCTTTCCGGTGTTGCTTCTTCGGGTTGGTTCCGGTAACGTCGCGTTTGTGAGGACCCGTTCGACTACGTCCGTTTGTCTTCTTCATGGACTCGTTCTTCTTCCTTGCGGGATTTCAGGCAAGATGACCATACCCTCGAAATCACTTCTATATTTGCTTGCTAGATGCTCGCTCTATTGCTATGCCTATGCTGCGATACCTACCACTTGCTTATCATGCCTCCCATATTGTTGAACCAAGCCTCTAACCCACCTTGTCCTAGCAAACCGTTGTTTGGCTATGTTACCACTTTGCTCAGCCCCTCTTATAGCGTTGTTAATTGCAGGTGAAGATTGAAGTTTGTTCCTTGTTAGAACATGGAGATATTGTTCCTTGTTGGAACATGTTTACTTGTTGGGATATCACAATATCTCTTAATTAATTAATGCATCTATATACTTGGTAAAGGGTGGAAGGCTCGGCCTTATGCCTGGTGTTTTGTTCCACTCTTGCCGCCCTAGTTTCCGTCATACCGGTGTTATGTTCCCGGATTTTGCGTTCCTTACGCGGTTGGGTTATAATGGGAACCCCTTGACAGTTTGCTTTGAATAAAACTCCTCCAGCAAGGCCCAACCTTGGTTTTACCATTCGCCACCTAGCCTCTTTTTCCCTTGGGGTAGGCCAGCCCAAGGGTCATCTTTATTTTAACCCCCCCGGGCCAGTGCTTGTCTGAGTGTTGGCCCGAAATGGGCAGCCTGCGGGGCCACCTCGGGGAAACTTGAGGGCTGGTTTTACTCGTAGCTTGACCTATCCAGTGTTGCCCTGAGAACGAGATATGTGCAGCTCCCATCAGGATGTCGGCACATCGGGCGGCTTTGCTGGACTTGTTTTACCATTGGCGAGGATGTCTTGTAACCGGGATTCCGAGTCTGATCGGGTCTTCCCGCTAGAAGGAATATCCTTCGTTGACCGTGAGAGCTTGTGATGGGCTAAGTTGGGACACCCCTGCAGGGATTTGAACTTTCGAAAGTCGTGCCCGCGGTTATGGGCAGATGGGAATTTGTTAATGTCCGGTTGTAGAAAACCTGAAGTTGACCTTAATTAAAACACATCAACCGCGTGTGTAACCATGATGGTCTCTTTCCGGCGGAGTCCGGGAAGTGAACACGTTGTTGGAGTTATGCTTGACGTAGGTTGTTCCAGGATCACTTCTTGATCATAGTTTCTCGATCGTGCTTTGCCTTCTCTTCTCGCTCTCATTTGCGTATGTTAGCCACCATATATGCTAGTCACTAGCTGCAGCTGCACCTCATACCTTTACCTTACCCATAAGCTTAAATAGTCTTGATCGCGAGGGTGTGAGATTGCTGAGTCCCCGTGACTCACAGATACTTCCAAAACCAGCTTGTAGGTGCCGAGGGTACCGTGCAGATGACGCAACCAAGCCCAAGGAGGAGCTCGATGAAGATCTTGTCCTTTGTGTTGTTTCGTTCTAGTTGATTAGTAGTGGAGCCTAGTTGGGGTTGATCGGGGACCTTGTCGCATTTGGGGTTCTTCTTTTATTTTGGTTCCGTAGTCGAACCTTGATTGTATTTGGATGTTGTAATGTTTTATTCATGTAATTGTGTGAAGTGGCGATTGTAAGCCAACTATGTATCCTTTTCCCCTTATTGTATTACATGGGTTGTTGTGAAGATTACCTCACTTGCAACATTGCTTTCAATGCGGTTATGCCTCTAAGTCGTGCTTCGACACGTGGGAGATATAGCCGCGTCGAGGGCGTTACAGGTGTCGACGATGCGGATCTGCGGTCGTGGACGAGGCATCAGAAGCTGCTCTGGTAGGTTGGATGAGGGTGCGAGGAAGCGGATCTGAGGCCGTGGACTTGTGAGTTGGCAAAGCGGCCCCGGTAGGGTTGAAAATGGTATAGGCGAAGCTACTCCGGTGGGGTTGATGATGGTGTCGGCGAAGAGGATCAGAGGTCGTCGACGGGGGCGTCGGTGGGACGCTTCCGGGGGTGGACGAAGCGTCTCCGGTGGGGAGTACGAATGAGCCGCTGTAGATGCGCTGCGGTTGACGAGAGTACCAGCGAAGCAGATCTAGCGCCGTGGACAAGGCCGACACTGAATGGGCTGTGGTACAGTGGTGGATGAGCAGTCTACTTGTTTCTAGGGGAGGTGGGAGGGTTAGATGCAGCCACAGAAGCAGATCCGGCAAGGTGGACGCCGCTGGCAGTGAATGGGCTCTGGTACGCCGTTGGATGAGCAGTCTAGGGTTTTGAGAGGGGAGGGGAGAAAGGCCGATGAAGTACGGACGGCGTGATGTGAGATGCTCTGGTGTTGTGGAGTTAGTCGTTTTTGCGGGAGGGGGAGAGGAAATGGGGGTGTCGTGTAGTGGGGGGAACCGGAAGTTACCAAAGCAGCCCCGACCTATTATGTAGATGAGGGTGGTATTGTAACTGTTGGTTTCTATGCACCAAGGACAAAAGGGGAATTTTGCATGCTAAATACTAAGGTGGCAGAAATTTTAGAAGGGGGCGGGATATTTTTCCGCCCGTGGGATCGTTCGTATCCAGTTTCAACTAATTTTGGACCGTGCTAGAGGGAACGTCATGCGAGACTGTGTACACGGGGCACGTGTCAGCAGTTAATAACTGGTGTGAAGTCCACCCCAGAAAAAAAGACAATAACTCAGGATGATGCGCCGATAACTTGGACGTTCACACGGGCGCGACCAATCGTACGGGTGTAGTGGCGCATTCACAAAAAAGGGGTCAAACGCTCAGCCCATGTATTTCTCGTGTAAATAGATAATTTAGTGCAATTGGTTATTTACTTTAAACATAATGCATTGACGTGTTAGTGTAGAGGCACACAAAAAGAAATGGATATTGTAGTCCGCTACTTAAAAGTGTTACCTCATATGACTACATAGCCTCCATTTCATAAATTGCGTACCCATTGAATTCATATATGAATATTACATATATTACTTCATAATAGAACCTTAAATCATCCAAGACTAATGATTTTGGATGCAAGAGTAACAATGGTGCATGTACATGATACCTACATTGGTTGTTTGAAGAAACATCACTGTAACTTTGGCATGCACAACTGAAAAGGTTTATTTAAATAGAAAAACATGTGATACATGAGTGTCCAATCTTTATAGCATTGAATCGATATTGTACCTTTGGCCACAATACGAAGTAGATATTGATTTATGTTCAAGCGATGCACGTCCATGATCGTAGATAGTGATACGTGAATGAATTGTGCAATCTCTCTCACACACATACATATATCATTTCCCTATGGGCATCGGAATCACACACGCGCACTTCGTGTATTTATCTCCCTCTGTCAAGGTTAGAATTCGTCTTTCTACCCCGTCCTACAACTCTCTCACACAGCAACACACATGCTCTCTCTGTCGAACACACCCACCCCTTTAATTCTGCCCACCCACAGCCACTAATATCTCAAAGTATAATAATGTCTCTCACACATATGCCTAAGGTTAACTCGAGTTCTGGAACCATATGAATACATACAATGGGATTCCAGCAGAGCACCTTTTGTTTTGAGAGTTCGCTCTCTCTCTCTCCCTCTCCCTCTCTCTCACACACACACGTGTGCGCACACACACACACATTGTTTCTCGCTTCATTTTTTCCGGCACTTGCATGCACACAATTTTTTTTTATCTTCGTGATGCTTTAAGTATGCCTCGCACAAATGCTATCTACCTATCCCTTAATATAGCTAGATATGTGTCACACAAACTCCTTCTCCCTACTAGCAAGATGCCCATGCGTTGCACCGAACATCAAGATGCATTTGTATGAGTAGTTTATCTTGTGGGAGAAAAGGATGAACAAGGGAATGCCTTATTGGCAAATGCGGAGAGGGGTGTGGGTATCTTTTTGCAAAATTGCCACAGTTTCCTTCCTATCCACCGGGTATAAATCGGATGGCCTATATTGCAGGATGGCAGGAACACCATCATCACCAACTCTGTTTTTATAAGAGTAGGGATATGTAAGTGTCACTGCCCCCCCCTGACACACACACCCACACCCACACGACCACACACACACACACACTTCCCAACACCGAAGGAGTAGGGTGACACCTCGATCTTGATACTAATCTATCGACTGGCTTCTCTCTCAAACACACACACATGCACACACACTACTCGACACCGAAGGAGTAGGGCGACACCTCGATCTTGATAGTAATCTATCTACTCCTCTTTCAAACACACACACACACATACACACACACTCGCTAGTTGTGCCTCTGTGCCTACCGCGCACACTCT
>NC_041392.1:349698501-349740994 GCF_002162155.2 Triticum dicoccoides
GATAGCAAAACGGTGATAACTCGACCTAATCGTAATCTGTCAATTGGTTTCTCTCTCGAACATTGTGTCTCTCTGCCTCGCTCAGTAGCCCCCTCGATATGTAGACTTCTCGCGCGCGCACAGCTGTAGTGACAATGACGCTGAACCTAGTGTGCCTCATTTTTACCGGCCTCATGTGATAGTTTTCACCCTGTTTCTGTTAATTAACAAGGCAACCTTTTCTTTGTTACTACTAGTGAATCTGAAAATCATTCGGGCAGACATAAAATATATCACTTCAACCCAATTATCGCAGTAACTATTTTAAAAGAAACTAGCTAGATGCCCGTGCGTTGCACGGAACATCAAGATGCATTTCTATGAGTAGTTTATCTTGTGAGAGAAAAGGATGAACGAGGGAAGGCCGTATTTGCGAACGTGGAGAGGGGTGTGGGTATATATTTGCAAAATTGCCATAGTTTTCTTCCTATCCGTTAGATATAAATCCGACGGCCTATACTGCAGGATGGCACGCACACCATAATCACCAACTATGTTTTCTACTCCCTCCGTTCCTAAATGTTTGTCTTTTTAGAGATTTCAACAAGTGACTACATATGGAGCAAAATGAGTGAATCTACACTCTAAAATATGTCTACATACACATCCGTATGTGGTAGTGATGGGGAACGTAGCAGAATTTTAAAATTTTCTATGCATCACCAAGATCAATATATGGAGTCATCTAGCAATGAGGGAGAGGGGAGTGCATCTACATACCCTTGTAGATCGCGAGCGGAAGCGTTTAAGAGAACGGGGTTGATGGAGTCATACTCGTCATGATCCAAATCACCGATGACCTAACGCCGAACGGACGGCACCTCGGAGTTCAACACACGTACGGTTGGGAAGACGTCTCCTCCAACTTGATCTAGCAAGGGGGAAGGAGAGGTTGATGGAGATCCAGCAGCACGACAGCATGGTGGTGGAAGCAACAGTGATCTCGGCAGGGCTTCGCCAAGCTCAGCGAGAGGGAGAGGTGTCACGGGAGGGAGAGGGAGGCGCCAGGGGCTAGGGTGCGGCTGCCCTCCCTCCCCCCCCACTATATATAGGACCCCTAGGGGGCGCCGGCCCTAGGATATGGGATCTCCAAGGGGGGGCGGCGGCCAAGGGGGTGGCTTGCCCCCCAAGCCAAGTGGGGCGCCCCCACCCCTAGGGTTTCCAACCCTAGGCACATGGGGAGGCCCATGGGGGGCGCACCAGCCCACTAGGGGCTGGTTCCCCTCCCACTTCAGCCCATGGGGCCCTCCGGGATAGGTGGCCCCACCCGGTGGACCCCCGGGACCCTTCCAGTGGTCCCAGTACAATACCGATTACCCCCGAAACTTTCCCGATGGCCGAAACTTGACTTCCTATATATAAATCTTCACCTACGGACCATTCCGGAACTCCTCGTGACGTCCGGGATCTCATCCGGGACTCCAAACAACTTTCGGGTTACCATATACTAATATCTCAACAACCCTAGCGTCACCGAACCTTAAGTGTGTAGACCCTACGGGTTCGGGAGACACGCAGACATGACCGAGACGACTCTCCGGTCAATAACCAACAGTGGGATCTGGATACCCATGTTGGCTCCCACATGCTCCTCGATGATCTCATCGGATGAACCACGATGTCGAGGATTCAATCAATCCCGTATACAATTCCCTTTGTCAATCGGTACGTTACTTGCCCGAGACTCGATCGTCGGTATCCCAATACCTCGTTCAATCTTGTTACCGGCAAGTCACTTTACTCGTACCGTAATGCATGATCCTGTGATCAATCACTTGGTCACATTGAGCTCATTATGATGATGCATTACCGAGTGGGCCCAGAGATACCTCTCCGTCATACGGAGTGACAAATCCCAGTCTCGATTCGTGCCAACCCAACAGACACTTTCGGAGGTACCTGTAGTGCACCTTTATAGTCACCCAGTTACGTTGTGACGTTTGGCACACCCAAAGCACTCCTACAATATCCGGGAGTTGCACAATCTCATGGTCTAAGGAAATGATACTTGACATTCGGAAAAGCTATAGCAAACGAACTACACGATCTTTGAGCTATGCTTAGGATTGGGTCTTGTCCATCACATCATTCTCCTAATGATGTGATCCCGTTATCAATGACATCTAATGTCCATAGTCAGGAAACCATGACTATCTTTTGATCAACGAGCTAGTCAACTGGAGGCTCACTAGGGACATGTTGTGGTCTATGTATTCACACATGTATTATGATTTCCGGATAACACAATTATAGCATGAACAATAGACAATTATCATGAACAAGGAAATATAATAATAACCATTTTATTATTGCCTCTAGGGCATATTTCCAACAGGTAGTCCATTTGAAATCTGAAAAAGACAAATATTTAGGAACGGATGGAGTATAAGAGTAGACATGGAGATATATCTCCAGCATGGTCTACAACAAAAATGTGCTAGACTGGTTAGCGCCGGATGCTTGCAACGCGATGACATGAGTTCGAATTCTGTCTTTAACTTTAGATTTTTATATTATATATTACTTATTCAATATATACTTCTTTCGCTACTGTACTGATAGTGGAACCCACAGAGTACTTAGAATACAAGGTTAAGTATGGACTTGTTTCTTTTTAACTTTCTGTACGAAGTTGTAGCCACCCTGCAAGTCACGTGTACACTGTACGTGCAATTATCTTTCTATAGAGGGACAATCATACACGCAATTAACTCAAATGGATTGGATGTCACTCTATTATTTCCAGCATAAGAGCATCTCCAACGGCAGCCGGCAAATTTCCTCCCGCTTCCTTCTACGGAGGACGACATCAAACGCCAGCGGCATACATTTTCGCAACTCTAACCAACTAGATGAAATTCGTGCAAACACGGACTGATTTCATATAAGCATGAAGGATTTCGTATAAAAAAGTCTGATCTTCATATAAACATGATGGATTTCATTACACTTACATGAACTAAGCGGTGCCAATCCGGCTCTCTTGGTATAATTAATACTCCCTCCGTCTGGAAATACTTGTCCTAGAAATGGATGTATCTAGACTTATTTTAGTTATAGATACATACAATTTATCCATTCTTAGAACAAAAATTTCCCTCCAGCAGGAGAGGGAGTACATAATCTAAATGGCAGCCCGCGGATCCCTTTGTCTTCCTCATGTCCGGCAGACACTTTGCGGGGTCAACGAAGGTCCTCGGGAGAGACGAAGAAGCAAAGAAACCACCTGAATGCGCAGTCGTCGCCTTGGTGGTGGCCTTCATGGGACCCAAGTCGCGGCGGACACGGAGAAGCTGGCCACCGACTCGTCGCTCTCCATGCACCTGGCTTCTATCTCTGCCTGCATGGCACTGCCGCAGGCACAGGAGGCGCGCCCACAGACACGGGAGGTGCGGCACCGCAAACACTGGTGGCGCAGTACGACGCGGCAGCGACGACGCCCGTACTGGTGTGCTCGCTGTCGTGCCGGCATGGAGCAACTCGCCACTCCTCATCGAGCTGAACTGGAGCGGTGAGTTGCTGAACCACACGCCTGCTTGGGGTGGCAACTGGCTCCGTCGGGCCAAGCGAGGTTGGTGAAGCACCGAGCGGCCTCGCCCGTATCCGGAGGGCTTGGCAGGCCACCCAGCCGGGTAATATGCCGGAGAACGGCTCCTCGGAAGCCATCGGAAGAGTGGAGAAAATGGTGAAGGAGGAGATGGGGGAGCGGCGGAGGGGTGCGATTCTTTCCCGCTATCTGTCTGGCCTCGTGTAAATAGAGGGCGGACGGTAGGAGCTTGGCTGGCGTCTGGCCTCATTTAAACTGAGGGCGAACGGGAGGAGCTCGGCCGGTGTTGCGTTTAATTCCGACCTACTCATGAACGGACGTGTGGCCGGAGTAGGTTTCTTGGTTTGCATGCGGGTTTAACAGAGGGGTTTGATGGAGGCCAGGAGGCGTGTTCAGCCGGGCGTCCAGCGGGCGGCGAAGTACTATTCGATTTGACAGCGGGCGGCGCAGTTCCCGATACGGCTTTAATGCAGACGAGGGAGGGAGTAGCGGTTCCCGAAATGTTGAACGGCCAATGCATCCTCCTTCAATTAATGCATGAGGGAAGTAATGGGAGGAGGACTGGGAAAATAGGCTGCACGATGTGAATGCAACGCAGTTTGCCCTCATATAAAGGCGCCCCTCCATTCCAATGCATCTACCACATCGTACGCACCTAAGCATTTGCCTAAGCACCTACACTAAGCGCAAAAGAGCTCACTCCAGACCCATGGCGGCGACGTGTGCGAGCGGCCAGCGGCTGTGCCAGATGGTCCATGACGTCGGCCTGCGGCATGGCGCCGAGGATCGTCTCCAGATGGTGTTGGAGACTGGACGGTGGATGGCCGCCGTCGATGCCAACTACGACTCTCAGTTGGACCAGATGATCGTTGCCACCACCAACAAGTTCACTATCCTCAAGAAGCTCACGGACGACATCGCCGTACTCCTCTAGCTCGTGCACCCAGGCTCCTCATTGCCTGCCACCCTAATCGGCCTCCATGGCCGGAACCTCTTTCAAGCACTAGTGGCCCTGCGACTGCTCGCCGACGCCATGAAGAATGTCCACCTAGAGGTCGCGCTCGCCATGAGGCGCCTCGCCCTGCAAGAATTCGTCGATCTACACATTCACGTGTACGAGCAAATCGTGTACATAGGTATCTACAAGGCCAGTGAGGACGCTACGACGTTGGCCTTCCTCAACCGGCTGGAAGCCTTGGATGCCTTTGCTGAGAAGAACCTCGACCTCGCCATAAAAACCGCTGCTCCTTAGCCGCCGGTCAGTGGCCCAGCGCACTAAGTTGAGGAGGAGGAGGTCGTACATTGATGGATGCATCTTTCTTCTTGCCTTCTGTAACCACCATTGCGATCGCACCATCATCGTGGCCTTAATTCTTATTGTGTTGTTGCATTCTCGTTCCAGTCAATACCAACATGTGTGATCCCTTTGCTTAATTATATGCATCACTGTAACTAGTACTCCATCCGTCAATTTATAAGTTGTGCTTACCTTTTCCATCAACTTTGTGCAATGCGCGGGCATCTTGCTAGAAACACTAGAACATGTCGGACCGCGTGTGACCAAACCGACGATGCGCCAACCTAGCTACTACGTACCCTTCTTATCTGGCGGAAATAGCCCTGCCCTAGCATTTCCAATCGTTATTTCTATCTATCGATCGTGCCAAGGAGCAGAACCAAAATGTTACAATTTATACATGTTTCTCTACTCCTACTCCTATAAAACACTCAGTTGGTGATGGTGGTGTGCCTGCCATCCGTCGTTTTGGACCATTAGATCTGCATTTAACGGTTGTGAGGTAAGCTGTGGCATTTTTGCAACAATAGCCCACTTCTCTGCTCCAATTTGCAGAAAACCCCTTATTATCTTGAAAGCAACCACATCCCTCCCTCACCTCATCAAAACAACCTAAGAAATATATACTCCTATAAAAGACTCAGTTGGTGATGGTGGTGTGTCTGCCATCCGTCGTTTGTGACCATTAGATCTGCATCTAATGGCTGTGAGGTAAGTTGTGGCATTTTTGCAACAATAGCCCACTTATATGCTCCAATTTGCAGAAACCCCCTTATTATCTTGAAAGCAACCACATCCCTCCCTCACCTCATCAAAATAGCCTGAGAAATATATTTTGAGTGAAAAGTACTCCCTCTGTTCCTAAATATTTGTCTTTCTAGATATTTCAATAAGTGACTACATACGGAGCAAAATGAGTGAATCTACACTTCAAAATATGTCTATATAATCCGTATGTGATAGTCCATTTGAAATCTCTAAAAAGACAAATATTTAGGAACGGAGGGAGTAATATATTAGGAGTATATCAAAACAAGAGTGATTTCTTTCAAGTTTGTGAACAAATACTACTATTCTACTACTTTGGATCCGTCGCAACGCACAGGTACATTGCTAGTAAAAGGAAAAGGCCTGCCGCGTTCGCGTCGCACTCCCCCCACACACGCCCGAGAATCGGGAGTACTCCATGGCCCATCCGGCACGATACATAGCTTAGGGAAGGTGTGTTGCCTAGCATCTTCACTTTCATGTGGGACCGCCGTTGAGCAAACCGACTATTGGCAAACCGCACCCTTCCCGCTGTCGGGTTGGAAAACAGAAACGAGGGGAAGATCTAGCTGTAGCACGGAAGCCAAGAAATTTGGTGTCAGATGGGGCTCGTTAATAGAGTAGGAGCATTCCGTACTACTCTACTCCTACTAGTAACAAGTTTGTAGTACTATACAACTAGTACTACCACTATACAACTAGTAGGTACGTGCACGGCACAGCATCGCAGGAACAAAAAATGGGAAGATCTTGTTTTGGGTGATTTATCTTTTTTTCAGTCAACGTAGTACTCCCTCCGTTCCATAATGTAGTGCCTATAGATTTTTTGAGAAGTCAAACTTTACAAACTTTGACCAAGTTTGTAGAGAAAATATGTATATTTACAATACCAAAAATATATAATGTGAAACTACATCTTATCATGAATCTAGTGATATATGTTTCGCACTCTAGATGTAAATATTTTTCTCCACAAACTTGGTCAAAGTTTGTGAGGTTTGACTTCTTAAAAAATCTATAGGCACTACATTATGGAATGGAGGGAGTATGAATAATATGATGTGGGGGGCACCCATCAAGCTTATGTGGCTTGGTTGCATAACTACGAAAGGTTAGAGAAAATAAATAGATAATGTGTTTAGAGTGCACTTCACTAAACAAATATACTTTGGATCCATTGCAATGGGCCGGCACATCTATATCTATACCCCCTATATAGTGTTTGAATAACTTTGAAAGTTGGTCGTTGGATGAAGCCAATCCGGCGATACAAAGATGGAAAATCCAAGCACTACTGGCTGTTCGATATCATCTACATTCCACCAGATTCTGCCACATGTAGAATCTAGAAGACTCCATGGTTGAACTTCATTCATGACTAACTTTGCCACAACTAAGCTTAGGCAAAGTGTGTCTGCCACAAAAAATGTGGCTAACAAAATGGCCACCACAAGTGTGGCAAGATTTGGTAAGAAGTTGAGTCTATGACATGTGGACCATGTAGCTAGAAAAGTGTGGCAAGCCACAAGTGTAGCAATGAACCAAACACATGCCTGGTGTGTTTGGTAGGGTGTATGAAGGGTGCATGATCCCAAGAATTCCCTTCTCGACCCACTTTTGGGTGTTTGGTAGAGTGTATGGAGGGTGCATGAGTCCACACTAGATTGGCACAAATACACTAGAAGCATGCATGAAGAGAGCATGCATGAAGAGGGGCGTTGAGTTGAGCATGCATGCAGAGGGAACAACTATGCTGAGACGAGAACGCAACCAAACACACTTGTGGCACGCCTAAGCTTAGGCGTGGCAACCTTAGGCTGCAAACAAAACCATAACTTTGAAAGTTGGTCGTTGGATGAAGCCAATCCGACGGTACAAAGATGGCAAATCCGAGCACTATTGGCCGTTGCATATCATCTACATTCCACTAGATTTTGCCACATGTAGAATCTAGAAGACTCCACATGTAGAAACTTGATCGGGGGACGTGTGGTGTCATGGGTTCGTGCGGTGTCGTGGGAATCGCGTGTGGTTGTGGTAGAAACTTGATGCTTGCCGCATTTAAGGTGGCCCACATGACATGCACACAAAGGCAGAGGGGCGGTGCGGCCGAGAGGGGTGAGGTGCACGTCGGGGGATGTGGTGCCATGGGTTGGAGCGGCATCGTGGGAATCGCGAGTGGCAGTGGATGAAACATGATGGTCGCCATAGTTGAACTTCCATGGACAAGCTATCATGTCTACAGACACATGCATTGCATACCGATCACTGGAAGGAGTAATAGAGAAATCTAGGCGGATAAATAGTTCCTTATAGTCAAGCAGACCCACGCTACTACTTGTTCCAAGACATGCACACCATCGAAATAGCCCATCTATATCATTATACATAGAGAGGGAATATTTTTTTACAAGAGAGGAAATAGTTCATCCATACATAATGCCCTGCTGCTGGTGCAGCATCTTCTTCTTGTTGTTGTTGTTCTCATTTCTATGGGAGGCGGCTTCGCAACAAGCCCTCTGGACCTTGCAGCTATCTCGAAACTCACACGGGCATCGAGGGCAGCATATTTTATCCGCTCGTACGTCAAGGGATAATTCTCCCATCCAGATGACCTTAATGCCAGCGTCTCCTCATCCTTCTGAAGATTTGTTCCGAGCACAAAATTTGCTACGTCGAATAGGGATGGTGTCGGTTTATCACAATCTTCTACTGGAATTTTTATTCTGGTTTGTAGGTCAACGATGCTTTTCAAATCAAGGTTGTACGGCTCCAACTTCTGTTTGTCCCCTGCGATGGCTGCCCCATAGAAGTATATGTCCTCCCGAGACAAGAAATCGTGAAGCTCACCTAGTATGGAGGGCGCGTGTATGATGTGGTACACCAAAACATCATCTTCGAGGCACAGTTGAAGGACAGCGATGTGTTGGATCTTCCGAGTGGCACGCTCCGTGTACTCTGCATCGAGACCGATGACATTCATCTCCACCTTTTGGAGGGAGTTGGATACATTATTGATCCACTTCCGAACAACCCTTGAGTGGTCGGTGACTGTGGCAACTATGCTCAACGAGCCTTCGACGAGGACATGTTGGACGCTAAAAACCTGCATCTCGATCTCTTTTGCCATTTGGAACCGTTGGACCAAAGGGCTATGGTTTGGAGAATTAGGATTAGATGGCTAGTCTAACTGAAGAAGATGATTATTCATAGGGGCTCTGGAATTACTCCAGGAGGATGTGAAGAGGTTAAAACAATGTGAATGCAGTGTGGTTTGGATGCAAATGAAGATCAAGGAGTAGTGAAAAGCCGAGGAAAATCGGTTCCCGATGGAGAAGTAAATGGGAGAAGTTATGCGCATGCATGAGGAGAGCTGCGGTGGTTTGATTGCTGCATGCAATGGATTGGACGGGCTCTTCGGTTGCCTTTTCTCTCTCCCACACGCACAGAATGGCCCACTCGTATGCTGCAGTTTATTGGCTGGAGTCTGGTTGCAGCGGCTCATGCATACGCTAATTAATGTTGTGAATGCAGGGCATGGAGGGAAATGGGCGCATGCAAAAGGGTATATATGTAGACTAATTAGATAAATACTGGAAAAAAGTTATGCGCAGACAAAAGAGGACTGGAGGGAGTACTACTCATGTTCCTACTACAGTTAAGGAATATGTGGTTATCCTCAAAAAAGAAAAGTCCTTCTTCGCGCTTCCGCATGGACGAGAATTTGGTTCTTCTCGCAATATGGATGGTAGCTGGAGGATGAAGTGAACCCAGAGGCATGCTAGCATGGGAGTGTACTCATGTTCCTGCTACTCCTACTACTAGTAGTAGTAGTAGTAGTACAAATGTGGTACACTTGATGGTAAAAATACTATTATTCATTCGGTCCTCACAGTGAAGTGACAAGACCCTATGCCCGAGGTGACACTAGTCCAGGCAGCATGTCCGGGTTACCAAAGCCAGCCTCACCTTGTGCATTGTGCAGCCACTGTCACCGCCGCTGTATAGCATGCCTTGCCTCGTCTCCCTCTCCCCTAGCACCACTCCATCTCCATCTCCGTCTTGCCAGAGATCCTGAGGTCACTCTTCATTATCTCACTGTGCCCCCGCATACTCTCGCCTCGCTCGCCTCCCCTAGTACCACTATTCCCTCGCTAGCCGCTCCAGCACCGACAGCCTTCTCCCCCGTAAATCAAGCCCCCCAAAACCCCACCTTCCAAACTCCACCATGGCCTAACGCAAACCGCGTAGGATCCTTATGAGCCGCGATTGGAGCAATCTCCCCAGTGGCGTCCTCGACCTCTGTTGTTCGTGTATGGATATGTTGAGCGCCCTGCGGCTGGCTACATGCTCGAGGGGCATGCACACGGCCATCATCGAAGCGAGGCCAAAGCTTTTCAAGACACCCTGCTTGCTGCTATATGGTCTTGTGAGATTGGCTCACCATGATACAGAGGCGTACATGATGCCCCTCGACTTCAATCTGATCTCCATTAGCCGAAACTTCTTTGCAGGTATGTAGTGGGTCACCGTACATCATTTCCCTCGACTTCCATCCGATCGCCATCGCCCGAAACTTCTTGGCAGGTATGTACTGGGTCGGCATGAACTCCCACTGGATGGCTGCCTTCAGAGAAGACGGTAAAAAGTTGGTGCTCATGAACTTCCATACCTCCCATGAGATTATCCTTCCTCTGTTGGATTATATAGAGTTTTACCATCGCGGGCCTAGTCATCTAGATTACCACGTCAGTTGGACGGACCTTGTTTTGCAGAAGATTGTAATTTGCCAAGTGCCCACACGACATGTGAATTATGCAGACTTCAAGCTAATTGCCTTGTTCGACCGCGGACCCGCCTATCTTTACGCCGGTGCCTTCTTTAACTGGAGACAACTCAGCTCGCAGTGGATCATCATCAAAGCTGATACACACTTCTGTGATGCTATTGAACACAATGGCATCATCTACGCAATCGACAAAGCAGATGGCACCATGTATTGCTGGGACGGCACGTGTAAGTTGTTTCCGTATCATGTTAATGATGACGCCATGACACTGTTTGAACTTTTTGTGATGATTGGCATATCCCTGTTTGAGCAGAATTTGAGTAGAACTATGGCAATGTATTAGAGACGCCGGAAATCAGCTATATTTGGAATGAGTTAATTCATGCGATCGTGATCATATCATTACAGCAAATTTGTACCCCTGAATAATCAAACGGTTAGGAATATATGGATATTCTCCTTATTTTACAGTAATCTATATACTACTACTAAATATGAGTGTGTATCAATGGCCATGTTGGTTTCCTCATTTTCATGATGTAGAAACATGCACCACACTGTTGGTTTCATCTAACCATACATTAGGGAAGTAAATGTGCATATGGAGAACTCTATATTTGGAAGTAGTGAAATCCTGTAATGCTTACCATGTGTACATACCTATATTCGCCCTTCAGCAATCAATGGCTAGAATAATATCCTCACAAAAAATTTGCCCACAGAACACGAGTATATAACAATGCATGGTCTGTTAGTTACCTTGAAGAATTTGTTTGTGAGGACAGAACATGATTCCATAACATGCATGACATGGTAGTTTCCTGTGAAGAATCAATTGCGAGATAACATGAGTATAACCATGCAAGGCACTTCTATATTTTCGAACCCAGTATACATTTCCCTATATTTTCCTCCCAGTTCCAACAGGGACATATCAATGCAGTTTCTTGCATTATCCTACTCATACTCTGAACAATGCTGGTCTTACATTAACAATGTCTGTCCTTTTTGATATGATGTAGTGCCCCTACAGTTACTGCCCTTTGTAATCACACCTCCTTTGCCAAAAACGGGGAAGCACAACTGGTTCCTCGCTCGATCAGACGACGGCAAAAGACTGATGATCATTCGGACACATGAGCCGGAAAAGTTATATTGCAAAAACCCCACTGTATACAAGCACCATGAAATACGTGAGTATCCGGACAGTGGCTGTTACGTCTATGAGCAGGATACCAGCTTGTTGGGGCCTTCAGGATTTTTTAGTTGGAGGCGGGTAAACAGCCTTGGTTCACACTCTCTGTTTCTCGGACTCAATTATCCGATTAACCAGGAGATCACCGTTGGCAAGGACCTTGATGGCAGAGAGGCTCTGTTTGCTATGGAAAACTGTGTCTACAACGGCGAGCCTTAGGAGTTCGGGAGCAAACTCCCCTGATTGTCAACGATATAGCATGCAGCCAAAAGAAGGTGAGAATGACAAAGGCATGCGGATTAACTTTCATCCTTGGATGTCTCAATTACGACAGGCAATGATGTGGTTCAAGCCTTCAGGTTGATAGGTAATTGGGCTATTGCGTCGAAAGGGTGGAGTACTGGTGTCTCCGGATCATTGGTCGCTGAAGCGGGGCTGCAAATTATGATGGTGTTGGATCATTTCTTCGAATGACTTTGTTGTCTTTGCTGCTTGTTCTGGATGGGTAGTTCTTTCTTTTGTTATGCATATTCCTTGTCATTTGGTCATCCTCGTCTATGTCACTCTTACTATGTAATAGTTGCCTCTGTTTAGAATGTCATTCTCGTCTGGATCACGAGAGTCTGAATGCTGCAGATGGGTGCGTTTTGGTGGTGTAGCAAGACTTCTTATGAACTATCATGTCTTGTTGTTTATGTCAGTAGTAGTCGCTAGTCAGTGTTTGAATGTTGTATATATCGTTGTTTAGAATTGTTTATTGTCTCAAACTACTGCTGGGCTAAATGAGGGCATCACCATTCTCCAGTGTTCAGAGTGTATCTCCTTTTTCAAGTTATATAATTTGAGCTCAGTGTCTTTTCGATGATGTACACTTGTTTGGGCCAGTGAGGTATCGTTGAATATGGCCGAGTAGTAAAGCAATGCCAAATAGGTCAATTATGACTCTCGGGCCGGGCTCTCAAAAGATCCTCAAAAAAAGGCCGAGCTCCTCAAAAAAGAAAGAATAAGGACTCTTAGGCCGACAAGTGGGCGCCACCGGTGTTTTCATGCGCTTGCGCACCCAGAGCATATTGGCGCATGTTCGAAATTCAAGCTACCTTTTCATCCCCAATCTCCCGCCCCTCCCCCACCTCTGGAATCTCGATTCCTACTCTAGTTCCCCCAAATCCCACTCCTATACTCCCTGTACTCAAGCTCACTATCATGTCGCCGATCAACGTGGATCTCCAAGCCGGAGATCCTGAGGTCTGTCCTGCCTTCAGTTGCTGCGTGTTGTCACTCAACAGTGGCATGGCACCGCTTGACGACTAGTTTGTCGGCAAAGTGCTGATAGTAACCATCAACGGCGATCGGCCTCCCATCTCGCCGGACTTATCAAAGCTCTTGGCATTGCACACGGCATCCAAATAAGTGACTTGCTCATCGAAGTCTGTCCTCCACTGGCTGATTTCTTCATCAGGTTCCGGACAACTTTCGACTGCAGTTGTGTGTTTGAATCTTCCCGGCGTTTGTTCTGCGATGGCGCGCTAGTGAGCTTTGATTGGTGGCACCCAGGATCGTGCTTGGTTCCCTCTGAGCTTGAGTTTTTAACAAAGCTTACCTTCCACGGCATGCCTCGACGTGCTTGGAACAGCGAGTCCATGAATGAGCTTATCAACGACCTTGGAGGTGAGCTCGTAAGTATGTTTGTTCCTCCAGACAGCTGGGCTCTGATGGTTATGGCATGGATGAAGAAGCTGTCCACCATACCAAAGGTGATTGGTGTTGAGATACCGGTGCAGGAATCGGGGTTGTACTATTCGTCGCCACCAAGGCCGCCGCGGACCATGTTAGGGATGTACCTGTATCGAGTGTTCGTGCATGTCGAAGAAGTGGTCAATCCACCAATCGAAGTCCTGCCGCCGCCGCTGGTGCCAGGGTTCGTCGACGACGTCCATTACAGGAGTCATCGTCAGACTTTCCCCGTGTTGCTTGGAATGATGGATGGCACAGGGCCTACTCCATCGTGCGGCGGAGGCCACTGCTTCTTTGGGAGAAGAGGCAGGGCCGGCTGCCTGGATGTGCTCTAATTTGAGGTAACAACTGAATCTTGTCATATACTAGTTAAATCCGAGCTATGGGTGTGAAGCACTGATGTGCTAGTACATTTGATTGTGACCTGTTCTAACTTTGTACCTGAACTTTTTTTAGAAAGGGTTGTACATCAACTTAATGTGCTAGCAGAACTTATTGTGTTGTCTGTCTGTTTTCTTTGCACAGCATTCAAGGGATGAACCGTTATGTACGAGTTCGTTGGTTTCAACATAGCCCTACCCGTAGCGATCCACTGCTTCCATCCTGATTGTGCCGCTTGCGTGAAATTTTTGTATGCAAGTTCAGTGTGCTATGATGTTCTATATGATTGTGTCAACTATATAAGTTTTTACTGAGCATCAGCAATGCATATGGCCAAAAGATGTATTTACGAGCATCGACCGATGGGTCTCTCTCTCTCTCTCTCTCTCACACACACACACACACACGCACAAGTGGGACCCGTTGAATTATTTCTTTGCTCGTGACAGCTTTTAATTAGGTTCCACTGTAATCTAACTTTTTTCTTAAGTTATTAATTGAGCTCAGTGACTTCAAAAAGTTGTACAGAAGCCTTGTTTGGGCCTTTCCGGCGTTGCTGAATGTGGGCTGAGTAGCCATGTTAGGTTGTACTGTACTACACAGGCCTTTTTTTCAACATCAGCAATGCAACTGGGCCGACAGTTGTACACAATATCCAGGTCAACTTGTTATTCTCCGCCCCACTGGGATGCAAACTTTCCTAGGAGGTATTTATTAGGCTTAACAAGAAAATGGACTTTAAGAAATAATAAATAGGATGTAATTATAATAACTGGGCAGTAACTATAAAAAATGCACCAAACACGTAATTAGTTTAAAAATATATTATTTTGGAATTTGAAAATTTTAATTTCATTACCTATTGCGCGCGCAATATTTCATTGGATTTTAACGTAATACAACTTTATTTTGAAATTATATTTAATCTGACTAGAAATTTCGGATAAAAATATTTCGGATCCCATAAAAATGTGGGAATTTTTTTAATTCTGTTTTGAGCGGTTGGTTGAAATTATTAATCGTTGTCCTAGCTAGAAAATGGGCTGTACTTTTAACAAACTGTAAACGGGCTGTAGTAAATTCCATTAGAATTAGAAAATGGGTTGTACATTCTTACAAATTGCAAATGGGCTATATGTTCTCTGCCACACACTTGTGGGCCTTCTAAGTTGACGCGCCCCCTAGAAAAACTAAGTTGACGCGTATGCAAGGCTTTGTCAACAACACACGGTTCTGGTGGCTGTGGCCGTTGGATGTCCATCCAACGGATGTCGTGCTTCTTCTTCAATCTCGGATATTCTTGCTTCAGCCGCCCAAAAAATGATTCCTCCCCCTAACATCTGGGCGCACCGTTTCGGAGGCTGGCCTGTGGGCCTACTAAGTTGACACGTACCAAGGGCTTTGTCAACTTAGTCAATATAAATGATTCTAGCCGTAGTGACCATACGATGTTCATCCAACGACCGTAGTGCTTCTTCAACCTCTGGCCTTCTTGCTCCAGCCGCCCAAAGCAGCGCCGGTCGTGTCGCGTGCTCCTGCCTCCCGTGGCCGGCTATGATGCTGCGGAGGCCTCACCGCCCCCTACTACTCCCACCGCTGGCCAGGCCATCCCTCTACTCACCCACACCCCCTGTTATTCTGCGGCGACGGCAGTCTCACACCGTAGCCGAACTAGTGAACCCTCGTACTCCTCTCCGCACGGGCTTCCACTATCGCGTCTTCCCCGGCTCCGTGTCGTCCCCTTCCTAGGCCTCGTCGTCGTCCATCGCCCTGGTTACGCGGAAAATAATGATTCCTCCACCTGACAGCAGGGACCCACCGGACGGGCCACTGTATTTCGCGAAAAAAAACGTTTCCCCCTGAGTGCTGGGACCCATCAGACGGACCACCGTATTGCGTAAAAAAATGTTCCCCCCATTGTCAGCTCGGACCCACCGGAAGTGCCTCCTTATTACGCACAAAAAAATGAATACTCCCCCTGCTGGTCGGGACCCACCTTGGTGGGAGGCTGACTTGTGGGCCTACTAAGTTGACGGGAACGGAGTGCTTTGTCAACTTAGTCAATATGAGCGATTCTAGCTCCAGTGACCGTACGATGTCCATCCAACAGCCGTACTGCTTCTTCAACCTCTAGTCTTCTTGCTCCAGCCGCCCAAAGCAGCGCCGGTCGTGATGCATGCTCCTGCCTCCCATGGCCGGTTGTGCTGCCACGGAGGCCTCACCGCCCCCTACTATTCCCACTGCTGGCCAGGCTTTGCGGCGACGGTAGCCTCACACCACAGCCGAACTAGTGAACCCTCGTACTCCTCTCCGCGCGGGCTTCCACTGCCGCGTATTCCCTGGCTCCGCGTCGTCCCCTTCCTAGGCCTCGCCGTCGTCCACCGCCCTGGTGCTCTCGGCGCGGCGTGGTCAACATGGTCAAGGAACGGCTTCCATTGGACGTGGACTGTACGTTGAGAGGCTGACAGCTGGGTCCACAGCCGCAGCAAGGAAGTGCCTCCTTATTACGCGGAAAATAATTATTCCTCCACCTGACAGCGGGGACCCACCGGACGGGCCACCGTATTTCGTGAAAAAAAGTCCCCCTAACTGCTGGGACCCACCAGCTACACCTTCGCACGCAAGGAAGTGCGTCCGGGAAAAAAATGATTCGCCCCCCTGACTGTTGGGACCCACCAGCTACATCTTCGCATGCAAGGAAGTGCCTGATACTCGGGACCCACCTAGTTGAAGCGTACGTAGCGTTGTCATTCTGGTCGCAAACGTGTACGTACATATTGGTCGATGTAGAGGCGCGCACGTGTTGATAATTGATGACAACATATCTCTAGGTGGACTAACATTTCTATCTAGCATGTTTCAGATAAGTTCAACAATGGAGTGGCATGGACTAAAGGTTGTGGGAACTTCTTCAAGATGCTAAGGACAAAGGATTGGCTAAAGCTTCAAGCTCAAGACTCTTCATTTTACATTTTAGTGATCCAAGATCACATTGAGTCCATAGGAAAAGCCAATACTATCAAGGAGGGATGAGGTGTTGCTTAATGAGCCTCTTGCTTCATGTGCTTAATGATATGCTCCAAAATCCTCAACTACTTTCCCATATCCACATATGACCTAAACCCTAAGCCAAACTCGGTCATACCGATTCTTTCTATCCGGCGCCACCGAGTTTCACTTGTCATAAGCCACTGCCAAACCCTAGCAATTCGGTTCTACCGATAGGGATCTCGGTCTCACCGAGATGGGATTGCAAACTCTCTGTTTCCCTTTCGTAACTTTTCGGTCTCACCGAAAGAGCGAATCGGTCCCACCGAGATTGCAATGTAAATTCAGTGTTTCCTTTTTGTAACTTTTCGGTCTCACCGAAAGAGAAAATCGGTCCCACCGAGTTCGCCTAACCAACTCTCTGGTTAGCTAATTACCAAAATCGGTCTCACCGAGTTTGTGTAATCGGTCTCACCGAGATTACGTTATGCCCAAACCCTAACCATATCGGTCCTACCGAGTTGCATGTCAGTCCCACCGAAAATCTCTAACGGTCACTAGGTTTAACTTTTTGGTCCGACCGAGTTTTTTGATTCGGTCCCACCGAGATTGGAAAACTGTGTGTAACGGTTGGATTTTGTGTGGAGGCTATATATACCCCTCCACCTCCTCTTCATTCATGGATAGAGCCATCAAAACACATACACAATTCCAACTCATATGTTCTGAGAGAGAACCACCTACTCATGTGTTGAGACCAAGATATTCCATTCCTACCATATGAATCTTGATCTCTAGCCTTCCCCAAGTTGCTTTCCACTCAAATCTTCTTTCCACCAGATCCAAATCCTATGAGAGAGAGTTGAGTGTTGGGGAGACTATAATTTGAAGCACAAGAGCAAGGAGTTCATTACCTACACACCATTTGTTACTTCTTGGAGAGTGGTGTCTCCTAGATTGGCTAGGTGTCACTTGGGAGCCTCCGACAAGATTGTGGAGTTGAACCAAGGAGTTTGTAAGGGCAAGGAGCTCGCCTACTTCGTGAAGATCTACCGCTACTGAGGCAAGTCCTTCGTGGGCGATGGCCATGGTGGGATAGACAAGGTTGCTACTTCGTGGACCCTTTGTGGGTGGTTGCTTCTTCGTGGACCCTTGTGGGTGGTTGCTTCTTCGTGGACCCTTTGTGGGTGGTTGCTTCTTCGTGGACCCTTCGTGGGTAGAGCCCTCCGTGGACTCGCGCAACCGTTACCCTTCGTGGGTGGAGCCCTCCGTGGACTCGCGCAACCGTTACCTTCGTGGGTGGAGCCCTCCGTGGACTCGCGCAACCGTTACCCTTCGTGGGTTGAAGTCTCCATCAATGTGGATGTAGGATAGCACCACCTATCCGAACCACGGGAAAAACATCCGTGTCTCCAATTGCGTTTGAATTCTCCAACCCTTCCCCTTACATTCTTGCAAGTTACATGCTTTACATTCCGCTGCTCATATACTCTTTGCATGCTTGCTTGATATGTATTGTGAATGTTGAAATTATGCCTAAACTCCACTCAAACCAAAAAGGCCTAAAATTGCAACTTTAGCACTAAGTGTCTAATCACCCCCCCCCCTCTAGACACATCTACTTCTAGATCCTACAAGTGGTATCAGAGCATTTGTCTCCATTGCCTTGGTTTAATCACCATTGGAGGAAGATGGATGTGTCTACTTTAGGGAGTCTTAGACATAGAGTGCCTATTCTTGATGGAGAGTATTTTCATGAGTGGAAAAATGAGATGCTTGTAATTTTCAATCAATATCATTTGAACAAGTATATTGCTAGTCCTTGTGCACCTCACATTGATCCTTTGCATCCTACCCTAGATGAAGATATTGACATGATTCGCAATCTTAGAACTATTGAGCTCATCATTAGAGGATTGCCCAAAAATTTGATTGCTAATTTGCCTACTCTTAATTGTGCCTATACTATATGGAAATTTCTTGAGGAACGATTTCCCGATCATTCCTTGAAAACTTTGGATGAAATTCTCCATAAATCTATTGCCTTGAGTAAGATGAACTCTAGTGATCCTAGTTTTGGTAATTGTCTATTTGAACTTACCAATCGCATGCTAAAGGAGATGTTGGAATCATTAGTGATATCATATTCGAAGCTATAAGAATTCGTAAAAGTGACCACTTCGATGATCATTTATCTAATGAATTACCCTCTCTAGGAAATGATGAGTCACAAGATCATGATGAACATGGACACTATGATGATGATGATGATGATAGTGACTTCGATCTTGATGATGCAATGAGACATTTTGGTCTTATGGCAAATCTTCGGGGATATGAGTCAGGAGGAAAGGAATGGGTTCTTGATAGTGGATGTACTGATCATATGACCGGAGATGAAGAGATGTTCCGTGAGCTTGCTGAAAATGACGGCCCTCGAAAATATGTCACCTTTGGTGATAATTCAAAGGGTAAAGTGGTTGGCCTTGGTAAGGTGGCCATCTCACATGATAGTTCCATTCAAAATGTCATGCTCGTTGAATCTCTTGGCTACAACTTACTTTCAGTATCTAGACTTGCTGATTTCGGTTTGAATGTCCTATTTACCGAGGTAGAGTGCCAAGTATTTCGTCGAGACAATCATAAAATGGTCTTTACCGGTATGCGTAGAGGTGATCTTTACATTGTCGATTTCTCTAAAAAGGCACAACCTAAAACTTGCTTTATTGCTAAATCCTCAAAAGGTTGGTTGTGGCATAGACGACTAGGTCACGTTGGCATGAGAAACCTTGACAAGCTTATTAAAGGAAATCATATCCTTGGAGTTAATGATGTCATATTTGATAAGGATAGACTTTGCAGTGCTTGTCAAGCAGGTAAACAGGTTGGAGGAAGACATCCCGTGAAGAACATCATGACCACAAGGAGGCCACTCGAGCTATTTCATATGGATCTTTTTGGTCCCAACGCCTACAAGAGTCTCGGTGGAAATTCTTTTGGTCTAGTTATAGTTGATGATTTTTCAAGATTTACGTGGGTGTTCTTTCTTAATGACAAGTCGCAGGTGCAGAAGATCTTCAGAAACTTCGCTAGGAAGGCCCAAAATTAGTTTGACGTGAAGATCAAGAAGGTTCGGAGTGACAACGGAACGGAGTTCAAGAACGCAAATGTGGACACCTTTCTTGACGAAGAAGAGATTTCACACGAGTTCTCGGCTACGTACACACCTCAACAAAATGGAGTTGTTGAGAGGAAGAACCGGACGCTCATCGAAATGGCAAGAACGATGCTTGATGAATACAAGACGCCGAAGCACTTTTGGGCAGAAGCGGTTGAGACAGCTTGTCACGCAACAAATCGCTTATATCTTCACAAGCTACTCGGCAAGACGGCATACGAGCTTCTCACCGGTAACAAACCCCAAGTTGGATACTTTCGAGTATTCGGCTCAAAGTGCTACATTCTTGATAAGCATCATCGTTCAAAGTTTGCTCCTAAATCTCATGAAGGTTTTCTACTTGGTTATGGCTCAAACTCTCACACTTACCGTGTCTACAACAATTTCACCCGAAAGGTTGAAGAGACGGTAGATGTGAAGTTTGATGAATCTAATGGCTCACAAGTAGAGCAATTGCCAATTGATGTAGGAGACAAAGACCCTTCAGAAGCAATCCAAGACTTGTCCATTGGCAAAATTCGTCCAACGGAGGTGAAGAAGAGTACTTCATCCGTCCAAGTGGAAGCTTCTACTTCACGACAAGGTGAACCAAGAATTGACATGGAAGCATCCATAAGTGGGACACACCAAGATGAAGAAAACGAGGAAATGCATCAAGACGAACATCAACAACCTCCTTCTCCACCACGACAAGAGAATGATGACGTCAACAATGAAGAAGGCCAAGAAGAAGAACAAGATGAAGAAGATGTTCAACGAAGACCCAAGCAAAAGCTCTCACGAGTTCGAGCAAGAATTGCCAAAGATCATCCCGTCGAGCAAATCCTCAATGATATACAAACCGGGAGAATCACTCGCTCAAAAACTCGTTTAGCTAATTTTTGTGAAAACTATTCATTCATCTCTAGCATTGAACCTATGAAGGTTGAAGAAGCATTGGAAGATCCGGATTGGATAAACGCTATGCATGAAGAGCTACACAACTTTGAGAGAAACCAAGTTTGGACATTGGTTGAGAAGCCCGACAACAACCACAACATCATTGGTACAAAATGGGTGTTTCGCAACAAGCAAGATGAAGATGGACAAGTGGTTCGCAACAAAGCACGTCTCGTCGCCCAAGGGTACACACAAGTCGAAGGTATGGACTATGGTGAGACATATGCTCCCATTGCTAGACTTGAGTCCATTCGCATCTTACTTGCCTATGCTAATCACCATAATATCACCTTGTACCAAATGGACATTAAAAGTGCTTTTCTAAATGGTGAAATAGAGGAGGCAGTTTATGTCAAACAACCTCCCGGCTTTATCAATCCTAAGAAACCAAATCATGTTTACAAACTTCACAAAGCTCTTTATGGTCTTAAACAAGCTCCTAGAGCATGGTATAAATGCTTGACCAAGTTCCTTATTACAAGTGGTTTTGAAATTGGTAAAATTGATTCTCCTCTTTTTACTAAAAGGGTTAATGGAGAACTATTTGTATGCCAAATTTATGTTGATGATATCATATTTGGTTCAACTAACCCTCTCTTTAGTGAAAAGTTTGGAAAGCTTATGTCAGAGAAGTTTGAGATGTCTATGATGAGTGAACTCAAATTCTTTCTCGGTTTGCAAATCAAGCAAACTAAGGAAGGTACATTTGTCTCTCAAACGAAGTACACCAAGGACTTATTCATGAAGTTCAATATGCAAGAATGCAAAGGTATGTCTACACCCATGCCTACTAGTGGACATAATGATTTGACCAAAGATGGTGAACCGGTTGATCAAAAGGTTTATCGCTCTATGATTGGTTCATTGTTATACCTATGTGCTTCACGTCCCGATATTATGCTAAGCGTGTGCATGTGTGCACGATATCAAGCTGCTCCTAAAGATTGTCATCTTAAGGCTGTGAAAAGGATAGTGAGATATTTAATCCATACACCAAATTTTGGCATTTGGTATCCTAAGAGGTCTTCTTTTGATCTTGTTGGCTATTCCGACTCGGATTATGCCGGAGACAAGGTTGATAGAAAGTCCACTTCGGGTACTTGTCAATTTCTTGGTAGATCTCTTGTGTCTTGGTCTTCCAAGAAACAAAACTCGGTATCCTTATCCACCGCCGAAGCGAAATACATTGTCGCTGGTTCATGTTGTGCTCAATTACTTTGGATGACCCAAACTCTTAAAGATTATGGGATTTATGTGAAACATGTTCCACTGCTTTGTGACAATGAAAGTGCTATCAAAATTGGTCATAATCCTGTACAACATTCTCGAACTAAGCATATTGAAGTTCGTCATCATTTCATTCGAGACCATGTTGCTAAGGGTGACATTAATCTTAAGCATGTTCGCACCGATAAGCAATTAGCGGATATATTTACTAAACCTCTTGATGAGAAAGTATTTTGCAGGTTGAGAGGTGAATTGAACATCATTGATGCTTCGAACTTGGAGTAGAAACTCCATTGGATACATGCAAGACATGAGCTTATGACTAATCCATGATATATCTCTTATGATGACTATCTTATGTCTTGGATATATTTATACCTTGCATGTTGTCTAACCCATGTAGGTGCTTGGTTGAATCTAATTCCATGAGATTGCGACTCACTCACATCTTGAGCAATCTCTACATCACCAAGACTCTACACAATGGTGGTTGAAGACAAGGAAGCACAAAACCATTCAAACGTATCCTTTGACAAATTCTATGTTGAGCTTCATGATTGTCATTTTTGGATACACAAGTGCTCTTCCTTGCAAGAACTAACCCATGTAGGTAGATGAACTCAAACTCCAAGTGGTGCTCCCAACTCTTGATGAGCTACATCAACCTTGAGCACCCACACAAGTTCAACTACATGAGCAAGAACCACACCACCACCCAAGGTATGTTATTCCATCTTAGAGAAGCTTTACTCCAAGACATGAGTCAAAGAAACTCAACAAGATGTGAATACATCAAGATGCTTAAACGAAAAATGGTAACCCCATTTTGAGCTTAAACGATGAGTATGACCTATGATCAAGTGTTCTCACTTGACTCCTAAGTCAATATACTCTAACATAGGTGACTATGTCACCGCCCAACTCTAGATGAAGTTCTCTTGTGTTCTTTTCTGTGTTATTGCATTTGTCTCATGCATGTTTACTCCATCTAGATCTTTCAGTTTCTTCTCTTTTCTCTTTGTTTTTGTTCTGCATTTTCTGCATTTAATTCCTTGCAAATCCTTCAGGTAATTCATTGCAAATATTTGTGAGATCCTACATGTCTAGTGAGCTGAGGTGACAAGTGTTTTTCTCTGTGTAAACTCGGTTTCACCGACTTGCAATTTTCGGTCCAACCGAATCTTTTCGGTACCACCGAAATATGACACTCGGTGCCACCGACTTTGCAATCAAAAAAACAGTTTGCCACTTGTTCTACATTTCTTCTGATCCAGCTCCACTCAATGAATCTTGTCCTCTACAAGCATCACAATTTTATCCTTTGCTTTGTGCTGAGTCTCAAGGACCAAACCTATACGACGGATTCCAGAAAGCCCTTCTTGGAAATTGATGTCAAAGGGGGAGAGAGAGATCACATCAAAGCTTGCAGGAGAAAGAGATCACATCAAAGCACATCAAAGCTCAAGGGGGAGAGAAAGTCTCAAGGATCCCAGATGTTGTTAAGGGGGAGAGAGAGATTTCCCAGATGTTATTAAGGGGGAGAGAGAGATTTCCAGGGAGAGAAAATACTCAAGGATCCCAGATGCTTGATGTTCAAGAGGAGAGATGTCACATGTCTTTGTGGGGGAAAGACATGTTCATATACGCTTATTTGCATTAAGTTCTATCCATTTGTATCTTTCAGCTCTGATTTTCTGTTCCCTATCTTCTCCCAATATCCCATGTAAGATTCAGGGGGAGCAAGACACCTAAGGGAAAGAAATCAGTCAAATTCATTGCATATCTTTATTCTTGGGGACATGTTGAATCCAATGTGGTACCTTGCACTCACTCTCTACATGTCATCCCGGTCTTGGTATTCTTGTGGTTTCTTTTGTTTACTCTGGCTAGTGGATGTATCCTGTGTTATCTAACTTTGTTTGTGCAGGTTCATTCCATCCTAAGCCAACTCAAGACCACAAGGTAAGTATATGCATCAAAATCATGAGTATGAGGAGTTCTTGCTTATGTACATACTGTTTGCAAGAAGGACTCATGAGCATGAAGGTATTCTCCTTGATAATCTTTTGCTCTGATGCATATGGCCAAGATACATGTAACACATTGCCTACTCTGTCATGGTTATGCTCTCACATGCCTCTATATTTCATATTTACATGAGTGCATACATGTAGGGGGAGCCTATGCTTGTTACATGTCCTTCCAAAGCTTTACTTGCTGTTATTTATATCTTTATCTAAAGCTTTGATGTATGTTGCCCTCAATTACCAAAAAGGGGGAGATTGAAAGCACAAGTGCTCCCTAGGTGGTTTTGATAATTGATGACAACATATCTCTTGTTGGACTAACATTGTATCTAGCATGTTTCAGATAAGTTCAACAATGGAGTGGCATGGACTAAAGGTTGTGGGAACTTCTTCAAGATGCTAAGGACAAAGGATTGGCTAAAGCTTCAAGCTCAAGACTCTTCATTTTACATTTTAGTGATCCAAGATCACATTGAGTCCATAGGAAAAGCCAATACTATCAAGGAGGGATGAGGTGTTGCTTAATGAGCCTCTTGCTTCATGTGCTTAATGATATGCTCCAAAATCCTCAACTACTTTCCCATATCCACATATGACCTAAACCCTAAGCCAAACTCGGTCATAACGATTCTTTCTATCCGGCGCCACCGAGTTTCACTTGTCATAAGCCACTGCCAAACCCTAGCAATTCGGTTCTACCGATAGGGATCTCGGTCTCACCGAGATGGGATTGCAAACTCTCTGTTTCCCTTTCGTAACTTTTCGGTCTCACCGAAAGAGCGAATCGGTCCCACCGAGATTGCAATGTAAATTCAGTGTTTCCTTTTTGTAACTTTTCGGTCTCACCGAAAGAGAAAATCGGTCCCACCGAGTTTGCCTAACCAACTCTCTGGTTAGCTAATTACCAAAATCGGTCTCACCGAGTTTGTGTAATCGGTCTCACCGAGATTACGTTATGCCCAAACCCTAACCATATCGGTTCTACCGAGTTGCATGTCAGTCCCACCGAAAATCTCTAACGGTCACTAGGTTTACCTTTTCGGTCTGACCGAGTTTTTTGATTCGGTCCCACCGAGATTGGAAAACTGTTTGTAACGGTTGGATTTTGTGTGGAGGCTATATATACCCCTCCACCTCCTCTTCATTCGTGGAGAGAGCCATCAGAACACATACACAATTCCAACTCATATGTTCTGAGAGAGAACCACCTACTCATGTGTTTAGACCAAGATATTCCATTCCTACCATAAGAATCTTGATCTCTAGCCTTCCCCAAGTTGCTTTCCACTCAAATCTTCTTTCCACCAGATCCAAATCCTATGAGAGAGAGTTGAGTGTTGGGGAGACTATCATTTGAAGCACAAGAGCAAGGAGTTCATTACCTACACACCATTTGTTACTTCTTGGAGAGCGGTGTCTCCTAGATTGGCTAGGTGTCACTTGGGAGCCTCCGACAAGATTGTGGAGTTGAACCAAGGAGTTTGTAAGGGCAAGGAGATCGCCTACTTCGTGAAGATCTACCGCTAGTGAGGCAAGTCCTTCGTGGGCGATGGCCATGGTGGGATAGACAAGGTTGCTACTTCGTGGACCCTTTGTGGGTGGTTGCTTCTTCGTGGACCCTTGTGGGTGGTTGCTTCTTCGTGGACCCTTTGTGGGTGGTTGCTTCTTCGTGGACCCTTCGTGGGTGGAGCCCTCCGTGGACTCGCGCAACCGTTACCCTTCGTGGGTGGAGCCCTCCGTGGACTCGCGCAACCGTTACCCTTTGTGGGTGGAGCCCTCCGTGGACTCGCACAACCGTTACCCTTCGTGGGTTGAAGTCTCCATCAATGTGGATGTAGGATAGCACCACCTATCCGAACCACGGGAAAAACATCCATGTCTCCAATTGCGTTTGAATTCTCCAAACCCTTCCCCTTACATTCTTTCAAGTTACATGCTTTACATTCCGCTGCTCATATACTCTTTGCATGCTTGCTTGATATGTATTGTGAATGTTGAAATTATGCCTAAACTCCACTCAAACCAAAAAGGCCTAAAAATTGCAACTTTAGCACTAAGTGTCTAATCACCCCCCCTCTAGACACATCTACTTCTAGGTCCTACAACGGGATACTGTTCATCTCCATCGTCAACCCCCTTCAGCCTCCACAGGCTACTGTTCATCCACCGTCGACCTCCTCCAGCCTCCACCTATGACTGTTCATCCACGAGCTCTTGTTCATCCAGCCTCCACCGCGCACTACTCCACTGGCTACTGTTCAACCAGCCCTCTCAACGGGATCCTGTTCAACCACCCCTCCACGGGCTACTGTTCATCCAGCCCTCCACTGTCTACTTTTCATCCTGCCCTCCATGGGGTGGTCCTGTTCATCCAGCCCTCCAGGGGGTCCTGTTCATCCAGCCCCAACTGGCTCGATCGATCGGGGTCATGTTCATCCAGAGGCAACACCACGGGGTCCTATTCATCCACCCCCACCGGGAACTGTCCATCCAAACCCCCCGAGCAACGCTCACTGTTCATCCAGAGGCAGCATCGATCGGCTTCAGTTAGCAGCAGTAGCGAAGGAATCGCTCGATCGGGTTCAGTTAACAGCCATCGATCGATTGCTCGGGTTCAGTAACGCGTAGCCTGTAGTGCAATCGCTCGGGTTCACTTAGAGCCCAAGGCCTCACTCGGGTTCAGTTAGAGCCCAACGCCTCGCATGCGTGTATGAGAGAAACACGCATCGCTCGGCCCCGACCACCCACCATAACTGGGAACACCCTTATATTTTCCTCGCCCTCGCTTCTACCACGGTTTTTTCCGTCATGGACGGCCCAAAGAATGTCATGCAGTCGCGTCTCCGGCCCGCCTAGGACGAATAGCCAATTTTCTGTCATGATTTTTTGTCATAGAAGTAGGACCCCACCACATCTATGATGATACCGTGTTTTGTCACAATTATTGTCATAGAAGTGTCATAAGTATAACAAAAAAAATTGTTCGGCCCAAAATGTCACGGATGTGTCTTTTTCTGTAGTGCGTATTGTATTGTTGCCATCGAGGATAAAAAGATGGGGTTTATATCATATTGCATGAGTTTATCCCTCTACATCATGTCATCTTGCTTAAGGCGTTACTCTGTTCTTATGAACTTAATACTCTAGATGCATGCTGGATAGCAGTCGATGTGTGGAGTAATAGTAGTAGATGCAAGCAGGAGTCGGTCTACTTGTCATAGACATGATGCCTATATACATGATCATACCTAGATATTCTCATAATTATTCGCTTTTCTATCAATTGCTCGACAGTAATTTGTTCACCCACCGTAATACTTATGCTATCTTGAGAGAAGCCACTAGTGAAACCTATGGCCCCGGGTCTATTTTCCATCATACAAGTTTCCAATATATTTTATTTTGCAATCTTTACTTTCAATTTATATCATAAAAATACCAAAAATATTTATCTTATTATTATCATCACTATCAGATCTCACTCTTCAAGTGGACGTGAAGGGATTGACGACCCCTTTATCGCATTGGTTGCGAGGTTCTTATTTGTTTGTGTAGGTATGAGGTGACTCGTGTGTGGTCTCCTACTGGATTGATACCTTGGTTCTCAAAAACTAAGGGAAATACTTGCGCTGCTTTGCTGCATCACCCTTTCCTCTTCAAGGGAAAATTAACGCATGCTCAAGAGGTAGCAAGAAGGATTTCTAGCGCCGTTGACGGGGAGATCTACGCCAAGTCAAGACATACCAAGTACCCATCACAACTCTTATCCTTCGCATTACATTATTTTCCATTTGCCTCTCATTTTCCTCTCCCCCACTTCACCCTTGCCATTTTATTCGCCCTCTTTTTCCGTTCCCCTTCTCTTTTCCAGTTTGCCTCTTTTGCTTGTTTCTTGTTTGCTTGTGTGTTGGATTGCTTGCTTGTCACGATGGCTCAAGATAATACTAAATTGTGTGACTTTGCCAATACCAACAATAATGATTTTATTAGCACTCTGATTGCTCCTCTTACCGATGCTGAATCTTGTGAAATTAATACTGCTTTGCTGAATCTTGTCATGAAAGATCCGTTTTCTGGCCTTCCTAGTGAAGATGCCACTACCCATCTAAACAACGTTGTTGATTTGTGTGATATGCAAAAGAACAAAGATGTGGATAATGATATTGTTAAACTTAAGTTATTTCCGCTCTCACTTAGAGATCATGCTAAAGCTTGGTTTTCGTCTTTGCCTAAAAATAGTATTGATTCATGGAATAAGTGCAAAGATGCTTTTATCTCTAAGTATTTTCCTCTCGCTAAGATCATCTCTCTTAGAAATGATATTATGAATTTTAAGCAATTTGATCATGAGCATGTTGCACAATCTTTGGAGAGGATGAAATTAATGATACGTAATTGCCCTACACATGGTTTGAATTTATGGATGATTATACAAAAAATTTATGTCGGATTGAATTTTGCTTCTAGAAATCTTTTAGATTCGGCCACGGGAGGCACTTTTATGGAAATCACTTTAGGAGAAGCTACTAAACTCCTAGATAATATTATGGTTAATTATTCTCAATGGCACACTGAAAGATCTACTAGTAAAAAGGTGCATGCTATAGAAGAAATCAATGTTTTGAGTGGAAAGATGGATGAACTTATGAAATTGTTTGCTAATAAGAGTACTCCTACTGATCCTAATGATATGCCTTTGTCTACTTTGATTGAGAATAATATGAATCTATGGATGTGAATTCTGTTGGTAGGAATAATTTTGGTAACAACATGTATAGAGGTAATTTTAATCCTAGGTCGTTTCCTAGTAATTCCTACAGCAATTCTTATGGAAATTTTGATAAGATGCCCTCTGATTTCGAATCTAATATTAAAGAATTTATTAGTTCGCAAAAGAGTTTCAATGCTTTGATTGAAGAAAAATTGTCTAAGATTGATGAGTTGGCCAGGAACGTGGATAGAATTTATCTTGATGTTAATTCTTTGAAACTTAGATCTATTCCACCTAAGCATGATATCAATGAGCCTCTCAAAGCTATGATAATTTCCATTGATGAGTGCAAAGAAATAACCGCTAGGATGCGTACTAAAAAAGAGTGCTTTGTGAAAGCGTGTTCTTCTAGTTTCCATGATAATAAAGATGAAGATCTAAAAGTTATTGATGTGTCCCCTATTAAATCTTTGTTTTGCAATATGAATCTTGATAATGATGTGAATAGAGATGATTCAACTTTAGTTAGAGGGCGTCCCAATGATTCGGAGTTTTTAGATCTTGATGCAAAAATTGATAAAAGTGGGATTGGAGAGGTCAAAACTTTAAATAGCAATGAACCCACTATCTTGGATTTCAAGGAATTTAATTATGATAATTGCTCTTTGATAGATTGTATTTCCTTGTTGCAATCCATGTTAAATTCTCCTCATGCTTATAGTCAAAATAAAGCTTTTACTAAACATATCGTTGATGCTTTGATGCAATCTTACGAAGAAAAACTTGAGTTGGAAGTTTCTCTCCCTAGAAAACTTTATGATGAGTGCGAACCTACAATTAAAATAAAAATTAAAGATCATGAATGCTTTGCTTTATGTGATTTGGGTGCTAGTGTTTCCACGATTCCTAAAACTTTGTGTGATTTGCTAGGTTTCCGTGAATTTGATGATTGTTCTTTAAACTTGCACCTTGCGGATTCCACTATTAAGAAACCTATGAGAAGAATTAATGATGTTCTTATTGTTGCAAATAGGAATTATGTGCCTGTAGATTTCATTGTTCTTGATATAGATTGCAATCCTTCATGTCCTATTATTCTTGGTAGACCTTTCCTTAGAACGATTGGTGCAATTATTGATATGAAGGAAGGGAATATTATATTCCAATTTCCGTTAAGGAAAGGCATGGAACACTTCCCTAAAAATAAAATTAAATTATCATATGAATCTATTATGAGAGCCACTTATGGATTGCCTACCAAAGATGGCAATACCTAGATCTATCCTCGCTTTTATGCCTAGCTAGGGGCGTTAAACGATAGCGCTTGTTGGGGGGCAACCCAAATTTATTTTTTCCTCTCTTTTCGTTCCAGTTTAGTAATAAATAATTTATATATCCTCTGTTTTGGTTGTGTTTTTTGTGTTTAATTAGTGTTTGTGCCAAGTAGAACAGTTGGGAAGACTTGGGGAAAGTCTTTTTGATCTTGCTGTAAAAAACAGAAACTTTAGCGCTCATGAGAATTTCTGCCATTTTTTACTGGAGGGTGATATTTAGTTAATTATTTTTTAAGATGATTAATAGATAAATTCCTCACGTCCAGAAATTTATTTTAGAATTTTTGGGTCTACAGAAGTATACGAAACCTACAGATTACTACAGACTGTTCTGTTTTTGACAGATTCTGTTTTTCGTGTGTTGTTTGCTTATTTTGATGAATCTATGGCTAGTAATAGAGTTTATGAACCATATAAAAGTTGGAATATATTAGGTTTAACACCAATATAAATAAAGAATGAGTTCATTACAGTACCTTGAAGTGGTGGTTTGTTTTCTTTTACTAACGGAGCTCATGAAGATTTTCTTTTAAGTTTTGTGTTGTGAAGTTTTCAAGTTTTGGGTAAAGATTTGATGGATTATGGAACAAGGAGTGGCAAGAGCCTAAGCTTGGGGATGCCCAAGGCACCCCAAGGTAAAATCCAAGGACAATCAAAAGCCTAAGCTTGGGGATGCCCCAGAAGGCATCCCCTCTTTCGTCTTCGTCCATCGATAACTTTACTTGGAGCTATATTTTTATTCTCCACATGATATGTGTTTTGCTTGGAACGTCTTGTATGATTTGAGTCTTTGCTTTTTATTTTACCACAATCATCCTTGCTGTACACACCTTTTGGGAGAGAGACACATGAATTGGAATTTATTAGAATACTCTATGTGCTTCACTTATATCTTTTCAGTTGGATAATTTTTGCTCTAGTGCTTCGCTTATATCTTTTTGAGCACGGCGTTGGTTCTATTTTATAGAAATAATTGATCTCTCATGCTTCACTTATATCATTTTGAGAGTCCTTTAGAACAGCATGGTAATTCACTTTGGTTATAAATTTTAAATGCTAAGAGAAGTTGGATGCTTGATAGATGGTTTTGAGATATAAAGGTGGTAATATTAGAGGTGTGCTAGTTGAGTAATTGTGAAATTGATGAATACTTGTGTTGAAGTTGGCACGTCCCGTAGCATGCACGTATGGTAAATGTTATGTGACAAATTTGAAGCATGGGGTGCTCTTTGATTGCTCTCCTTATGAGTGGTGGTCTGGGACGAGCGATGGTCTTTTCCTACCAATCTTTCCCCCTAGGAGCATGCGCGTAGTGCTTGGTTTTGATGACTTGTAGATTTTTGCAATAAGTATGTGAGTTCTTTATGACTAATGTTGAGTCCATGGATTATACGCACTCTCACCCTTCCATCATTGCTAGCCTCTTCGGTACCGTGCATTGCCCTTTCTCACCTTGAGAGTTGGTGCAAACTTCGTCGGTGCATCCAAACCCCGTGATATGATACGCTCTATCACACATAAGCCTCCTTATATCTTCCTCAAAACAGCCACCATACCTACCTATTATGGCATTTCCATAGCCATTCCGAGATATATTGCCATGCAACTTTCCACTATTCCATTTATGACACGCGTCATCATTGTCATATTGCTTTGCATGATCATGTAGTTGACATCGTATTTGTGGAAAAGCCACCGTTCATAATTTTTCATACATGTCACGCTTGATTCATCGCAATCCTGGTACACCGCCGGAGGCATTCACATAGAGTCATATTTTGTTCTAAGTATCGAGTTGTCATTCTTGAGTTGTAAGTAAAAAGAAGTGTGATGATCATCATTATTAGAGCATTGTCCCATTGAGGAAAGGATGATGGAGACTATGATTCCCCCACAAGTCGGGATGAGACTCCGGACGAAAAAAAGAGGCCAAAAGAAAAAAAAGGCCCAAATCAAAAAAAATGAGAGAAAAAGAGAGAAGGGGCAATGCTACTATCCTTTTTCCACACTTGTGCTTCAAAGTAGCACCATGATCTTCATGATAGAGAGTCTCCTATGTTGTCACTTTCATATACTTGTGGAAATTTTACATTATAGAACTTGGCTTGTATATTCCAATGATGGGCTTCCTCAAAATGCCCTAGGTCTTCATGAGCAAGCGAGTTGGATGGACACCCACTTAGTTTCTTTGATGAGCTTTCATCTATTTATAGCTCAAGTGCATCCGTTGCATGCCAATCCCTACTCCTTGCATTGACATCAATCGGTGAGCATCTCCATAGCCCATTGATTAGCCGCTTCAATGTGAGACTTTCTCCCTTTTGTCTTCTCACACAACCTCAATCATCATATTCTATTCCGCCCATAGTGCTATGTCCATGGCTCGCGCTCATATATTGCGTAAGAGTTGAAAGAGTTTGAAAAGGCTAAGTATGAAACAAATTCTTGGCTTGTTGTCGGGGTTGTGCATGATGAGAGCACTTTGTGTGACGAAAATGAAGCATGGCCAAACTATATGACTTTGTAGGGATAAGTTTTCTTTGGCTATGGTATTTTGATAAGACATAATTGCTTGATTAGCATACTTGGAGTATTACTATTTTTATGTCAACAATAAACTTTTATCTTGAATCTTTCGGATCTGAACATTCATGCCACAATAGAGAAAAATACATTGAAGAATGTTCTAGAAAGCATTCTACATCAAAAATTCTGTTTTTATCACTTACCTACTCGAGGATGAGCAGGAATTAAGCTTGGGGTGCTGATACGTCTCCAACATATCTATGATTTTTGATTGTTCCATGCTATTATATACTCTGTTTTGGATGTTTAATGGGCTTATTTTACACTTTTATATTATTTTGGGGACTAACCTATTAACCGGAGGCCCAGCCCAAATTGTTGTTTTTTGCCTATTTCGGTGTTTCGCAGAAAAGGGATATCAAACGGAGTCCAAACGGAATGAAACTTTCGGGAGCGTGGTTTTTGGAACAAACGTGATCCAGAGGACTTGGAGTGGACCTCAAGAAACGAACGAGGCGGACATGAGGCAGGGGGCGCGCCCTCCCCCCTCGTGGCTCAACCGACCTACTTCTTCCTCCTATATATGTTCACATACCCTGAAAACATACAGGAGCACCACGAAACCCTATTTCCACTGCCGCAACCTTCTGTACCCAAGAGATCCCATCTTGGGGCCTTTTCCGGAGCTTCGCCGGAGGGGGCATTGATCACGGAGGGCATCTACATCAACTCCATGGCCCTTTCGATGATGTGTGAGTAGTTTACCTCAGACCTTCGGGTCCATAGTTATTAGCTAGATGGCTTCTTCTCTCTCTTTGGATCTCAATACAAAGTTCTCCCCGATTCTCTTGGAGATCTATTCGATGTAATCTTCTTTTGCGGTGTGTTTGTCAAGATCCGATGAATTGTGGGTTTATGATCAAGTCTATCTATGAATAATATTTGAATCTTCTCTGAATTCTTTTATGTATGATTGGTTATCTTTGCAAGTCTCTTCGAACTATCAGTTTGGTTTGGCCTACTAGATTGATCTTTCTTGCAATGGGAGAAGTGCTTAGCTTTGGGTTCAATCTTGTGGTGCTCGATCCCAGTGATAGAAAGGGAAACTACACGTATTGTATTGTTTCCATCGAGGATAAAAAGATGGGGTTTATATCATATTGCATGAGTTTATCCCTCTACATCATCTCATCTTGCTTAAGGCATTACTCTGTTCTTATGAACTTAATACTCTAGATGCATGTTGGATAGCGGTCGATGTGTGGAGTAATAGTAGTAGATGCAGGCAGGAGTCAGTCTACTTGTCACGGACGTGATGCCTATATACATGGTCATACCTAGATATTCTCATAATTATTCACTTTTCTATCAATTGCTTGACAGTAATTTGTTCACCCACCGTAATACTTATGCTATCTTGAGAGAAGCCACTAGTGAAACCTATGGCCCCGGGGTCTATTTTCCATCATACAAGTTTCCAATCTATTTTATTTTGCAATCTTTACTTTCAATTTATATCATAAAAATACCAAAAATATTTATCTTGTTATTATCATCCCTATCAGATCTCACTCTTGCAAGTGGTCGTGAAGGGATTGACGACCCCTTTATGGCGTTGGTTGCGAGGTTCTTATTTGTTTGTGTAGGTACGAGGTGACTCGCGTGTGGTCTCCTACTGGATTGATACCTTGGTTCTCAAAAACTGAAGGAAATACTTACGCTACTTTGCTGCATCACCCTTTCCTCTTCAAGGGAAAACTAACACATGCTCAAGAGGTAGCAAGTTGGCATAGATCGAGATTAGGATTTGTCACTCCGAGTATCGTAGAGGTATATCTGGCCCCTCTCGTAATACACATCATAATAAGCCTTGCAAGCAAAGTGACTAATGAGTTAGTTGCAAGATGATGTATTATGGAACGAGTAAAGATACTTGTCGGTAATGAGATTGAACTAGGTATGAAGATATCGATGGTCGAATCTCGGGCAAGTAACATAGCAACGGACAAAGGGAATTCCGTATGTTGTCATAATGGTTTGACTGATAAAGATCTTTGTAGAATATGTAGGATCCAATATGGGCATCTAGGTTCTGCTATTGGTTATTGACCGGAGAGGTGTCTCAGTCATGACTACATAGTTCTCGAACCCTTAGGGTCCGCACGCTTAACGTTCATTGACGATATAGTGTTATATGAATTGGTGACCGAATGTTGGTCGGAGTCCCGGATGAGATCACGGACATGACAAGGAGTCTCGAAATGGTCGAGAGGTAAAAATTGATATATATATATATATATATATATATATATATATATATATATATATATATATATATATATATATATATAGGACGATGGTATTCAGACACCGAAGAGTTTCGGATGCACCGGGTAGTCATCGGGTCATCGGAAGGGGTTCCGGGCACCCCGGTAGGTGTATGGGCCTAATGGGCCAGGGGGGAGAGACCAGCCCAGAGGGGGCTGGTGCACCCCTCTCCCTGGCCATCCAGCCCTAGGGAAGGAAAGGGGGAGGGCTAGACCCTCCTGCCTTCCCCTTCTCATGGGAGAAAGGAAAAGGGGGGGCTCCCTTCCCTGCCTTTCCCCCGCACCTAAACATGGCAGGGGGGTGCCACTTGGGAGGAGACCCCAAGTAGGATTCAGCCTACTTGGGGGCGCCTCCTAGCTGCTCCCTCCTCCCCCCACGTATATATATGTGGGAGGGTGGCGTCTAGCACACCTAGAACAGTTGCTTAGCTGTGTGCGGCGCCCCCTCCACCGTTTACACCCCCGGTCATATTTTTGTAGTGCTTAGGCAAAGCCCTGCGGAGATAGCTTCACCATCACCATCACCACGTCGTCATGCCGTCGGAACTCATCCACTACCTCGCTTTCTTGCTGGATCAAGAAGGTGGAGGACGTCATCGAGCTGAATGTGTGCTGAATGCGGAGGTGCCGTACGTTCGGTACTCGATTGGTTGGAACGGAAGAAGTTCGACTACATCGATCATGTTGTCAAACGCTTCCTCTTACGGTCTACGAGGGTACGTAGACACATTGTCCCCTCTCATTGATATGCATCTCCATGGATAGATCTTGTGTGTGCGTAGAATTTTTTTGTTTTCCATGCAACGTTTCCCAACATTCATCCTCATACCAACCATAAGGAGGGACGGTAACCTCGATGACACTTAGTACATTTCCTTGCCTTTGCTTTGATAACCCGAGCCTTTTTGCGTCACTTACCTATCGAGACTAGCGAGTTGAGAATTCTCAGGCCATGCTCTTTGTGCACCTTAGAGATACGCTTACTCCGCATAGCTACATTTAGCGTGCAAATAATCTTGCTATCATCATTGTGCCATAAGTATCTCCCATGCATATCTTACATATTTGTCTCATATTTTGGCTCGCAAATCAAGCATTCTGGCATAGTAAAAAAGCTTTTAAGCAAAAGAGGAGAAACAAAGAGCTTGTAAGCAATAGCATCGAGCCATTTTGCATAGCTACATCATCTTGGTCATTACATACATAGGATACTTCGGATTGAAGACGGCATGTTGATACATCTTCGTCGTATCTATAATTTTTTTATTGTTTCATGCCAATATTATACAAGTTTTACATACTTTTGGCAACTTTTTATATGATTTATTGGACCAACATATTGATCTAGTGCCTAGTGCCAGTTCCTGTTTTTTGCATGTTTTTTGTATCGCAGAAAATCCATATCAAACGAAGTCCAAACGCGATAAAAATTTACGGAGACTTATTTTGGAATATATGTGATTTTTGGGAGTTGGAATCACCGCAAACGGAGTCCCGTGGTGGGAACAACCCACCAGGATCCGACCCCTGAGCCAGGCGCATGGTGGTGGGTTGTGCCCACCTCGTACGTCGGTTGGAGCTTTACTTCGGGCGCAAGGAAGCTTATATCCGAAAAACAATCGTGTTAAAATCTTAGTGCAATCAGAGTTACGGATCTCCGGGAATATAAGAAACGGTTTTTGGCCAGATCTGGGGAGCGTGAAACAAAAGAGAACAGAGAGGGAGATCCAATCTCGGAGGGGCTCCCGCCCCTCCTCCGCCATGGAGACCAAGGACCAGAGGGGGAACTCTCCTCCCCATCTAGGGGGGAGGCCAAGGATGAAGAAGAAGTAGGGAGCTCTCTCCCCCTCGCTTCTGGTGGCGCCGGAGTGTCACTGGGCAACGATCGGACGACGATCTACATCAACAACATTGCTACCGTCAACACCAACTCTCCCCCCCCCTATGCAGCGGTGTAACACCCCTTCTCCCCGCTGTAATCTCTAGTTAAACATGGTGCTCAACTCCATATATTATTTCCCAATGATCTATGGTTATCCTATGATGTTTGAGTAGATCCGTTTTGTCCTATGGGTTAATCGTGATCTTGGTTGGTATGATTGTATATTTTATTTATGGTGTTGTCCTACAGTGCCCTCTGTTCTCGCACAAACGTGAGGGGGCCCCGCTGTAGGGTGTTGCAATATGTTCATGGTTCGCTTACGGTGGGTTGCGAGAGTGGCAGAAACTTAAAACCCAGTAGGTGGGGTATGTCGTATGGGAGTAAAGAGGACTTGATACTTAATGCTATTGTTGGGTTTCATGACCTTAATGATCTTTAGTAGTTGCGGATTCTTGCTAGAGTTCCAATCATAAGTGCATATGATCCAAGTAGAGAAAGTATGTTAGCTCATGTCTCTCCCTCATATAAAGTTGGAAGAATGATTACCGGTGCTTGTTATCGATTGCCTAGGGACAAATAACTTTCTTGTTGACACAAACCCTTTTACTAAACACCTAACTTTTATTATCTTGCAAAGTACTTCTAGTTTTATTCTTGCAAAGTAGTTCTAGAATCACACCTACAAAATAGTTTCATACCTATTTCCGATAAAGCAAATGTCAAGTGTGCGTAGAGTTTTATCGGTGGTCGATAGAACTTGAGGGAATATTTGTTCTGCCTTTAGCTCCTCGTTGGGTTCGACACTCTTATTTATTGAAGAAGGCTACAAATGATCCCCTATACTTGTGGGTTATCAAGACCTTTTTCTGGCGCGGTTGTCGGGGAGCAATAGCGTGGGGTGAATATTCTCGTGTGTGCTTGTTTGCTTTATCACTAAGTAGTTTTTATTTCCTGTTCTAAGTTGTTCTCTATCTTTAGTTATGGATATGGAACATGAAACACCAAAAAAATAGTGGTACTTGCTACTCATGGAGATGGGGAACCTCCTAAAACCCTAGATGCTCGTTATGTGAAAAATATTATGCACTACTTTGATAATCCTGAGAAAACCCCATTCAACATGATAATGGAAGTAATGTTGGATCAATGTGAATACTTTAGGGATTATTGCTTGACTCAAAAGGGAAAACTTTTATGGGATCAAATCAAAATGTTGCAACGGTATGCTTGGAATCTATGCTTGAGGTATGATTATACTTGTTGCTCTAAGATTGAGGTTCCACACCTTCCCTATTCATGTGAATTTAATGATAATGAAACCTTGGCTTCTTATGCTAGAGGTATAGATGATTATTATGATGTGGAACGAATAGACGAATTTGTTGCTTTTAAGGGTGCATATGAAATTGAAAATTTGTTTGAAAAGTTTATTTTGATGATTCAGTTTATAGACCTAAAAATCTTGCTATCCTTAAATATTGCTATGATAATTATAAATACAATTACAATATTGATGTATTTATTGAGAATAACTCCGCTGTCCAAGAAAACACTAATATTTTGCAGGAGTCTATGGAAGAAGAAATTGATGAAACTACGAGCTCATTGGATGAAAAAGATGACGAGGAGAGCGAAGAATAAATGGAGGAAGACCGGATTGATCACTCATGCCCACCTTCTAGTGAGAGTAACTCTTCAACTCATACATTGTTTAATTTCCCTTCATTCTTACCGAAGGATGAATGCCATGATAATTGCTATGATCCCGTTGATTCGTTTGAAATATCCCTTTTTGATGATGCTTGCTATGCTTGTGGCCGTGATGCCAATTTAAATTATGCTTATGGAGATGAACTTGCTATAGTTTCTTATGTTAAAAATGAAATTGTTGTTATTACACCCACACATGATAGTCCTATTATCTTTTTGAATTCTCCAAACTACACTATATCGGAGAAAGTTGCACTTATTAAGGATTACATTGATGGGTTGCATTCTACCATTACACATGATGATTTTGATGAATATAATATGCATGTGCTTGCTGCTCCTACTTGCAATTATTATGAGGGAGGAACTATATCTCCAGCTCTCTATGTTTCGGACACGATAAAATTGCAAGAAACTGTTTATGCTATGTATTGGCCTTTACTTGATGTGCATGAATTGTTCTTGTATGACATGCCGATGCATAGGAAGAGAGTTAGACTTCGTCATTGCATGATATATGTTGCTTTGTGCTCACTACTAATGTAACACCCTCGATGCGACTATATCTCCCACGTGTCGAGGCACGACTTAGAGGCATAATCGCATTGAAGGCATATGTCGCAAGTTAGGCAATCTTCACAACATCCCATGTAATATAAATCATAAATGGGAGATAACATAGTTGGCTTACACTCGCCACGTCAAACAAGTACATAAATAACATTACATCAACCAAACACTCATGGCCCGACTACAGCGCGAAAATAAAAGAGAACCCAACATGCGACAATGGTCCCGTTCACCCCCAACTGGGCACCACTACTGATCATCGGGAAAGGAAACATAGTATCGTTGAGAGTCTTCTTCGAACTCCCACTTGAGCTCGTACGCGTCTCCTGGAGCGGAATCATCAAGCCCTGCATCTGGTGTAATAATAATCTATGAGCCACAGGGACTCAGCAATCTCGCACCCTCGCGATCAAGACTATTTAAGCTTATAGGTAAGGCAAGGTAAATATATGTGGAGCTGCAGCAAGCGACTAGCAAGTATGGTGGCTAACTTATTCGCAAAAGAGAGCGAGAAGAGGAGGCAAAGCGCGAGCGAGAAACTAGAGAACCATCTGCGCAAACATTACTCCAACACCGTGTCCACTTCCCGGACTCCGCCGAGAAGAGGCCATCACGGTAACACACTCAGTTGATTCATTTTAATTAATTAAGGTTCAAGTTATCTACAACCGGACATCAACAAATTCCCATCTGCCCATAACCGCGGGCACGGCTTTCGAAAGTTCAAATCCCTGCAGGGGAGTCCCAACTTAGCCCATGACAAGCTCTCACGGTCAACGAAGGAATAGACCTCCTCCCAAGACGTTCCGATCAGACTCGGTATCTCGGTAATTCAAGACACTTCGATAGGTTAAAACAAGACCAGCAACACCGCCCGAATGTGCCGACAAATCCCGATAGGAGCTGCACATATCTCTTTCTCAGGGCACACTCAGATTGTCTAAACTTCCGGTAGGCCAGCCTAGAGTTGCCCCTGGTAGCCACCGGCGGCTGACAGTTTGGACGAACACTCAGAGGAGCACTGGCCCGGGGGGGTTAAAATAATGATGACCCTTGAGTCTGCAGAACCCAAGGGAAAGAAAAGGCTAGGTGGAAAATGGTAAACCCAAGGTTGGGCATTGCTGGAAAAGCTTTAATCAAGGCGAACTATCAAGGGGTTCCCATTATAACCCAACCGCGTAAGGAACGCAAAATCCGGGAACATAACACTGATATGACGGAAACTAGGGTGGCAAGAGTGGAACAAAACACTAAGCGAGAGGCTGAGCCTTCCACCCTTTACCAAGTATATAGATGCATTAAGATAACATAGCAATATAATGATATCCCAACAAGTAAATAGATGTTCCAACAAGGAACGGCCTCCAATCTTCACCTGCAACTAGCAACGCTATAAGAGGGGTTGAGCAAAGCGGTAACAAAGCCAACCAACGGTTTGCTAGGACATGGTGGGTTAGAGGTTTGACATGGCAATTTGGGAGGCTTGAAAGCAAGTGGTAGGCATCGTAGCATTGGCATAGCAAAAGAGCGAGCAAACTAGCATAGCAAAGATAGTAGTGATTTCGAGGGTATGATCATCTTGCCTGCACAGTTGTCAGAGTTGACTGGATCCTCGAAAGCAAACTCAACGGGCTCCTCATTAGCGAACTCGTTTCCCAACTCTACCCAAACAAGACAAACAAGCAACAAGGACACAATCAACCACGTGCAAACTCAAACAACATAATGCAAAGATGATATGCTATGCGGCATGCGATGCGGGATGCAAAATGCAAGATATGACAGGAAATGCATGAACTTGGCCTCAACTTGGAAAACCAAGTGTGCCACTGGAAAGATGAGATGAAATCGCTTGAAAACGATATAAAGAACGTCGGAATCGGAGTTACGGTTTGGAAATGGAAAGCGATTCAAATATGACACTGGTCTGCGATTTACAGCAAGTAGCCATCTAAATGCAATAGAATGAACATGCTACAGCACCCAAACATGACAACAAAATACATGGCAGGGATGCATACAAGATGCTTAACAAAAGTCTAGCACTGAGCTACGGCCAAATTCATCCATTAACAGGTTCAAACAAGCATGGCAAAAATGCATATGACAAACAGATTTCAGACTAGTGAAATTAACACTTGTCTGGAATTTCAGATCAAGTAGCACTCTTCGGAGCCACAAAACTACATGCTACAGGACCTGAATATGGCAAAGTAAAGCATGGCATGGAGCTACTCAAAGAGCTTAACAAATGTCCCTTAGTGACCTTGAGCCAAAAGGGATCGGAAAATACAATTGCAAGCATGTGAACATAGCAAAAACATAATCAGTTTTCAGACTTAGTGAAAAACTGGCACATGCTGAAATATAACTCAAGTAGGCATGTTTACGAGCTCGATGCACTCACTACGGTGCAAGTCATGGCAAGACAAGCATACACCCATCAAGAAGGCACAAAATGCAATCGAGACGTGGCAAGAACAATAACATAGCATGCACGGATCAAGTACAACATCACCGGCAAAATTGCAAACAAGTTGATAATCTGCCCAGATTCACGAAGTAGCAAAAGTAGAGCTCGATTGACTCAAGCTAGGATGCTCCATAATTGCAAACAAAGACATCGATGGATAGAGCACTACAATATTAACAAAACATCCTTATTTATCATCCTCAAAAGAGGCACGGATCACTAGGAAACAACATGAACATATGGCATCATGAAATAAACAGCTCCAAGACTTAGTGAAATTACTAAGTCCCTGAAATCAGAATTAGCAAGTGCACCACTTTGCAAGCTTGCACTAGTCACCACACACATCACAAAAATACATGGGTTGCACCTCTGGAAAGATGACAAAACCCTTAACAGAACATATGTAGAACTCATGGGCATAGCATGCACACATTAAACATGGCAAAAATGACAAAAACCTAAATGGAGTAGCAGATCTGACAATTAACTCAAGTAGCCCTCTTCTAACAGCATTTTGGGCATCAAGGTGAACTCAAATGAAAATTATGCAATGGAATGAAATGATGTACTCTCTGAGATGAACATTTTGATATGCTATATGCATGAATCGGAGCTACGGATGCAAAGTTACGGAGCTACGAACATGAGCATATGGACTGAAAATATCAGGGACTTGGGAAAAAACAACCCTCAGATCTAGGGTTTGACCGGCGCGCGAACCGAGGCGGCGGCGGTGAGCACTGTTCACGGCCGGCGGATCCGAGGTCGCCGGCGGCCGGCGAGGGCGAGGCGAGGCCGGAGAGGGGCGACGGCGGCGAGCTCCTGCGGCGGCGGCGAGGCGGCGGCTC